>NC_066582.1:59096967-59407996 GCF_024323335.1 Lathyrus oleraceus | reverse complement strand
TCATGCCAATCATGTCAATTCCCCACATTGAGAAAGGCCATGGTGAGGAAATAACATTCAGAAGTGTCGGGGGAATATGAATCTTATCCGTATAGATCTGACACTTGTGGCATTTCTTCATATATTTGCAGCAGTCAGACTCCATTGTCTGTCAATAGTAGCCTGCTCTCAACATCTTCTTTGCCATGGCATGTCCATTGGAATGAGTACCAAATGAACCCTCATGGACTTCAGTCATCAACAAGTCTGCTTCGTGTCTATCCACGTGTCATACCCAAAAATTTGCCCATTAATCTTGCAAAACATTTCTCGAAGCACTCCAACTTACTCTGCAAGGCACTGACCTTAAAGGAACAAAAGCCCAGCTCACAACAGGCCCAATCCAGAAAAAGGCCCAAACTAGCTTGCTCGCTAGGCGAGCAACTCCTTCGCCTAGCGAAGCTTGCGAATACCAGAATTATTGGGCTTCATTCTGAGCCTATTAGGTCACAGATGGCCTGCTCGCTAGGCGAGCAAATCCTTCGCTTAGCGAACCCTTCGCTACAACGCTCGCCTAGCGAAGCTTGTGATATATCAGAATTTTCGGGTTTCATTCTGAGCCCATTAGGTCACCACAATCACTATAAATACCGACACTTCAGTCACGAAAAAGGACAGACGAAGACGGACAGAAACCCTGGCCTAGAAACCCTGGAGACCAACTCAGAGAATTCCGAGTAAAGAAACCCTGAAGACCGCTCATCTGCACCAAGGTTGCCTCCGCCCAATTCGACCCGATTTGCCAATCCAAAGCTGCAATTCCATTGCAAACAGGTTTGCACATCACTACTGTTTTATGCTTTTAATCGGTAATCGCTACATACATAAGGCATCATGATTAAATTTTCGGATATGTAATTTGATTTCACATGTGAATTTAAGTATGCCTGAATATCCTGAATGTTTGTCCATGCTATTCCTGTAATTAAATGCCATAAAGTTCAGGGTGCCGGAGATCATGCTGCTATCAAACTCAAAACCCGTAGCCGCTCGCTAGCACATCGCTAAGCGAACCTGTAGCGAGCACTCGCTAAGCCTTCGCTAGGCGAAGCAGGAGCGAACGGGACAGTGGCTGTTTTATTTCTTTTCTATTCTGCCTTATGTTTATCTAATCGAGATTTATTATAATTCTGCATTATTTGGCCTGACTTTATGACTGTTGTGTTTATTTTGTGGTGCAATTTTCAATTGTACTTTATCTCGATGTTCTAACCCGTGTGTTGAATTGTGTAAAGGCTTACACATTCCCGAAGAAACGGCCGACTAAGTATTCCACTTTATTTGTGGGATACCCTTATGGAGATGGATTCTGAATTACTTAATTTTAATGTGGAGATACATCCTAAACTATCTAGCTGATTTTAATGTATTGATTTCATCAATTTTAATGTGGACCTAATTACTTAATCGATTACAGCTATCTAATTAATTGTAAAACTTTGCCTTTAAATATGCGATCTCGGACCTCTCTTTGTTACCTTACGGTATTACGGTATTACAGTCATGTCCCGCGAATGTGGGGATACACTTAGCAAAGACCCTTCGGTTAAATCATCATGTCCCTATAAAATAAATCATAGTCCCTCGGATGTTGCCTACGAATATATGATTTTGCCCCTCGATGACCCTTCGGTGCAGCCTACGGTTAAATGATGATAGTCCCTTCGAATGCTAAGGTATCCTTACAAATGTTGCCTTCAATGACCAATCGATGACCCTACGATGTCCCTTTTGCATCCAAAGGATAAAACTACTTACTCCTCAATAGTAAGGACAGTTTTACCCCTCATAAGGATAGGAAATACTTATAAAGACCTTGGGTAGGTATAACTCTTAATTGCTGATTCATCACCTAAAACATTTTTCACACCCCACACCTTTCAAAACATCTTTAGAAAATCACCACTTGGTATACATTCATACTAGAATCATTACCGAGTTATATTTTTCTAAATAACTTTCAAAACTAAACGAGATAACCACTTTGTATACATTCATACAAGAATCATTACAAAGTTAAATTCTCTTCTCAAAACATTTTTTTTAAGCAATTCACAACCACTTTTCCAGACAAACATAAGTGATCAAGCAATTAAGAGCCCATGGATAACCATGGATACAAAGGGTGCTAATACCTTCCCTTTGTATAATGTACCTCCCGAACCCAAAATCAAATTAAGGTCTTTCCTGTTCTTTTCCACCTTTCCTTATTGGATAAAAGAAAAGTCGGTGGCGACTCTTGCTAACCGCGACATTTGCTTTCCAAAGCAAAACACAAAAAGTCAGTTCACCGTATGACAGAACTGGCGACTCTGCTGGGGAACACTTAAAAAGAGAGGTTACCTTCAAAAAACAAGATCACTTATTCAAATTGTCTGATTTACTTTTAAGGGATTGCTTGGGTATTTTATGCTTGAGTGAAAGATCCTACACCCGGATCTAGTGTACCTTAGGTAAGTAGCAAAAGATCATCGCGACTATCCGGCATATACTGGAATGGTCAAAATGATGGCTACGGTTAATGCGACACTTTGGATGTCCTGATGTTCCTCATGTTTACTTGAGGAAAAATTTGGCTCCCGCGCGGTGTCATCTAAGCATTAACCAGACCTTTAGAACCCTAATTGACTCATCCTAGCCATTAGAAAGTAGTGAGATAACTGGCTTCGGTTCCGACTGGGGTTGGTTGATACTCGATACTACACTCTTTGAGATTGGACTTTAGGGAAGCTTCGGTCAACCACTTGGTGTTGCACTGAAGTGGACTTAAAGAAAGGTCAATGATTTGAGATCCTTCTAGAACCCGGTTACTATTCTAGGACAGGTTGAACCAACCAAACTTCAGTGGGAAGGGTATTTACCTATGGAACTCATGCAAGCCTTAAAACCTAAGGATGATTGTTGTGTGACTTGTTTGTGCTTGTTATTTATTTAACATCATAACATCATAACATCATAACATCATAGCATCATGACATTGTGCTAACCATTTCAAGGACTTAGGGATTTAGCTTTGCTCCGTTAAACAGGTTATGGCTTCCAGAAAGACCATTCAGATCAATTTTGTAGCAATCTCTCCTCAACTAAAGGATTTAGTGTCAGAACTTCCTGATCAGACTCAGTTCATCAAGAAACATGGTTCTCTCCGCAATTTGGTTACCACTGGTTTCAGAGAGGATATGATGAGGGTCCTATTCCAGTTCTTCGATCCTAAACATCATTGCTTCACATTCCCAGATTATCAGTTGGTACCCACATTAAAAGAATTCTCCAGGATGCTTGGGATACCTATCCTTGATCAAACACCTTTCAGTGGTTTAGAAAAGAGTCCGAAGTCTGAAGAAGTTACCGCGGCTTTACACATGACAAAGTCCGATATTGAAACCAATTGGGTAACAAGAAGTGGAGTTAAGGGTTTACTTGCCAAGTTTCTGATAAATAAGGCCCGAGAATCCTTAAAGGTTATGAATGTCCATGCTTTCGAAGATGTTCTAGCATTACTAATCTATGGTTTGGTGTTATTCCCTAATCCAGACCAATTCATAGACGTGAATGCTATTAAGATATTCCTCACCCATAACCCTGTGCCTACCTTGCTCGGAGACATTCTGCATTCCCTTCACACTCGTACTATGAAAAGGCAAGGGACTCTCATGTGCTGCATACCTCTATTGTCTAGGTGGTTTATTTCGCACCTTCCTCAATCAGTCTTGAAGAACGAGCAAAATTTGAAATGGTCTCAAAGGATAATGTCGCTCTCCCATTCAGACATCTGTTGGTGTCCCAATCTTAGAGAAAATGTTATCCTCATCGACCGTTGTGGAGAATTCTCTAACGTACCACTCCTGGGAATAAGAGGAGGTATTACTTATAACCCAGCTTTAGCCCTACGCCAGTTTGGTTATGCTCGAAAAGACGGTCCACATGAAAGAATTATTCAAGGTACTGTGTTCGACTATGACGCCGATTCCCAAGGTCTCCGTCAGAGATTTGTACGAGCCCGGGGCATGGTGAAAAGAAGTACTTTAGGACCGAAAAACTCTATTCCTATGGAACCTTATCTCAGATAGGTACGCGCCAGAGCTCGTGAACTTGTCATGCCATACCTTACGGTCGGACCATTGATTGTTGAACCAGAGGTTGAAGGAGGTACTCCTCAGATCATTCCTTATCCAGATATGCCCACCAATGTGGAAGAATTAAAGAGATCCTGGATCTAGTTGAGAGAGGAAAGGGATACTTTTGAGACTCAGTTCGTTGCAGAAAGGAAGAAAGTACTAGAGCTCACCAACCAGCTTAATGAGGAACGAAGACTCAATACATATCTTCGCCCGAAAAGAAGCCGTCCCTGGGAGATTTGAGCTTTCATTGTATTTTTATTATTTCCTTTTGTAATGAACATTGATTAAAAAATTATTAATAAAAGTTTCCCTCTTTTTGGTGGTTTACGCAAAGTTAAATTCCAAAAGTCCTTGAAAACATTTCATACATTGCATAGCATAGCATAACATTGCATAACAGGTATTCTAAAAGATCAATGTTCTTACAGTCTTCCCTCTGAACAGAAAAATGGACCTCGAACAAACTGTCAAAGATCTCCAGACTCAGAATGCTCAATTCCAGGAGTTGATCTTGAGCTTATCCAAAGGGCAGGAGGAACTGAAGGCTCTTTTGCTCGAAAAGAAGAAAGACAAGAAAGCTGTGAGTTACATTAACACGGGAAGAAGGCTTAAAAGACAGGCCGCGGGAGTCAAGTTTGGAATTCCAAATGGTCCAGAAGAGGAGACGGAGAATGATTCAGAGGAGGAGGATGTCGATCTCTTCAACTCTGAGGATGACGATGAAGATTATGAGAAGGAACAGTACTCTCCAAGAGATGGCAAGTACAAGTTGCTGGAAGAACGTATGCTAGCTATGGAGGGTCAGAAGGCGCCCGATTTGGATTTCGAAAGCTTGGGACTGGTCTCTGATGTGGTCATTCCTCGCATATTCAAGATCCCCACTTTCACTAAGTACGATGGTGCGTCTTGTCCTCAGATGCATCTGAGAGCTTATGTGAGAAAGATTCAGCCGCATACCACTGATAGGAAACTATGGATCCATTTCTTCCAAGAGAGTCTATCTGGCACACAGTTGGAATGGTATTATCAGCTTGAGAGCTCTAACATCCGCACCTGAACTGATTTAGCGACAACTTTCTACAATCACTACCAGTATAACTCTGAACTAGCGCCTACTCGGCTACAGTTGCAGAATATGACTATGGGATCCAAAGAAAGCTTCAAGGAATATGCTCAGAAATGGAGAGATTTGGCTGGCAGAGTCAAACCCCCTATGACTGACCGAGAATTAGTGGACATGTTCATGGGCACATTGACTGGCCCATTCTACAGCCATCTACTGGGAAGTTCTTCATCAGCTTTCACTAAACTTATATTGACAGGTGAGCGTGTTGAAAGCGGCATCCGAAGTGGAAAGATACAGGTGGCTACCTCTGCAAGCACCAAAAGGTCCTATCAGGGGAGGAATGAATCAAATGCTGTGTACGGTCAAAAGGATCGTAACAAGAAAAATCTTGACCATACCATTGGAGCGGTTACGATTGCAGCACCGCCATCTCAAAACTTCCAGCCCAAACAAGACAAGCCAAGAAGGCAGTTTACCAGGATCAATATGACCTTGGCACAGGCACTGCAGGGAATGCTAAAGGCAAATCTGATCACCCTCAGAGATCCTCCTACGAAACCCAACACTACTTCTTCTTCTTGTTATAATCCCAATGCCAGGTGTGCATATCACTCCGATAGCCCCGGGCATGATACAAACGATTGATGGTCATTCAAGAATAAGGTTCAGGATATGATCGAAGCTGGAGAAATTGAATTTGAGCCTCCGGAGACTCCTAACGTCATCACTGCACCTATGCCTAATCATGACAAAACTGTTAATGCTGTGGATGACTATTCTCACATTTCTAATGTAGCTGACTTAGCATCTCCTCTCCCGATCATCAAGAAGAATTTAGTACAAGCTGGTTTATTTCCAGGCTGTGCTGAAAATTGCGATCTCTGCATACTCCGACCCAATGAGTGCTTGAAGTTGAGGAAGGGTATTCAACGGCTGATAGATGATCGTACAATTCTCTTCGAAAAGATTCCCAAGGCGGAGAACCCTATTGAAGAAGTATCTGTGATTGCTAGGTCCAAAGTTCCAGTGAAGATTACCGTTACTAGAGCACCTGTGAAGATTACCGCTGAGCCCAAAGTAGCTCCCCTAATCATTACTGCGCCTGGCCCAGTACCGTATTCCTCAAACAAAGCCATTCCGTGGAACTATGGAGGTGATGTTTACGTCCATGGCGTGAAGCAAGTGGATAATGCTGCTAATCCTAGTGGCATTGTTGGGACTAGTAAAATTACTCGAAGTGGAAGGATCTTCTCTCCAGAAATCTCACCTCCCACTCCTGAAACTCGAGGCAAGGAACCAGTCAACCCTTCTCAGTCAAGGACACCGGTCGAAGTTACTACTGAAGATGTTGCCAAGCAGGAAATGGAAGAAATGCTGAAAATCATCCGCAAGAGTGATTTTAATGTGGTAGAACAGCTGGGGCATACTCCGTCTAATATCTCGATGTTATCCTTGTTATTATCTTCTGAATCTCATGCCAAAGCGTTGATAAAACTCTTGAAGACTGCCCATGTACCTCAGGAGACATCTGTCGATCAGTTCGAAAACTATGTTGCCAACCTGACTGTTGACAATGGCTTAGGCTTTTCCGATGCAGATCTGACACCAGCAGGAAAGAATCACAATAAAGCTCTGCACGTCTCCATTGAGTGTAAGGGGATCACCTTGGCTCATGTGTTGATCGATAATGGCTCTTCTTTGAATGTGCTACCGAAAGTTGTACTCGATAAGCTTGACCGTAAGAGCATCAAATTGAAACCTAGTGATACTGTGGTGCGTGCGTACGACGGTGCGAAAAGTGTTGTCCATGGTGAAGTGGTTCTCCCTATCAAGGTAGGACCTCAAGTCTTCAATACTACCTTTCACGTGATGAACATCCGTCCTGCCTATTCATGCTTGCTGGGACGACCTTGGGTCCATGGGGCAAGTGCTGTAGCTTCATCTCTCCATCAAAAGCTGAAGTATCCAATAGAGGGTAAAATCGTCACTGTGTGTGGAGAAGAAGAGTATATTGTCAGTAGTGTGCAGGCCTTCAGATACGTCGAGATGGATGGCGAGTTCGTCGAGACTCCTTCTCAGTCATTTGAAGTGGTCCCTCCGCCCAGTCCTGTCCTTAAGCCGACTCCCCTTGTGCCCAAGGTTATTCATGCTCCTCCTGCCATGATTTCTCTGAAGGACGCTCAAGCCGTGGTTGAAAATGGTGGTCGTACTGGTTGGGGTCAACTGATCAACGTACCGTACAAGTCTGACAAGTCTGGTCTGGGATTTAACTCTGAAAGGATGGTCAAAGATCAGGTTAATGCTGTAGAAGATGCTGATAGCGATGGCGACCTGGATAGCTGGATTTTCCCAACAGTTGGTGACGGACTCAATAATTGGAAGGCTGAAGACACTATCCCGATTTCCTTTAGTCAGGAGTAATTGTTATTGTCTATTTTAGTGTTGCAAATTTTTTAGTTTTTTACAATTGAACTTCTTAAAGCATTGTGTCTATGCCCGAGGCACAATAGCTAATTTGTTAAGGGTTTTGTCATTTTCATAAGCATATTCATATTCAATAAATCAATGGACTTTTTGCATTCAAATATTGCGCTCTTTATCTTTCCTGTCATCTTCCAAAAAAAAAGCTATGTTTTCTTACACACACTCACGTAACGAATTGCAGATCCATACCCACTCTGGATCCTGTTGATAATAGTTCTACTACTGTCCATTATGACTTTGAAAATCCGATCTACCAAGCCGAGGATGGAAGTGAGGAAGATTGTGAAGTACCTGGAGAACTTGCCAGACTGTTACTGCAAGAAGAAAGGACTATACAGCCGCATGAAGAGTCAATCGAAATTGTAAACCTGGGTACTGAAGTGGACAAGAGAGAAGTCAAAATAGGAGCAGGCTTGGAAAACAGTATTAAAGAAAGATTGATTCAGATGTTACATGACTATGTAGAGATTTTTGCTTGGTCTTATGAAGACATGCCAGGATTGGATACTGATATAGTAGTGCATCGTTTGCCAACGAAGGAAGATTGTTGTCCTGTTAAGCAAAAGGTTCGCCGTATGCGTCCTGAAATGTCTGAGAAAATCAAAGCCGAGGTTATGAAACAATTTGATGCAGGTTTTCTGGCTGTTACTTCTTATCCTCAATGGGTTGCTAATGTGGTACCAGTGCCAAAGAAGGATGGCAAGGTGCGAATGTGTGTAGATTACAGAGATTTGAATAAAGCAAGTCCCAAGGATGACTTTCCACTCCCACACATTGATGTTCTGGTAGACAATACCGCTCAACACAAAGTATTCTCCTTCATGGATGGATTCTCGGGTTATAACCAGATTAAGATGGCACCTGAAGACATGGAGAAAACTACATTTGTGACGCAATGGGGCACTTTCTGTTACAAAGTAATGCCATTCGGTTTAAAGAACGCCGGGGCAACGTACCAGCGTGCTATGGTGGTTTGTTCCATGATATGATTCATCATGAAATAGAAGTATATGTGGATGACATGATAGCCAGATCTCATACTGAAGAAGAACATCTCGATCATTTGTACAAATTGTTTGAGAGGTTGAAGAAATACAAGCTGAGATTGAATCCGAACAAATGTACCTTTGGAGTAAGATCCGGTAAACTCTTGGGATTTATTGTCAGTGGTAAAGGAATTGAGGTTGACCCGACTAAGGTGAGAGCTATCCAAGAAATGCCAATGCCCCGTACAGATAAAGAAGTCCGAGGTTTCTTGGGACGTTTGAATTACATCGCCCGGTTTATCTCCCATCTAACTGCTACCTGCAAACCCATCTTCAAACTACTGAGAAGAATCAAGAGATGATATGGAATGATGAATGTCAAGAAGCTTTTGACAAAATCAAGAAGTATCTCCAGGAACCTCCAATTCTGATACCACCAGTTGAAGGAAGACCTCTAATCATGTATTTGACCGTGTTAGAAAATTCGATGGGGTGTGTGTTGGGGAAACATGACGAGTCTGGTCGAAAAGAGCATGCCATATACTACCTTAGCAAAAAGTTTACCGACTGTGAAACAAGATACTCACTGCTCGAGAGAACTTGCTGTGCTTTGGCCTGGGCTGCTCGCCGACTAAGACAGTATATGTTGAATCATACCACTTTGTTGATTTCTAAGATGGATCCCATCAAATACATATTTGAGAAATCTGCCCTCTCCGGAAGAATAGCGAGATGGCAGATGATTTTAACAAAGTATGATATCCAGTATACTACCCAGAAAGCAATCAAAGGAAGCGTGCTAGCTGATCATTTGGCTCATCAAGCAGTAGATGATTATCAATCTATGAATTTTGAGTTTCCAGATGAGGATGTCATGCTTGTTACTGATTATGAAGAACCCAGACCAGATGAAGGACCCGAACTGGGATCCCGATGGACCATGGTTTTTGACGGATCTTCTAATACATTGGGCAATGGTGTTGGTGTTGTAATCATCTCTCCCAAGGGTTGTCATACGCCTTTCACTGCTAGACTATGTTTCGATTGTACCAACAATATGGCCGAGTATGAAGCATGTATTTTGGGACTCAGAGCTGCTATAGACCTGAGAATCAAGTTTTTGAGTGTGTACGGGGACTCAACACTAGTAATCAGTCAGATCAAAGGAGAATGGGACACTAAACATCCGAATCTCATCCCTTATCGAGAGCGGGTGTTGACATTAATCCCATACTTTGAAGAGATTACATTCGAACATATTCCACGAGAGGAGAATCAGTTGGCAGACGCCTTGGCCACCATGTCATCTATGTTCAGAGTCAGATGGGACAATGAAGCTCCCAGGATCACCATTGAACGACTAGATGAACCAGCATATTGTTATGAACTTAACGCTGATGAAGTAGAAGAGAAACCTTGGTTCCACGAAGTAAAAAGATATTTAGAAGCTCAGGAGTATCCTGAAGGGGCATCCATCAATGACAGAAAATTTCTGAGGAAGTTTTCCGCTAAATTCTTTTTGAGTAATGGAATATTATACAAACGTAATCGTGATTCGACTTTGCTTCGTTGTGTGGATAAAAAGGAAGCAGAAAAGATTATGGAAGACATGCATGACGGTATTTTTGGGACTCATTCTAGTGGACATACAATGGCCAAGAAGATTCTGAGATCAGGGTATTATTGGTCTACCATGGAAGCTGATTGCCACCGTCACTCCAGAACTTGTCACAAATGCCAGATCTATGCGGATAAAGTACATGTGCCTCCTGCTCCATTGAACGTGTTGACGGCACCTTTGCCCTTTGCAATGTGGGGCATTGATATGATTGGGGAGATCAAACCTACGGCTTCTAATGGACATCGTTTCATCCTTGTTGCTATTGATTACTTTACGAAGTGGGTAGAGGCAGCCTCATTTGCTTCTGTCACCAAGAATGTAGTGGCACGATTCATCAAGAATAATCTCATCTGTCGATACGGCATCCCTGAGAGAGTTATCACTGATAATGGCATTAATTTGAACAACAAGATGATTGATGAACTCTGCACGCAGTTTAAAATAAAACACCATAACTCTTCTCCGTACCGGCCAAAGATGAACAGCGCCGTAGAAGCTGCTAATAAGAATATTAAGAAGATTATGCAAAAGATGACAGTAACATACAAAGACTGGCATGAGATGTTACCGTTTGCTCTTCATGGTTATCGCACTTTAGTACGCACTTCGACAGGGGCAACTCCCGTCTCTTTAGTCTACGGAATGGAAGCCGTCTTACCGGTGGAAGTTCAGATTCCCTCTCTAAGAATCATGAAAGAGACAGGTTTAGACGAGGATGAATGGATTCAGACTCGACTCGATCAGATAAATTTGATTGATGAAAAGAGACTTGCGGCTGTTTGTCATGGGCAGATATATCAAAAGCGCATGACCCAGACCTTTAACAAAAAGGTCAAGAGACGGGTGTACCAAATCGGCGACTTGGTGATCAAGCGTATCATTCTACCACAAGGTGATCCCAGAGGCAAATGGACCCCCACATACGAAGGGCAATTTGTAGTTAAGAAGGTATTCTCTGGTGGAGCCATGATACTTGCTACGATGGATGGCGAAGACTTCCCACATCCCGTGAACGCAGACATAGTCAAAAAATACTACGCGTAAAAGAGACCCGCTAGGTCGACGTACCTAGGCAAAAGTAAGGGCATCCCGGCAAACCAAAAGGGTTCGGGCAAAAATTAGGGATAAACATATAAAAAATGTACACCCGGCAAGTCGAAAACCTGAAAAGGCGGCTTGGGAAAAAAAGGGTATCCTGGTGGACTGGAAACCTGAAAAGGCGGTCCAGGCAAAAATTAGGGATTGAAAGCGTATGACTATGTCCCGTTCTCAGACAGCTTCATCCAAGTTCAAGGGACTGAACAAGCCAATCACTTCTATCCGACAGCAGGAGATGAGATGCTTGAAGACATAATGACAGTAGCAGAATTAGAATCGATAGGACTTTTCCTTCATAGCTTTTTCTTTATGTTCTCGACAACTTCCTCTTACTAGGATTTCTGTCTCTTTGTACACCAATTGCCTGTTTATAGGCCCTCTTTCAAAATCAATACAATTTTATTTCCAAAAAGATGATTTTGTTTTACTTTTTCTGTTTTGTTTGCATAAACGTCCATTGATTTAATTTGAATTGATATGTGCATTTGAATATGATCGTTGCGTACCAAAAATGCATAAGATAGAAATAGCGATTACTACAAGACTTCAGGATCGAGAAGAAGGTCTAACCATGCTTTCCAATGAATCCGTTGCTGATTCTATCCCCCAGCCAGGCTCTGTCGAATATTTCTACCATCAGACAAGAATCAAGTATCTCCAGCTAAGAAAGGATCACCGATACCAGTATCTCCAACCAGAAGACTGAGATTTATTTCCCCAGTAAAGTCCTCGGGAAGAACTTTTCAGATGCATAATTCATTCATTACATCATTTCACGGCATACACATGCATACATTGTTCGCATTTATTGTCGAAAGCATAAAACATCTCATGCATCATGACATGGCATGAAGCTAACTTTATTTTTCAGGTTAATTATCCTCCTAAGGATGGTATCTTTAAGCCCATCCCGGCCATTTGTTGCAAATACAGCATCTACAAATACGATCAGATACAGTCTAACGTACGGTTCATTCTGATTCAGCTCAACATATGACTCCTCCCACTCAGATACGATCTAACGGACGATCCATTCTGACCTCCAACTACTCCAATACGGTCTAATTTACGACCCAGTTGGACCTTTCATTTCTCAGAGACTACCTAGCATACGGTACATTCTGACGTGTAGCCTAGCATACGACTACCCCTCTCAGATACTGCCTAATGGACGGCCCATTCTGCAACTCGGATACAGTCTAGCGTACGATCCAGTCCGGTATTTCATTCCCAGCGGAGTCACCGGCCTGATGGACAACTCATTCTGCTACTCAGACACGATCTAGCGTACGATCCATTCTGACCTTTACCTCTCCAGATACAGCCTAATGGACGGCTCATCTTGCAACTCAGATACGATCTAGCGTACGATCCATTCTGATCTTTCATCCCCAGCGAAGTCGCCCGCCTAATGAGCAACTCACTCTGCTATTCAGATACAATCTAGTGTATGATCCATTCTGATCCCTTATCCCCAGCAGTGTATGACACATCCTGACTCCACAGCGAAGTCGACAACGATGACTCGCCATACGGTCTAGCGTACGACCTGATATGACACCCATGTCTTCAGATATCGTCTAATGTACGACGCACTCTGAAGCTCTCATCATCAAATTACCTGGATGGCATCTTTAAACCCATCTCCATTAACAGGTGCAAAATTTTGGGCATTCTAATGTTCAATAATCTTCCACCTCCAGACCACGAATGGCATACTTGCCATCCTAACTCTCTCGGTTCAAGAATATTGAACAGGGGCACCTGTCATACCCCAAAATTTGCCCATTAATCTTGCAAAACATTTCTCGAAGCACTCCAACTTACTCTGCAAGGCACTGACCTTAAAGGAACAAAAGCCCAGCTCATAACAGGCCCAATCCAGAAAAAGGCCCAAACTAGCTTGCTCGCTAGGCGAGCAACTCCTTCGCCTAGCGAAGCTTGCGAATACCAAAATTATTGGGCTTCATTCTGAGCCTATTAGGTCACATATGGCCTGCTCGCTAGGCGAGCAAATCCTTCGCTTAGCGAACCCTTCGCTACAACGCTCGCCTAGCGAAGCTTGCGATATATCAGAATTTTCAGGCTTCATTCTGAGGCCATTAGGTCACCACAATCACTATAAATACCGACACTTCAGTCACGAAAAAGGACAGACGAAGACGGACAGAAACCCTGGCCTAGAAACCCTGGAGACCAACTCAGAGAATTCTGAGTAAAGAAACCCTGAAGGCCGCTCATCCGCACCAAGGTTGCCTCCGCCCAATTCGACCTGATTTGCCAATCCAAAGCTGCAATTCCATTGCAAACAGGTTTGCGCATCACTACTGTTTTATGCTTTTAATCGGTAATCGCTACATACATAAGGCATCATGATTAAATTTTCGGATATGTAATTTGATTTCACATGTGAATTTAAGTATGCCTGAATATCCTGAATGTTTGTCCATGTTATTCCTGTAATTAAATGCCATAAAGTTCAGGGTGCCGGAGATCATGGTGCTATCAAACTCAAAACCCGTAGCCGCTCGCTAGCACATCGCTAAGCGAACCTGTAGCGAGCACTCGCTAAGCCTTCGCTAGGCGAAGCAGGAGCGAACGGGACAGTGGCTATTTTATTTCTTTTCTGTTCTGCCTTATGTTTATCTAATCGAGATTTATTATAATTCTGCATTATTTGGCCTGACTTTATGACTGTTGTGTTTATTTTGTGGTGCAATTTTCAATTGTACTTTATCTCGATGTTCTAACCCGTGTGTTGAATTGTGTAAAGGCTTGCACATTCCCGAAGAAACGGCCGGCTAAGTATTCCACTTTATTTGTGGGATACCCTTATGGAGATGGATTCTGAATTACTTAATTTTAATGTGGAGATACATCCTAAACTATCTAGCTGATTTTAATGTATTGATTTCATCAATTTTAATGTGGACCTAATTACTTAATCGATTACGGCTATCTAATTAATTGTAAAACTTTGCCTTTAAATATGCGATCTCGGACCTCTCTTTGTTACCTTACGGTATTACGGTATTACGGTCATGTCCCGCGAATGTGGGGATACACTTAGCAAAGACCCTTCGGTTAAATCATCATGTCCCTATAAAATAAATCATAGTCCCTCGGATGTTGCCTGCGAATATATGATTTTGCCCCTCGATGACCCTTCGGTGCAGCCTACGGTTAAATGATGATAGTCCCTTCGAATGCTAAGGTATCCTTACAAATGTTGCCTTCAATGACCAATCGATGACCCTACGATGTCCCTTTTGCATCCAAAGGATAAAACTACTTACTCCTCAATAGTAAGGACAGTTTTACCCCTCATAAGGATAGGAAATACTTATAAAGACCTTGGGTAGGTATAACTCTTAATTGCTGATTCATCACCTAAAACATTTTTCACACCCCACACCTTTCAAAACATCTTTAGAAAATCACCACTTGGTATACATTCATACTAGAATCATTACCGAGTTATATTTTTCTAAATAACTTTCAAAACTAAACGAGATAACCACTTTGTATACATTCATACAAGAATCATTACAAAGTTAAATTCTCTTCTCAAAACATTTTTTTTAAGCAATTCACAACCACTTTTCCAGACAAACATAAGTGATCAAGCAATTAAGAGCCCATGGATAACCATGGATACAAAGGGTGCTAATACCTTCCCTTTGTATAATGTACCTCCCGAACCCAAAATCAAATTAAGGTCTTTCCTGTTCTTTTCCACCTTTCCTTATTGGATAAAAGAAAAGTCGGTGGCGACTCTTGCTAACCGCGACATTTGCTTTCCAAAGCAAAACACAAAAAGTCAGTTCACCGTATGACACCACGCATCTGAGCAAAACCATGTCAAAATTCCTCTTATAAAGCACATCATCATTGAGGTAGAAACTGCCAGATAATCTCGTCAAAGTCTTCTTATCTTTAACAGATGCCACAGGCGGGTACGTCTGATTCTAAAGAAAGCACTTGATATCATAATACCATGACTTATCATCTTTCACTTCTTCAACTGCAAATACATGAGTCGGTCTATCCAGGCGCATCACAGTAATATTGGGAACTTCATTCCAATATTTCACCACAATCATTGAAGCAAGTGTAGCAAGAGCATCTGCCATCCGATTCTCATCTCGAGGAATATGATAGAAGTCAACCTTAGTAAAGAAAGTTGAAATCCTCCTTGTGTAATCTCTGTATGGGATGAGGCCAGGCTGATTCGTCTCCCATTCACCCTTAATCTGATTAACAACAAGGGCCGTATCACCATAAACATCAAGATGTTTGATCCTAAGATCAATACATTCTTCCAATCCCATAATACAGGCCTCATATTCCGCCATATTATTCGTGCATTTGAAAGTTAGCCTTGCTATAAAAGGAAAATGGGTGCTCTGAGGAGTAATAATCACTGCCCCAATACCATTTCCATACTGATTAACAACACCATCGAACACCATACCCCAACGGGAACTAGGCTCTGGCCCTTCATCGAGCGTAGGCTCATCGCAATCTTTCATCTTCAAATACAGAATCTCCTCATCAGGGAAGTCGTACTTAACAGACTGATAATCCTCAATTGGTTGAAGTGCCAAGTGGTCAGCCAAGATACTATCTTTAACAGCTTTCTGAGCTCGATACTCAATATCATACTCAGACAACAGCATCTGCCAGCGAGCAATCCTCCCAGTTAAAGCAGGTTTCTCAAAGATATACTTGATTGGATCCATTTTGGATATCAACCAAGTCGTATGATTTAACATATATTGGCGTTAACGCTTAGCGGCCCAAGCCAAAGCACAACATGTCTTCTCAAGCATTGAGTACTGAGACTCACAATCAGTGAACTTCTTACTCAAATAGTATATTGCATATTCTTTCTTCCCTGATTCATCTTGCTGACCCAATACACAACCCATGGAGTCATCAAGCATGGTCAAGTACATAATCAATGATCTCCCTTCAACAGGCGGGGACAGAATCGGAGGCTCATACAAATACTCTTTGATACTATCAAAGGCCTTCTGGAAATCCTCGGTCCAATCATGACGCTGATCTTTTCGAAGGAGCTTGAATATAGGCGCACATGTGGCAGTCATGTGGGATATAAATCTCGAAATGTAATTCAAGCGACCAAGAAAACCGCGAACTTGCTTCTCAGTTTTGGGCGCAGGCATCTCCTGTATTGCTTTGACCTTGGCAGGGTCAACCTCAATACCTCTTTCATTGACAATAAAGCCCAATAACTTGCCGGAACGGACTCCAAATGTACACTTGCTCGGATTCAAGCAGAGCTTGTACTTCCTCAAATGCTGAAAAAGCTTCAACAAGTGCTCTACATGTTCAACTTCCGTTCTCGACTTTGCAATCATATCATCAACATACACCTCGATCTCCTTGTGCATCATATCATGAAACAAGGTGGTCATAGCTCGTTGGTATGTGGCTCCGGCGTTCTTCAAACCGAAGGGCATCACTCGATAACAGAATGTTCCCCAAGGTGTGATGAATGTTGTCTTCTCCATATCCGCGGGTGCCATTTTAATCTGATTATAACCGGAAAATCCGTCCATAAATGAGAAGACATTGAATTTAGCTGTATTATCTACCAACATATCAATGTGTGGTAGAGGAAAATCATCTTTCGGACTAGCTTTATTCAAGTCATGGTAGTCAACACACATTCGGACTTTTCCATCTTTCTTAGGCACGGGCACAATATTGGCCACCCATTGAGGATATGTAGAAGTCACCAGAAACCCCGCATCAATTTGCTTCTGAACTTCTTCTTTAATCTTCACTGCCATATCAGGATGAGTTCTTCTGAGCTTCTACTTCACAGGCACACACTCGGGCTTCAATGGTAAGAAATGTTGCACAATATCAGTATCTAGACCATGCATGTCTTCATATGACCAGGCAAAGACGTCGACATATTCTCGTAGCAACTCAATCAACCCCTTCTTAACAGACTCTTCAAGGAGTGCCCCAATCTTCACTTCACGAATGCAGTCTTCAGACCCCAAGTTGATTGTTTCCAGATTCTCAAGATGTGGCTGAATGATCTTCTCTTCGTGCTCAAGCAGACGAGTGATCTCGTCAGGAATCTCTTCAACATCATCTTTTTCCGCCTCAAATATAGGGAACTCAAAGTTGGGAGATGCTGATGGATCATTATGTTCAATGGGTTTGATCAACCTGCATAATGATTTTGAGTATAAAAGAGATTTCAGAATTCAAACAAGGTAAATCATTATGCAGATGAAAAGATTGATTTTATTCTCTTTTTAGGGTTTTATGGTGATCACCAATTTCATGCAAAAAGCAAAAAGGAAAAATAATTTGGAAAAACAAACATTTAACATGTGATTATTGAATGAATATCATTGTATTAATCAAATATGCCAAAAATGTCATCACTTCTCCTTTTGGCATGAAGGAAGGGTTTTCAAATAAAATGAACATATTACGTGGACTTGTGGATAACTATTGGAACATCAACAGCGACCCAATTATTGCAGATTCCACCAGGTATGACGAAGTTGCCAATGTCTTCCTCTTCATCATCTTCAACAATGGCAGCAGCTTCCTGATCTTCAACTGTATGGATGAAACCTCCACTCTAGAACAGCCCACGCTCATTGGAAACACCTGAAGAATACCCTATGCCAGCTCGGGATTTATTATCTTCCAACTTGATCATTTGCCCCAAACCAGTAGTTGCACCATGCTCAATGGCCAACTCAGCATCATTGTAGGAAGCAAATGAAGAAGGTCCTTTCCTTGAAGGCTCAGCAATAGACAAGGCTTGGAACAGAGTCCTAACCCCATCCTTAGTGTCAATGTATGAAAAGGAAGATAAATGGCTGAGCAAGAGAGCCTTCTCTCCCCCTATCACACTAACTTTTTGTTTTTTACAAACTTTAACTTCTGGTGTAGGGTGGATGTCACGGCGCCTGCCTCGTGAATCCATGGTCTTCCTAGCAAACAGCTGTAAGATGGATGAATATCCATGACCTGGAAAGTGATATGGAAATCACTAGGTCCAATCTTGATCGAGAGTTCTACTTCACCAATCACAGTTTCCCTCGATCCATCAAAAGCTTTCACTACCACTCCACTCTGCCTCATGGGAGGCCCGTGGTACGAAAGTTTGGCCAGAGTGGATTTTGGCAACACATTAAGCGATGACCCTGTGTCTACCAACACATTAGACAAGGCATCATCTTTACAATTCATTGAAATGTGTAGAGCCAAATTGTGGTCTTTTCCCTCCTCGGGAAGATCAGCATCACAAAAGCTCAAATTGTTGCAAGCGGTTATGTTTGCAACAATGCTATCAAACTGCTCAATGGTGATATCGTGGTCCACGTATGCCACGTCCAACACCCTTTGCAAAGCTTCACGGTGTGGCTCAGAATTCATCAACAAAGATAAGACAAATATCTTTGATGGAGTTTGTAGCAGCTTATCAACAACATTGTATTCACTCCTCTTGATGAGCCTCAATATCTCATCACCATCCTCTTTCAAAATGCCATGTTGGCCAACCAGGATAGGAGTGTCTTTATTTTGAACAACAACAGGGTCAACACCCTTCACAGCAAGATTAACAGAAGAAGTCCCCACGGGACCAGCAGGATTAACAACAGTTCTCTTCAAAACGTCTTCATGGGGTTTTGGAGGAGTCGAGAAAACACGACCACTGCGGGTCACACCACTGACGTCTGAGATGCTCACAACAGAGGTTGAGGGCAACGACACCTCCTTCCCATCTTCTAGCATCACAACATTGTATCTGTAGGGAACAACTTTGTCAGACACATATGGGACAGGGCCCGCTGGCTTGATCATAAGAGTCGGAGATACCTTCTTCTTACTGCCATCATATTTGACGACAACAGGTTCAGGAATATTAAACACAGGGGTTATAACATCAACTTCGTCCTCATTATGATTATGAAGTATCTCGATCATCCCCTGATCCAGCATCTCTTGGATGTCCCTTCTAACTTGTCGGCGTCCTCTTTCATTGATAGTGCACACCTGGCACCTATCATGGTCATGCTCATAATAGTTGTATCCATACAACATCTTATGCATCTCGACCAAAGATTGCCTGATGTCATTAACATACAAGACTTTATATTTGCCAGGGCAACCCTGGACCATATTCACAGCAGCTTTCCCATGCTCGGGCAATGGGTTCTTCTTCACATTAGGACCTACGTCCTCAAAAAACAATATATCGCTTCTCACAAGGTCTTGCACCTTGGTCTTCAATGGATAACAATTTTCCACGTCATGTCCGGGAGCACCGGAATGATATACACCGTGTAGTTCAGGCTTATACCACCACTGAGGGTTGGTCGGTACAGCGGGTGGGTTTCGTGGAGTAATTAATTTTCTATCAATCAGAGAAGGATAGAGCTCAGCATATGACATCGGAATCGGGTCAAAAGTTACCCTCTTCCTCTCATAGTTGCTGGTGTTGGTGTTATTGTTGTTTCGAGGCTGGTAGGCCTACTGTTGTTGACGATGTTGTTGTTGATACTGTTGTTGTTGTTGTTGTTGTTGATGATGATGATGAACTTCTCTAAAGGCAGGTGATATATGAGCCACCTGGTGTTGGCTGACGGCAGGACGCACAATCTTCCTCTTCACAGAGGGCCTTCTCTTGATGTGAGAGGACACAACATGTGTCTCTCCCTCCTTCTTCTTAGCAAAGCTCCCATATCTCTTTGCTGAAGAGTTGTCATCCCTAGACAAACGTCCTTCACAGACCCCTTCTTCCAGTCTCATTCCCATATTCACCATCTCGGTGAAGTCTGAGGGAGCACTGGCTATCATCCTCTCATAGTAGAAAGAGCTCAAAGTCTTCAAAAAGATCTTCGTCATCTCCTTCTCCTCTAGGGGTGGCACTATCTGAGCTGCCAACTCGTGCCATCTCTGGGCGTACTCTTTGAAGGTCTCTTTCTCTTTCTGGGACATCGCCCTCAACTGGTCCCTATCAGGAGCCATATCCATATTATATTTGTATTTCTTGACGAAGGCCTCACCAAGATCGTTGAAAGAGCGGATGTTCGCACTATCAAGCCCCATGTACCACCGGAGTGCAGCACCAGATAAACTGTCCTGGAAGTAATGGATGAGCAGTTGGTCGTTATCTGTTTGAGTTGACATATTGTGAGCATACATCACAAGATGGCTGAGCGGGCATGTGTTTCCCTTGTATTTCTCAAAGTCAGGCACTTTGAACTTTACAAGGATCTTCACGTTGGGCACAAGGCACAACTCAGCAACACTCTTACCGAAGAGGTCCTTACCTCTCAGAGTCTTCAGTTCCTTGCGCAACTCAAGGAATTGGTCTTTCATTTCGTCCATCTTTTCATAAACGTCCGGGCCCTCAGATGGCTCAGAATGATAGATGGTGCCTTCAACTCGTGGTAAGGTATGCACAACGGGAGGTGGCACAAAAAGGACCGGGCTAGATGCCGGCAGAGAAGCGAGAGTAGGAGCAAAACTCTCAGGCACAAAGTTGGCAGGCATTCCCCAGGGGAACCCGACTGGCATAGAAGGAGCAAAGTGGGATGTGGAAGCAAGCACAGTTGAAGAAGCTACCTCTGAAATAACCGTCATCGCGGGAGGAGTTGCAGGAGTTGGCGACGATTGGCTCTGGGCAGCCAGTACTGACTCCATCATGGCAGTCAGCCTAACTATCTCTTCCTTCAATTCCCGGTTCTCTTGATCCAGGTGCTCCATTATCCTCGGCAGATTAGCTCTTGTGTTATACTGATGCGTCAACTTGTCTTCAAAATAAATGAAGAGCAAAGAGTTAGACCACTGAGCTGAACAAAACCTGCTTATGCATATGATGCATGCAATGTTTGTGCATATGATTTGTTTTTATTTGAGGAACTTTATAGAGATCTATTTGCAAATATTTGAAAATATTAATTTTTTTAAGACATATATGGAATATACATAGCAATAATATTTGGAAAAACATTTTACACCAAAGAAGTAGTACAGTTTTGGTAACCAAATACAATATAAGAGGAAAGGAGACTAACATCCTATGGAGCCCTGGAAACAATCGTCTAAAGCTCTCGAGATCAGAAGATAAGTTGCATGAGGCCTCTTCACCTCTCTCTTATAAGCTGTTTCCATGTCGGCCTTCTCCTTGGCGAGTCGATCATACTTCCTCTTCCAAAACCTGGATGACTGGGGAAGAAGAGAAGTAACCACATCATCAGGCTCATCGATAACCTGATGCTCTAGAAATTCTATCACAGTATCCTTATCTCTAAGTTGCTGAAGTAGTTCCTCTCGCTCACGAACCCAAGCACGCGAACGGTCTTCATCTCTCAACTCCTCTACTCCTTGGTTAGGGAGGGTTGAAGGCCCAACCATAACCATAGGGGTAGGTCTCGGATAGTCATATGGCATTCGGTACTCAAGAGCTCTCTTCCTCACCCAAGCGGTGTAGGGTTCCAAAGCAATGTAATTCTTTGGACCAAGCTCCTTCCTTCCCTTCCTATGAACCTTGCGCCAGGCGCGAACCATTCTGCCCTTCAAGTTCTGGGGATCTTTACCCTCTTGAAAGAAAACACCTTCCAACAGAATATTGTTAGGTTTATCCTTTAAGGGGAACCCAAGTTGACGGCGAACCAAAACAGGGTTGTAGTTAATTCCACCACATGACCAAGAAGAGGCACATTGGAGAATTCACCACAAGAATCAATAATCTGGACACGATCATACACACGATTATACCAAAAGATATCATCATTAATGAGAGACATAAGTCTTGTGGACCACCGTAGACATCCCTTGTTCTCCTTGAAGGCGAGCGTCCAAGGCAAGTGCGAAATAAACCACTTGTACAACAGAGGCAAACAACACACAATGGCACCACCACCCTTTTGCATTCCTCGTATGCAAAGAGAAATAAATGTTACCCAACAGAGTCGGAACAGGATTAAGAGAAGAGAAAATCCTAATAGCGTTCACATCCACAAAATTGTCGATGTTGGGGAATAACACTAGTCCATAGATGAGAAGTATAAATATGACCTCAAAGGCGTCCTCACTCATGGCCTTCCCAAACAAAGTAGCTTGGGCGATGAGAAAATCAGATGGGAGACCTTAAATTCCACCTTTTGTAGTCATATGAGCAACAATATCAGATACATATATATGAAACAGATCAACAATCTCTTGGGAAGAAGGAATCCTCTCCAAACCACTGAACAACAATTGATCCAGAATAGGTATACCTACATGATATGCATAATCCTCAAGTGTAGGCAAAAGCTGGAAATCCGGGAAAGTGAATCAACGATACAAAGGATCATGGAACTGCATCAACACACTCATCAGACCCTCATCCACCTGAGTAGAAAGAATAGACAGAAGCTTCCCATGGCGAGCTTTGAACTCCAAGGGATCTAATACATAAGATGTCAAACTCCTTAACTCTTTCAAGTCGGGTTGTCTGAAATTGTACTTCTTCGTATTCCTTCTTTGCTTATCCATGTCTAAAAATTTGTAAATAGACGTCTTAAGTTCCTTGAAATTTTTTCATTATTGATGTTATGGGTGTGTATGAATGCATGGATGCAACAATCACACTCAAGGATCAAGCAAGTCACACCATATAAAGGTCACGAGATGGATCAAGTCATCCTCAATATCAATCATCCATTTTGGTGGAGTATGGTTTACACCTTATCAACACGCAAGTTCCATTGATATTGAGGATATACGAGAACGGATCAACCGCGAATCAAGGGTTTGTTGTAAGTCACAAGCATGGAGTTTTGGTTAAGAACCACCCAAAGAGGAGTGTACTATGGTTAAACATGATGATCGTGTAAGAGGTCCCCATAGTCATCCTCTCATCTTTCGGATATTATCGGATAAAATGACTACTCGTATTCCAAAAATATTCTCAAGAGAGACTCTTATGAGTGTAGTATCGCGTAACAATCGTATCAAATCTTACACTTGAACGACCTTCGCACTACGTCCTAAAATAGGCCAAGATGGGCTAGGTATCTAAGGTCCTTGGCTTCTAAGGTTTATATTGGAAGGAGTAATGCCTAACCACGACTACTCGTGTGACATTATTGATCCCAACAAAACCTCCACCAAGTGAATGGGCTTGCAAGTCAACTTGCTAAGAAATAACTCCACACAAGTCAACAAGACTATGTCATTCTCCTATCATAAGTGCACTCGAGTTCGGGTAAAGAACTCATCTCACAAGAAACCACCAAGCATACAAGTGTCGCATTACGCGAAAAACCGGCGGGAAACGAAGACAACAGAGCCGCCACCGTGCGTTATTTATCCCAAAAGAGGGAAAGGAAACGCTCGAAGTAAACCTGGAAAAGACATGGTCTCGCGACCAAAGAGAGATGGGATCGGGAGTCGGTTATGCGAAGGGAAAGTATTAGCACCCCTACGCATCCGCCGTACTCGACGGGATCCACGCACAAAAGGAAGGATAAAGGTTGCTAAATGCTGCTCAAACAAACATCAAACACTGGCTGAAAGAGACACAGAAAACAAAAGAAACTAACTCGGCGGGATATCGCATCCCGGGCCTACGTAGTCTGTCAGGCACAGACATCAGAGTCGACGTAGTTCGGGACAGGGGAAAACGTGTTCGTTAGGATGTCGCATCCTATGCATACGTATCTTCTCGGACTAAAGAAGAATCAGAGCACTCGTAGCTCGGCTAACGCACGCCAAACAAAACCACACAGGAAACCGACTGTCAATCGCTGGACTTACGTCAGACTCCACACAAACAGGCAAACCTGGATACCGAATGCCAATCGCTGGACTTACATCAGACTCCGAACCAATAAACACACACTGGAAACCAACTGCCAATCGCTGGACTTACGTCAGACTCCACACAAACAGGCAAACAAGACCCAGGAAACCAACTACCAATCGCTGGACTTATGTCAGTCTCCCAACACACACAGAGGGGTTACAAAAGAAAAAGGGCGCCCGGAGAGATCAGCTCATCTCCTGCCTACGTACCTCATCTGGTATGAGGATCAGGGCGACGTAGTTCCCCTACGCAGGGAAGGAACTTCTAACCTAGCCAGGGACTGGGAAATGACAAACTAGAAGGGAGACTAACTCGAGCCTAATAGTTATCATGCAAATTCACCATGGTCCTAGGTTAAGGTTTCTACCTAATTTGCACAGGAAGCAAGCTAACCTAAACATGACTTGCACAGGAAGCAAGCCAAACTAATCCTAACTTGCACAGGAAGCAAGCTAAACTAAAAAAGCACAAACACACAAGCACAAATATCACACACTATATGCAATCAGTTGGCTCAATCAAGGTTAGGTTTTAGTCGAGGGGTCATATCAACCTCGACAAACAAACCACTGTAACAGGGTGATGTTAGCTCTTAACCCTAACATTGAGAGTTAGGGTGAAGCAGATGAAATAGGAAGTGAGGGGTGTGCCTCACAGCTCTTATCCCTGGCCTGGGAGAGCTTCAGACAAAGGAAGGTGTGAGAGTTCAGAAAGTTGGAACTCTTCTATCCACATGACTGACACAACAAAAGATCTTGGGCTATTATCCACAATGCATCAACACAAGGTGTGTGAGCAAAGTGGATGACACACTGAGTAGCAGGAGATGGACTACACATCTCTTGTATCTGCCAATGCCTCTTCACTTAGGAGGTCTTTGAATGTACAGGGCACAATGATAAACAAACACAAGCATTGCCTCTTAAGGAGGACTTCAGACAAGTGCCTGCCCAAGTAACAGGACAGGTCTTCCAGACTACATGAAGTCAGAGAAGTTATACCTCAATGCTTAAGCTATCAAGCAAAGCAAAAGCAAGTTCACAAAGGAACTATAGCAACTAAGGTACCTGAAAACAATCCAACTCAATCAGTACACAACTCAAACAAAGTCAAACAGACAGTTAATGGTCCATAGTCAAACAAACAAGCAAGCATTGCACAATGCACAAGCTCAACTCAAATGAGCTAAAAGCCACCTACAAAACCAATCAAGGTTAGTCAACATTAACAAATAAACCAACTCAAGCAATGTGAATCAATCCACCTAAGGCAATGCACTTCCTTAACCTGAAACCAAAACTCAAACATAAGTCCAAACCACTAGGACAAGGCCTAGGGTCAAAGTTGGAGAAATAATCTAAAACAGAACATGAAAATTGACATGAATCAAATTAAACCAATCAAGAACACAAACCAAGTGGTCCCATGTCAATAGCATAAATCAATTTCATTTCACAATGCACATAAGGCAAAGCATGCAAGTTGAAAGCTCATAGAAGCAAACAGAATGAACCAATCCACATCAACTCAAAAATGATTCAATAAATCCCAAGAAAAATCATGGCTAAACAGCACACATCACATGATCATCACACCAAAATGCAAGGCATTTGGACAAGTAGAAGCATGGCAATTAAATTCATCAAGTCATGGTAAGCACAAACAAGCTCAACGAAGGCACAAATTGATACATCAAGTTCACACAAGCCTAAAACAGAATCCACACATGATAAATGTCTCAAACCAAAGCCACAATAAACTTCAAAGTGTCTAGAATCAATGTACAAAATTTCAAGCTCATAGGATAAACATCAAGCATTTCACAAATCATCTAAGTTCATGACTATCCAAAAGTGCACAAATGATCAACCAGCAAAGAAAATCCCAAATAAATCAGAAATGCATCCAAAAATTCCACAACAATTCATGATCAATCCTAACATCTAGAAGAGGCATCATGCAAAATATCTCATCAATTGGCATTTAATTGGCATGGCAAATAAAATCAACAAGTTGAGCAAGCAATGGTGTGACACACATTGTCACACCTACCTTAACCAGATCATAACTCAACAACCAGAAATGAGAAAAATGCAAACTCTATACCAAAATGTCCATTAGGATGTCTATTTTAAGCATGCAAAATTTCACAATCATTGGATTAAAACTCATCATTTCATGAAGGATATGGCAAACAAGGTCAAGAAAGCACACATGTGAACAATCCCTATGCCAAAATAAATTCCAACCGTACACAATTTCTGGAAAAAATCTCATAAAATACTAGACATGATAAGGATCATAGTGCAAAAAATCCCAGGTCAATTGGACAATTATTCATTGAGATATGAATTTTTGAATGAATGGAAAATAAAAAATCACATGAAGGTATGTACATGAACATGGAAGGAATAAGAAATAAAAATGCAAAAGCCAATTATGGAAATGCACTGAGCAAGGTTCGAACCGCGTTGAAATTTGAAAGTGGCGCCTTATCAATGAAACGCGTCGTTTCATTAAAGCCTATGGAGACAAACAGAAAAACGCATGCAAGCAAGGCTAAAACAGATCAAACACGCTTCTGGAGATGGAACCCTAGGATCTTCATGCGTGTTCTTCATAATTTTCCAGGTTATGAACAAACATTCCAGAAATGCAAAATGAATATATCATCACACTCGTCTTTCAACATACATTAACATGCTATGATCAATTTGTTCTAATTTAACCTAGGTTCAAAGATTCGAGCACGAAAAGTTTCATATATCATACTTAGATTCAACCTAACTCACTCATTTCTTCATGAAATTCAACGAAACAAAGCTCAGCATGTTCAGTGATGATGGATCTACCATAAGCATACAATAATTTCATGAATTGTGACGTTCGAAATCTGACCTTAATGGAAGTGCAGAACTGAAATTGATGCTTTCAAGCCTTGCCAAGCACAAACAGATGCTCCAATACTCTTGGATGATGGAATGGATGAATGCTTGATGCTTAACCTTGCACGATTTTTCTTGAATCTTCACTTGCCATTAATGGAGGTGAGCTTCAACAACTTCGAATTTGCATGAAATCCTTCGAATCCTGCTTCAATCCAGCTCAACTATGCTTGTGGATGATGAATCACTCGAGGAAATAGCAATGTGTATGAAGAAAATTGAAGAAAAAGTTTGAGAGCACAATGTGTGAAAATTTCAGATCTGGAAATTATGAAGTGTTCATGCTGAAATCTGTTAGGGTTTCACTTATATATCATCTGTTAATCAAGTTCTTAATCATGTTTAGGCATTTGGCAAGTGGAATTAGTGAAAACAAGTGTTTATGCAAATTGATATTTCCACCTCTATGCATGGTATGAATGGAACAGTACACGAATTTGGGCCTAAATCCACTCAAAATTCTGTTTGTAAGCCAATGAAAGTGTTGCCATGTGTAAACAATGCATTACTTTAAAATTTGAAAATTCCATCCAAAAATCAAGTGAAAAATCAAAAAAATATGTGATGAGAATGCATGGCTTGTGGTGCATAATTTGGATAGTAGATGTCAAGATATGAATATACAAAAAAGAACCACTCCATTTGGCTTTATGGTTGGAAAGTTATGCATGCTTGAAGTTTAAATTCACTTGGCCATGATTGATCCATATCTTTTCAACCATACATGAGAAATTCATGTTCTTGGACTTTTTGGAAATGGGAGAGCAAGATCTACATCTTTCATGTTGGACAAAATTTAATTTGAAGCCTTCTTGATGATGTAATCTTGAGGAGAAGACCTTTCCATTTTTGGCAATTTCAAATTACAGGTCACTTACTATTTTTGGAAACATTTTCATTTGACCTCAAATTCCTCATTGTTGATGTTTAAAATGTCAAATGAGACTTGTATGGACATGAATGAGGCCTCTCTAACCATCTCCCACCTTCAAATCCATGATTGCATGAACAATTGACTTTGGTTGACTTTTTAGGGTTTCAGATGAATTGCATCTTGACTGATGATCTCTGAGCATCCAACCTTTGACCAAACTACTTCAAAATGATCCTTGGGTCATATGAACTCATTGTACCAACCCTAGGGCTTTGATTTCATGGAAAATGCATTTGCTTGCTTGCACAACTGAATCTCCTGACCAGTCTTGACTGATGAACTGATGACTTGGCAATGTACAATGCAATGCTATGCAATGGACAATAATGCTAATGACCTAAACATGAAAATGTATATACAAAATGGGAGGTGCAAATTTGAGGTGCTACAGCTGCCCCTATTCAATCGACTGGGAACCCGAATGGATGAGAGCAACGGCTGTCAAACTTTCGGGGTACACAGGGATTGAATACCAAAGAACCGTAGAAATTTGCACTCTGCGGGATATGATACCAAGAAAAGCCAAGCCATTTACCGATGACGGCTGTATGATAACTTCAGGAAAGCGAAACCATTTACCGATGGCTAAATACTGGAAACTTGATATTTACCGATATCAACTTCAGCGAGACCATTTACCGATGGCTGTTGGGAAACATCTTGATACTAAAAGGAAGCAAGACCATTTACCGATGGTGGCTTCAAAGCAACTTGATATTTACCGATATCAACTTTAGTAAGACCATTTATCGATGGTTGTTCCAACCGGTGAGTCGATATTTACCGATATCGAAGAAAGCGAGGCCATTTTCCGATGGCGACTAAACTGGGCATTCGATATTTACCGATATCGAAGTAAACGGGGCCATTTACCGATGGCATCTTCACCTGGGGAGGAACAAGATATTTGCAACTGGAACCAGACAATACGTTTACCGACGACTCCTGGGGATTTTTGATCTTTATCAAAGGAAATATGCACGACCAGACATTTACCGATGACTTGGAACAAGACTCGATGTTTACCGACATCGAAAGAGGTTGTTTACCGACATCAAAGAAAGGACGACCAGACATTTACCGATGACTGGGAAAAAGACTCGATGTTTATCAACACCAACGGAGAGGTGAACACTTCACTGGGGAAGGAAAACAAATACTTGCAACCGGAAACCAGATAAGAAGTTTACCGACGACTCTATTGGGGATCTCTAGCTGGGGAATTACCAGACATTTACCGATGACTGGGGAAAATACTCGATGTTTATCAACACCGAAAAAATGATGTTTACCGACATCCAAGAAAGGTGACCAGACATTTACCGATGACTGGGGAAAAGGACTCGACCAGACGTCAACGGACGAAAGGGAGAAACTCGACGTTTATCGACACCAACGGAGAAGGAGACTCTGTGGGGAAATACAACTATACGTCAAAGGACGAATAGGAAAACTCAACATTTATTGACACCAACGGAGAAGTGAATCTGCTTGGGGAGAGATAAAGATGTTACGAACATCGAAAGATGATGTTTACCGACATCAACAAAGAAGACCAGACATTTACCGATGACTGGGGTAGGACTCGATGTTTACCGACATCGAAACAATGGTGTTTACCGACACCAAAGAAGGAACACACGCGGATGCTGACATGACATTTATCGGTATCACAAGGATGACATCTTCAATACATCAAGGCAAGGCTAACCACTTGTTGGGGATCTCACTGGGGAGAAACAAACTTTCTGTTCGCGGACGGGTGAGGAAATAAACCTCTCTAGGGAATATCAATCATGAATGCTATCAGGAGCAACTGTAGCAATCGTGCTGTACAGACGTTGAACAAATGATCCGCCTCTGCCGGGGATACGATCTGGTTAGGTTTAACACATGAATGCATATGTTTGAATTTTTCCGTGGCGTAATGCTCCATATTGAATGGAAATGCTACGCGATTTTGAGGATGCAATAATTACTACATGCAAAATGCAAATGATGAACTCCTGCCGGGGAGCAAACTGATTAGATACTCCATCTCTGTAGGGAGGCTCTGTTTGAGGAATACTCTGCGGGGAGAGCACCGACTTCTCACTCATGCTGGGGAAATAAAACTGCTGCTGGGAAAAGATCCCAATCCACTCAGAGACTCCGCTTGGGGAACAAACAAGGCGACTTCACTGGGGAGAGCTACCCACAGGTAGGATAAACTCTGCTGGAGATAAATCCCACCGAACCTGATCCGCCCGGGGAACCTGCTGGGAAAAACCATCCACACAAACCTCTGCTCAGGAGACCTGCTAGGGAAAAACTTCACAACCCTGACGGGGATAAGCGCTCATGACCACGCTGGAGGATAGCAGGACCTCAAACCAGACTGCTGGGGAATAGAACTACTCCACTGATACCTCCGTTGGGGATACAACATCTCCCCAACTTAGTGGGGATAATCAAACTTCAAACTCAGCTGGGAACTCAACTGGGGAAATATCTGCTGGGGAATCGTCCTCACAGATGACAACCTACAAAACAGCACGACATACATGCCCCAGGGGATGCATGGACAAGATACGCTCAAGCGTCCTCGACATTCAAAATGATTTTCAAAAGTTTTATCTTTCTGCACATTATTGTTTAACCTTCATGTTTTTATATGCAATGTTTATCAAAAATTCGGACGTTTTTGCAAACAAAACAGTAAAATAAAAACGAGAGAGCAAATTATCTGAATAACGACTTTTATTGATTGAAAATGGGCCTGAAAAGGCGAATACATCGGGAAGCAATTCCTAGAAAGAGGTAATTGCGCACATAAGGAAAAATCTATCCTAATGGCAATGTGAACACAGCATCCACTATTTCCCAATTCTGTTATAACTCGCAGATCATCAATTTTTCCTCCCAACTCCTTGCTTTCTGAGAAAAATGACTAGACCGATCCTATCCTTCGAGATGGCAGACGACGAAGCGTGAAGTAGTATAGATTACCCAGACTGTAGTCTTTGCTTTAATCCCTCTTTTGCCTGGATCGCCCTTTCGGGTTTTCAATCCACCGGGATACCCATTTTTGCCTAAGCCGCCCTTGCGGGTTTTCGACTTACCGGGTGTACAAATTATTTTCATTTTTATCCCTAATTTTTGCCCGAACCTTTTCTTTCTGTTTTTTGGTTCGCCGGGATCCCCTTTTTTGCCTGGACTCTTTTATTCTTTTTATCCAACGGGTCCATTTATGCGAAGTATTTTTTGACTACATCTGAGTTAACAGGGGACGAAAAATCTTCACCATCCATAGTTGTAAGCATCAAGGCTCCACCGGAGAAAACATTCTTCACAACATATGGACCTTCATAATTAGGAGTCCACTTGCCCCTGTTATCTGTATCGGGAGGAAGGATCCTCTTCAGAACTAGATCGTCGATCTGATAGCTTCGAGGACGCACTTTCTGATCAAAGGCTCTATTCATCCTTCTCTGATACAACTGCCCATGGCACACAACCGCTAGCCGTCTCTCTTCAATAAGGCTTAACTCGTTAAACCTTGTCCGAATCCACTCGGCTTCGTCAAGCTTGACATCTAGCAAGACTCTCAGAGAAGGGATCTCCACTTCAACAGGTAGGACTGCTTCCATACCATACACAAGGGAGTACGGGGTTGCCCCGGTTGACGTACGCACTGATGTACGGTACCCATGCAAAGCGAAAGGCAGCATCTCATGCCAATCTTTGTACGTCACGACCATCTTCTGCACAATCTTCTTGATGTTCTTGTTCGCCGCCTCTATAACACCGTTCATCTTTGGTCTGTAAGGAGAAGAATTGTGATGTTCAATCTTGAAATCCTTACAAAGCTCTTTCATCATCTTGTTATTGAGATTCGAACCATTATCAATGATGATCCTCTCAGGAACCCCATAACGACAGATGATTTCCTTCTTGATAAATCGGGCAACCACTTGTTTGGTAAGATTAGCATAGGAAGTTGCTTCCACCCATTTGGTGAAGTAATCAATCGCAACCAGGATGAAGCGATGTCCATTCGAAGCAGTAGGCTCAATCTTCCCAATCATATCAATGCCCCACATGGCAAACGGCCAAGGCGAGTTCATGACATTCAGAGGGCTTGGTGGTACATGCACCTTATCAGCATAGATTTGACATTTATGGCACTTCCGAGCGTATTTGAAACAATCGGATTCCATAGTCATCCAGTAGTAACCGGCTCTCAACAATTTCTTCGACATTGCATGACCACCAGCATGGGTACCAAACGAACCTTCATGCACTTCTTGCATCAACATGTCTGCTTTGTGTCTATCCACGCATCTGAGCAAGACCATGTCAAAGTTTCTCTTGTACAGCACGCCATCCTGATTCAAATAAAAGCTTCCAGCTAGCCTTCTCAGGGTTTTCTTATCACTCTTCGACGCACCTTCAGGATACTCCTGGTTCTTGAGGAAGTTCTTGATGTCAAAGTACCACGGCTTCTCATCAACAACAGACTCGGCTGCAAACACATACGCAGGCCTCTCGAGTCGATTCACCGCAACATGTGGCACATGATTCCACCAATGAACTTTAATCATCGAAGACAAGGTAGCCAAGGCATCAGCCATCTGATTCTCATCTCGGGGGACATGATACAACTTCACCTCCTTGAAGAACGTCAGTATTCTTCTGGTGTAATCTCTATAAGGAATCAGATGCGGCTGGTTGGTATTCCAATCTCCATTGACCTGATTGGTCACTAGAGAGGAATCTCCAAAGATGTCAAGCGTTTTGATCCTCAGATCAATGGCTTCTTCTATCCCCATAATGCAAGCCTCATACTCAGCCTCGTCGTTGGTCACATCAAAAGTCAGCCTGGCAGAAAAAGGTATATAAGCCCCTTTAGGATTAATGAGCACTGCCCCAACACCGTTATCGTTCATATTCACAGCCCCATCAAACATCAGCGTCCACTTGTCATCAGGATCCGGTCCTTCCTCGACAAGAGGTTCTTCACAATCTTTCATCTTAAGATACATGATGTCTTCATCAGGGAATTCAAACATCATAGGCTGATAATCCTCAATCGGTTGCTCGACAAGGTAGTCTGACAGAATATTACCTTTAATGGCCTTCTGCGACGTGTACTGAATATCATATTCTGTTAAAATCATCTGCCATCGAGCAACGCGCCCGGTGAGAGCCGGCTTCTCAAAGATGTATTTCACTGGATCCATCTTAGAAATCAATAAGGTAGTATGGTTCAACATATACTGCCTCAGTCGGCGAGCAGCCCAGGCCAAAGCACAGCAAGTTTTCTCGAGCAGTGAATATCTTGTTTCACAGTCGGTAAACTTTTTGCTAAGGTAGTATATAGCATGCTCTTTTCGACCAGACTCGTCATGCTGTCCCAATACACACCCCATCGAGTTCTCAGTCACTGATAGGTACATTATCAGAGGTCTCCCTGGAACTGGAGGTATAAGGATTGGAGGCTTCTGTAAATACTCTTTTATCTTGTCAAAAGCTTTCTGACAGTCATCATTCCACCTGATTGCTTGATCTTTTCTTAGCAATTTGAAAATTGGTTCACACGTGGCAGTTAGGTGAGATATGAACCTTGCAATGTAGTTCAATCTCCCTAAAAACCCACGAACCTGCTTTTCCATTTTTGGTTCAGGCATTTCTTGAATAGCTTTGACTTTCGCTGGATCAACCTCAATCCCTTTCTCACTGACAATGAAGCCTAACAGCTTCCCAGATCTCACTCCAAACGTACACTTGTTTGGATTCAACCTCAACTTGAACTTTCTCAGTCTGTCAAACAATTTCTGCAAATTAACCAGGTGCTCCTCTTCTGTCTGCGACTTCGCAATCATATCATCCACGTATACTTCAATCTCTTTGTGCATCATGTCATGAAAGAGAGTCGTCATAGCCCTCTGGTAGGTAGCACCGGCATTCTTCAGCCCAAATGGCATCACCTTATAGCAGAACGTGCCCCAAGGTGTAATGAATGTCGTCTTTTCCATGTCCTCTGGCGCCATCTTGATCTGATTATAACCAGAAAAACCGTCCATGAAAGAGAAAACCGAGGATTGAGCCGTATTATCAACCAATACATCAATGTGAGGTAATGGGAAATCATCTTTCGGACTCGCTCTATTCAAATCTCGGTAATCGACACACATTCTGACTTTGCCATCCTTCTTCGGCACGGGAACGATGTTGGCCACCCACGGGGGATAACTGGTAACAACCAGAAAACCCGCATCCCACTGCTTCTGAACCTCTTCCTTGATCTTGACAACCATATCAGAACTAGTTCTGCGAAGCTTCTGCTTGACCGAAGGACACTCTTCTCTGAGGGGTAGTCGATGCACCACAATGTCTGTATCCAACCTAGGCATATCTTGATATGACCAGGCGAATATCTCCACATATTCTCTTAGCATCTCAATCAGCCTCCTCTTGACAGAGTCCTCTAAAGTAGCCCCAATCTTGATCTCTCTTCTGGCGTCCTCGGTACCCAGATTAACAATCTCCAACTCCTCCTGATGAGGTTGGATGACCCTTTCCTCCTGCTTCAGCAATCTGACCAATTCTGCGGGGAGTTCACAGTCTTCCTCACTCTCCTCTTCGGCTTGGTAGATGGGATTATCAAAATCATACTGAGCCATAACAGAACTGTTCATAGTGGATTCCGTGATATCACTTCTGCATGTTTAATGCTTTATTTTAGAAAAAAAGTTCAAGAAAGTCACAAAAACAAAAACATTGCCATTTTTATTATTTTGGAAAATGAAAACAAAAATAGAAAGATAGGGATCACAAAATTTGATTACAAAACGTCCTTTATTAATGATAATCATTAAAAACATGATGAGGCCCTACAATGAACCACTACGCCTTGGGCAGAACGTAGGGTTTTCATGCAAAATGAAAAACAAAAGAAAATTACTTTGTCTGAAGAGTAACTTGGACCACTTCTTCAGCCGTCCAGTTGTTGATAGACTCCCCTGGTGCACACGGGCGAACCCAGTTGTCTAGATCACAATCACCATCACAGTCTTCACCACCGGTTGCAAAGACGTCACCGTGATTCATTAGCCCAGCGCTGGTAAAGGTACTCGGACCTGTCTTCTCACTCTACTCTGCTTGGAGAGGCTCATAACCAATGCCAAATTTGTCTTCTTTGATAGGCAAATCCACCATATTGCCCCAGCCTTCAGCTCTACCAGAGTCAACAACCTCCTTGGCCTGCTTATACGACGCAATTGAGGCACCTGGCTTCTTCTGCTCAGCAAAAGCCACCCTCTCAAGAGCAACAGTCTCGAATGCCTGACACAAAGTTTCATGGATCTCGCCATCCACCTCTACATGCTTGAAAGAGGATAGGTGACTCACCAGAATATCTTCTTCACCACACACGGTCACAATCTGACTGTTCCAGACATATTTCAACTTTTGGTGGAGAGTTGACGAAACTGCCCCAGCTGCATGAATCCATGGACGCCCCAACAAACAACTGTATGCTGGCTGGATGTCCATCACATAGAAGATAATGTCAAAGACCTCTGGACCGATCTTTACTGGCAAGGTGACTTCACCAAAAACAGAACGTTTGGATCCGTCAAATGCACGCACAATCAGGTCACTCGGAGTGAGCACAACCCCCTCAACATCAATCTTTCCCAGGATCTTCTTAGGCAGCACATTCAAAGAAGAGCCAGTGTCTACCAACACGTGAGATAAAACAGCCCCCTTGCACTCCATGGTGATATGCAAGGCCTTATTATGATTACGACCCTCAGGCGTCAGGTCTAGGTCACTAAACCCTAAACCATGCCTGGTGCTCACGTTGGCAATCACACCCTCCAGTTGGTTGACGGATATCTCTTGAGGCACGTAAGCCATGTTCAGCATCTTCAATAAGGCGTTACGATGTGCCTCAGAGCACAACAGCAAAGAGAGAATTGAAATTTTGGACGGAGTCTGATTAAGCTGATATACAATCTTGTAGTCACTCTTCTTGATTATTTTCATGAACTCCTCCACGTCCTTCTCGAATGAACCCTCAGGCCCCTCCTTCTGAGCCGGTTCTTCATCAACGACAGCCTGTTTGCCCTTTGACTTGGCAGAAGCCTCAGCATTAGCATCTCTCAACGGTTGAGGAGCAAACAGACGACCGCTTCGGGTAAAACCTCCTGGTCCTCCAACATTGTCCACAACGGGACTCACAACCACAGGAGTTCTTACCGACACACCAATTGTCACAGGCGCTTGATTTACCGGCCTTGTCTGATTCTTAGCCCTTCTATTGCTGCGGTAGGCATTATCATATTTCCATGGCACAACCCTACTATTCTCAACCGGTCTTCTTCCAGACGCAACGATAGTAGCTGGAGCACTGATGGTCACAGGAGCGGAAATGGTAACTGGGGTACCAACAGTTGTAGAGGCATTTCTCTGGCCACGTCCCTCGGACGGTTTGAAATAAATGGTGACGGTCGACACCACCCCATTATCTTTAACAACCCGAACAAACTGTAAACATCCCGCATTAATCAGACTCTGAATACCAGTCTTCAACTGATCACAACCATTTTCTGACTCTGCACAGTCTACACAGCCCTCACAATAGCCCGAGAATACATCACCTTCCAACAGACGACCCTTCACAACCATCAACGGAGTCTGGATCTCCTCAACACTGACCACCAAGTCTTTAGATTCCTCCCCTTCCACATTGTTCACTCTATGCCCACCATGCTGAGGCATAGGATTGTTCACGACGTTAGGCACTGGAGCGAAGTTGATCCTCTTGGCATCGATCAAATCTTGGACTTTGTGCTGGAAAGCCCGACATTTCTCAGTATGGTGTCCTGGTGCCCCAGAGTGAAAGTCGCAACGGACGTTGGAATCGTACCCAGGAGGCAATATTGTTGGCGGAGCCATGGTACGCAACTCAACAAATCCCAACCTGAGTAGTTCGGGCAGCAGCTCGGCGTACGACATTGGTAGCGGATCAAAACGTCGATCAGGCATCCTTTGTCTGGGCTGATACGGACGTTGCTGTTGTTGTTGTTGTTGAGGTTGTTGAACCCTCTGTTGTTGCTGTTGTTGACGAGGCTGAGGTGCTGGGATGGTTACAGCAGCAACCTGGCGATACTGATTTCTGTTCACACTTCCTCTGTACACATTGTGAAGGCAAGCCTCTAAATGGTTTTGATGAAGACAACATTATTCATTCAAGATGTTATGCATGCTCAAAAAGGAAATGGATCAAGACATTGAAGCGAGAACAAGATTTCATATTATTTAAAGTCTTGAAGATTTATCTTGGATTGATCAAAGAGAAGAACTTCAAAGATATTTCAAGCATCAAAGTGATCAAGCCACATATGCATGAGGAACTTTTTGATCAAGCTTCTTTTTCAAGTCAACCGTTTGCAAGATTGTTGATTCACTTCTTAGGTATATCTAACTCACTCTTAGATTAGTATACAAGTGTTCAACAATCATGATCCGCATTTGCATCTTTAAACATAACCATTTGTTAACACATTGAAATGCAAGACACAATTTTCTTAAAGTATTTTTCTGCATTTCAACAGTGTTAACCGGTTAACCATATGGGTTAACCGGTTAACAGTCCAATTTTCTGAAATCCTGTGTTAACGTTGTATGCGTTAACCGGTTAACCCATTTGGTTAACCGGTTAACACTGTTCGTTGCAGTGAAAATGTTTTTGAAAAAGTATATCTTTTCATCAATGTTCATGAGGAAAATGATACCTCTTTGAAAAGGTGTTTTGGCAATATAAATTATTGATTTTTCAAATTGAATTTTCACCTCCAAGAATTTTCATACAAACTTCAAATAATCACTCTCTCATATTTTCCTTCAATATTTTTCAAAAGTGTTCATAATAAAAGTTTCATCTCATTCTATTTTTGAACACTTGTATATTATCCATTGAGTGAATTATTTATCTAAGGAGAAGATCAATCAAGAGAAGATTGATAATACTACACCTTGTTAAAATTATTCAAAGGAATTATTTCTGTTTGACTTGTGATCCAGGATTGTTGGACACAAGGGTTGGTGTTGAAGAGGATTGTTCTTCATACACTTGTTTACCTATAGGTTAGATAGTAGGCATCACCGTTTGTGTGAATAGGCTGTACCATAATTCTAACTATAGTGAAATCTCTTTCGTGTGGAAAGGGGAGTGGATGTACCTTCGGATTGTGAAGGGAACCACTATAATTTCCGGTGTCTTTTACTTTCTGCAATTTATTTTTCCGCACTTAAACGAAAATAACCAAAAACTGGAAACAAGATCGAAGAATTTTTTAACCACCTAATTCACCCCCCCTCTTAGGCGCATTTACAACTAACAATTGGCATCAGAGCAAGTTATAGGTAACTTGTTCCTAGAGATCCAGCATGGCTTCCGCAAGCATAAATCCGGTTTTCAAAGACGGTGGAAGTAGCAACAAGCCCCCACTCTTCTCCGGAGAATATTTCGATTTTTGGAAAATAAGAATGAAGGCACATCTTGAGGCCCAAGGAGAAGGTATATGGGAAGCAGTTGAAGAAGGTCCACATAAACCGGTGAATGTGGTGAATGGAGTTGGTACCGCAAAGTTGAAAAACACTTATGACGAAGATGATAGGAAAAAGATTCTGAATGAGAAAAAGGCAATCAACATACTCCAAAACGCTCTTAGTATGGACGAATTCTTCCGTATATCTCAATGTAAATCGGCAAAGGAGATTTGGGACACCTTGGTTGAAACACATGAAGGAACCACCGAAGTGAAGAGATCGAGGCTAAACACTCTAAGTCAAGAATATGAGATGTTCCGCATGCAGCCCGGTGAATCTATAGTTGCCTTACAAAAGAGATTTGTCCATCTAACAAATCACTTGATTGCTCTCGGTAAAACTTTCACCAATGATGATCTCAACCTGAAAGTCCTAAGATCTTTGACAAGAGAATGGCAACCGAAAGTGACCGCTATTTCGGAAAAGAAAAGTCTCTCAACGATGACATCCGCGTCTCTATTTGGCAAACTTCAAGAACACGAATTGGAACTTGGAAGGCTCGAGAAGCACGAAGGTCTAGAAAAGAAAATCAAGAGCATTGCCTTAAAAGTTGATTCCAAAGTTGTGAAGAAAGAAGACAATCCCGAAGAGGACGAAAACTTTATACGTCTTGTAAAAAGACTAGGAAAATATTTTGGTGCAGAAAATAATATTGGAAACTCTAGTTACACAAGAAGAAAGAAGTTCTCAAAGAACAAAGAAAGAGAAGCATCAACATCCAATGAAGACATTACATGCTATGAATGTGGAAAACAAGGCCACATCAAACCAGAATGTCCCAAACTTGCAAAGAATCGTGACAACAAAGGAAAGAAGGATTACAATAGGAAGGCCTACATTGCTTGGGATGACAATGAAATAAGCTCTTCATCGAATTCCGATAGTGATCAAAGCGCAAATCTAGCATTGATGGCATCACATCATTCCGACAAGGAAAAAGATGAGGTTAGTAGTAATTTTTCAATTTTTGATAATGATGCTCAAGGAGCAATTGATGAACTTTTAAGTGAATGCAAAATTCTATACAAAACCATTTCATCTCAAAAGAATCAAATATCAACTTTGGAAGAAAATATTGAGAAAATGAAAAATAATCTCAAAGATGAAAAGGAAGAATTAATCAAGAATTTTGCATGCACTAAATGTGAGTCACTTGCTTTTCAAATAGTTCAACTGAAGAGAGTTATTGAAAGATATGAACAAGGTCAAATCGGATTGGAACATGTTCTTAGTAGTCAAAGATACTCAAATGATAAAAGTGGTTTAGGTTATTCAAAATTTGCTAAACATATTTCTAACAAGACCATTTTTGTAAAAGCTAAAGAACAAATTCCTCTAGATAAAAGTAACAAGCCTAAAGTGGTTCATCAATATAATAATAGGAAAAGGAACAAATCTTATTATAAAAAGAAATCTTATCCTCCTAGATATAAAAGCAACTTTGAGCCTACATGTTTCTATTGTGGTATTAAAGGTCATACTCCTAATGCATGTTATGTTAGAAACTTTAGTGTTGCTCAAGGCCATTATGTATGGGTTAAGAAAGGAACTAACTATCATGGACCCAAAGCACATTGGGTACCAAATAAAACTTAATTGTTTTGTAGGTTTACTTGGAGACCACTTCAAAATCTATGCTTTATTGATAAAGTGGTTGTTCTAAGTTTTTGATGGGAGGCATAAACTAACTTTCAAATCTAGTTTCAAAGTCCAAGGGTTATTTCACATATGGGGAATACCTTAAAGGAAGAATTCTTGGCATTGGCAAAGTTGAAGCACTAAATTTCACATCCCATTGAAGATATACTTTAAGTTGACAAACTAAAGCAAAATCTTCCAAGCATAAATCAACTTTGTAACGAAGACTTCAAAATCATGTTTCGGCAAGAATAATTATTTGATGAATTCTCTCATGAGGTAAAACTCATAGGTAAACATTATTATTTTGTTTTATTCTTAATTTTTCATGATGTCTTTACATATTTCAAGTCTTTTCCCATCCTTTTTGCTAATGACAAAGGGGGAGAAGAAATATGTGTTTGTGTTTGTTTTTTCTCTAACAAAATGCAGCTAGAAAAGACTCTCTAAAAATCATGAATTTAGGGGGAGCGTTGATCAAGGGGGAGCCTTTTGTGTTAGAGAAACAAAAATAGAGCAAACTTTCAAAATTGGGTTGTCATCATCAAAAAGGGGGAGAATGTGAAGGCAAGCCTCTAAATGGTTTTGATGAAGACAACATTATTCATTCAAGATGTTATGCATGCTCAAAAAGGAAATGGATCAAGACATTGAAGCGAGAACAAGATTTCATATTATTTAAAGTCTTGAAGATTTATCTTGGATTGATCAAAGAGAAGAACTTCAAAGATATTTCAAGCATCAAAGTGATCAAGCCATATATGCATGAGGAACTTTTTGATCAAGCTTCTTTTTCAAGTCAACCGTTTGCAAGATTGTTGATTCACTTCTTAGGTATATCTAACTCACTCTTAGATTAGTATACAAGTGTTCAACAATCATGATCCGCATTTGCATCTTTTAACATAACCATTTGTTAACACATTGAAATGCAAGACACAATTTTCTTAAAGTATTTTTCTGCATTTCAACAGTGTTAACCGGTTAACCATATGGGTTAACCGGTTAACAGTCCAATTTTCTGAAATCCTGTGTTAACGTTGTATGCGTTAACCGGTTAACCCATTTGGTTAACCGGTTAACACTGTTCGTTGCAGTGAAAATGTTTTTGAAAAAGTATATCTTTTCATCAATGTTCATGAGGAAAATGATACCTCTTTGAAAAGGTGTTTTGGCAATATAAATTATTGATTTTTCAAATTGAATTTTCACCTCCAAGAATTTTCATACAAACTTCAAATAATCACTCTCTCATATTTTCCTTCCATATTTTTCAAAAGTGTTCATAATAAAAGTTTCATCTCATTCTATTTTTGAACACTTGTATATTATCCATTGAGTGAATTATTTATCTAAGGAGAAGATCAATCAAGAGAAGATTGATAATACTACACCTTGTTAAAATTATTCAAAGGAATTATTTCTGTTTGACTTGTGATCCAGGATTGTTGGACACAAGGGTTGGTGTTGAAGAGGATTGTTCTTCATACACTTGTTTACCTATAGGTTAGATAGTAGGCATCACCGTTTGTGTGAATAGGCTGTACCATAATTCTAACTATAGTGAAATCTCTTTCGTGTGGAAAGGGGAGTGGATGTACCTTCGGATTGTGAAGGGAACCACTATAATTTCCGGTGTCTTTTACTTTCTGCAATTTATTTTTCCGCACTTAAACGAAAATAACAAAAAACTAGAAACAAGATCGAAGAATTTTTTAACCACCTAATTCACCCCCCCTCTTAGGCGCATTTACAACTAACACACATTCCCTCGGTGTTGTACAGCATTGGTTTCACCCTCTCTCCGGCGAGGTGCCCCAGCAAATGGTTTCTTCGAAGACGAGGAACCCACATCTTGAATCTTTCCGGCTTTGATCAGGCTTTCAGTCCTCTCCCCACATATCACAATGTCTGAGAAACTACCGAATGGACAGCTTCCCATCCGGTCCATAAATACACCCTGAAGAGTCCCGATGAACATATCAGTCAACTCCCTCTCCAACATAGGGGGTTGTACTCTTGCAGCCAGTTCACGCCACCTCTGGGCGTACTCCTTGAAGCTTTCACCAGATTTTTGACAAAGACTCTGCAACTGAGTCCGGCTCGGCGCCATGTCCATATTATGTTTATACTGCCTCAAGAAGGCCTCACCCAGATCTCTCCAACAGCGGATAGAATCTCTCTTAAGCTTCATGTACCAATCCAAGGAAGCTCTAGATAAGCTATCTTTGAAAAAATATATCCACATCTTCTCATCATCTGTGTAAGCAGAGATCTTCCTGTAGTATGCCTGCACGTGGGTGCGAGGGCAAGAAGTACCATTGTATTTGTCGAACGAGGGTGCTTTGAATTTGTAGGGAATCCTCAACCCTTCCACCAGTCCCATGTTGGTAACATCAAAACCGAGAGAATTCTGACATTCCATAGCTCTGATTTTCTCAGCAAGGGCATCAACTTTACGATCCCTCTCATCAACCCTTCCCACTACGTCTTCGTCTTCATTGAGCAGAGTGAACATATCCTCTTGTCTGTCAACAATCGGAGCCGGATTACGGGCCGGAGCACGGACTACTCTGGCATTAGCAGCATCTGGAGCAATAGGTTGACCGTTGATTCGAATACCCCTCAACTCATCACCTACAGCATAGTTGTTGATGGGCACAACCGCAGTAGGGTCATTGATCGGGCCTCCCTCTGACAGAGCATGGTTGACCGGCGGAATTATAGCTTCTTGTCTCTGAACTAAGGCTCGAAGCTCCTCTTGACCTTGCGCAACCCCTTGCATCATATGCATGAACTGGGCCATGTTAGCCCTCATCTCAGCTAACTCAGCTTGCACTTGATCCATGTTCCTTTGATGATTCAGTCTGGTTGAGTAGCGATGCGGTCTTCGATCAGCTATCCTGCCTGACACAGGAATCAGAGTGAGAAGTCACGAACAAGAACACCTGTTATGCAAAATGATATGAGTATGATGCTAATGATGCATATGATGCACATGATATGTTCATTTCTCAGGCATTCAAAGAGCCTGGTTCATCCTCAAAAGATGGCAACCTGCAACAAGAACAACGCAGAAGCACAGAAACAACATACACAAGAGTGATGAGTACAAGGTGAAACCAACAACCTCATCTATAGATAAGAGCAACAAAAGATCATACCACAAAGTCAACAAAGATCCACATAATCGGGGTACAACAAATGAATCCCATCCAACAAGCCTGGAGGTGATTCTCAACATGAACAACAAAGATACAAACTAAGACAAATGGCCTCCAGGAATGAGAGTCTTCAGGTACTGACACAGGTCTATCAACAGGGCGCATTCTGAACATTCTGGTAGAGAAGTGATCTTCTCCTTCAGTTGTCTTCTGAGCTCTACAACTTCTCCTCCAAGATGGTTCTCTGATGCATGTCTCAAGTCTACTTCCTTCTTTAACTGGATGTCTTTGTCTCTGAGTTGCTTCTCCAGGTCTCTGATCTTCTTCTGATAACTGGCTTCAGCTCTCTGCAGCCTCAAGCACTCCCGGTGTTCTGCATCTAACATGGCTTCCATCTCCTCGTAAGATCTCTTCTTGCTTCTCAATCTACTAGCATCTTCTCCCTGCACTCCTCTGAGTTGATGAGCCAAGTTCAACCTATCAGCTTTGGCTTTGTAAAGCTCCATCTGGGTATCTTGCTCCTTCTCTTTCAACCGGCGATTCTCCATCAGGGCTTGCTTGTAGTGCTCAGCAGGCACACTCTCAGCAAGGATCAAAGGTGGTTGCTCCTGCAATGGCTCCATCCTATCACAGGGTAACAACACAGTCTCCACTCTCTCCTTGACCCACTCAGTGTAATCAGGCATAACAATGGCAAACTTCTTCCCTAAGACAGATCCATCCTTCACACCAATAGTCTTCCAAGCTCTTCCTATCTGCTCCAATCTAGCTGGGTCACTCTGCTTCTCAAAATACACACTTTTAGTTATCTCAGCATCAAGTGGTCTTCCTTTCATCACAAACCCTAACTGGCGAAGAGAAAGAACCGGGTTGTAATTGATGCAACCCTTAGTCCCTACAAGTGGCACATTCTGGAACTCTCCACAACTCATAATAACATTCCGCACATCCATCCGGTATGACTGCCATCTGATATCATATGAAGTAAGAGACATGACCCTCTGAGTCCACTTATGCGTGCTCTGAGCATCCACAAAAGGTCCACTGACTGGCAGGAGAGACATGAACCATCTGAGCAAAAGTGGGAGACAGCATCTGATAGCTCCACCCTTACCATGCCTACTGTGAATAGCATAGTAAGTGTCAGCTAACAGAGTAGGAACCGGGTTTCCTCCAAGGAAAATAATAACTGCAGCGTAGTCCACAAAGTTGGGTATACTCGGAAACAATACAATCCCATAGATCATGATGGCCAACTGAGCATGAAAGGCTTCCCAATTCCCCTTCTATGCTTCTTCTCTAGCTACCCTCAACAGAAACTTCAAAGGCAAACCCTCAACATCCCCACTGAACTTCCAATTATCACTGACTTCTTTGATACCCAAATGGAGAGCTCTAGCAACAACTCTGAAATCAACCTCCTTAGGCACGTCCAAGAAAGGAACCTGATACCGGATAGGAACATTCAGCAGAATAGAGTACTCCTCGAGAGTAGGCGCCAGCTGATAATCCTGAAAGGTGAAACAACGAAGCTCTGGGTCGTAGAACTGTAGAAGAGTCTGCAACGGCATCGGATCAACTACCATCTTCAACAATGTCAGAATATCCCCATACTGGTCAACAAAACCCTTCTGATTACCACTAGTCACAAGGTTGCTCAACTCTATCAACGATGTCAAAGGCTCACGGTGAAAGCTGTAGGAACAAGTCTTCCGCTTCAACTCCGGGACTGTTGCCATCTCTATCAGTGAATAGACTCTGGAATGTACCTGAGAAATGATATGCATGCAGAGATTAGCTTTTTTCTTTTTCTCTTTTTTTCATCATCATTTTTTTTATTGCGTATTTTTTTGAAAATAAACATGCTATGATGCAAATGATGCAGACAAGACTGGCTGGCTATGTATCTCAGAACACAGGATCTAAGCTTCGGTTTAAACCCGGAACCACAATTCATCTGAAACCCAAAGTCCTCTGAGAAACTGTCATCTGAACCCATAGTCACCAACAGGATCACAAGTCACCAACAAGTCACCGACAAGTCACCAACTGTACCTGTAATAATGATCATTCCCTCCCCACTCACGGGTGTCATCTAGGCCAGGGTAAGGTCGAGAGAAACGCAACATAAATAACCTTTCATAGAATATCATCATATACACACCCGAAGTATGTAACCATAATATCCTATCAGGGTCTGAACTGCTCGTGATATCAATGTTCCTCTAAGTGGCGCAATACCACCCGCTTCCCATGAATCACTCTATTCCTAAGTATCCTAGAGTTCACTCATGGCCTGGGTATTGGGCCTTTTACCTCATGTAACTCCCACCCCAACAGAGAGAAGCAGACAACCAGCCAGCCAGATGAACAGATGAATATGAATGAATGCAAACGTAAATGCAAACAATAAATGCAAACAATAAATAAATGAATGCAATAAATAAAACAGCAAAAGCAACCAAACCCTATCCTAGAGAGCGCTAGGAGAGACTCGCTTAGGGAAGATGGACCAGCAAGAGGTCAACTTCTCTGTATCCCCAGCAGAGTCGCCAACTGTCGCATTACGCGAAAAACCGGCGGGAAACAAAGACAATAGAGCCGCCACCGTGCGTTATTTATCCCAAAAGAGGGAAAGGAAACGCTCGAAGTAAACCTGGAAAAGACATGGTCTCGCGACCAAAGAGAGATGGGATCGGGAGTCGGTTATGCGAAGGGAAGGTATTAGCACCCCTACGCATCCATCGTACTCGACGGGATCCACGCACAAAAGGAAGGATAAAGGTTGCTAAATGCTGCTCAAACAAACATCAAACACTGGCTGAAAGAGACACAGAAAATAAAAGAAACTAACTCGGCGGGATATCGCATCCTGGGCCTACGTAGTCTGTCAGGCACAGACATCAGAGTCGACGTAGTTCGAGACAGGGGAAAACGTGCTCGCTAGGATGTCGCATCCTATGCATACGTATCTTCTCGGACTAAAGAAGAATCAGAGCACTCGTAGCTCGGCTAACGCACGCCAAACAAAACCACACAGGAAACCGACTGCCAATCGCTGGACTTACGTCAGACTCCACACAAACAGGCAAACTTGGATACCGAATGCCAATCGCTGGACTTACATCAGACTCCGAACCAACAAACACACACTGGAAACCAACTGCCAATCGCTGGACTTACGTCAGACTCCACACAAACAGGCAAACAAGACCCAGGAAACCAACTGCCAATCGCTGGACTTATGTCAGTCTCCCAACACACACAAAGGGGTTACAAAAGAAAAAGGGCGCCCGGAGAGATCAGCTCATCTCTTGCCTACGTACCTCATCTGGTATGAGGATCAGGGCGACGTAGTTCCCCTACGCAGGGAAGGAACTTCTAACCTAGCCAGAGACTGGGAAATGACAAACTAGAAGGGAGACTAACTCGAGCCTAATAGTTATCATGCAAATTCACCATGGTCCTAGGTTAAGGTTTCTACCTAACTTGCATAGGAAGCAAGCTAACCTAAACATGACTTGCACAGGAAGCAAGCCAAACTAATCCTAACTTGCACAGGAAGCAAGCTAAACTAAAAAAGCACAAACACACAAGCACAAATATCACACACTATATGCAATCAGTTGGCTCAATCAAGGTTAGGTTTTAGTCGAGGGGTCATATCAACCTCGACAAACAAACCACTGTAACAGGGTGATGTTAGCTCTTAACCCTAACATTGAGAGTTAGGGTGAAGCAGATGAAATAGGAAGTGAGGGGTGTGCCTCACAGCTCTTATCCCTGGCCTGGGAGAGCTTCAGACAAAGGAAGGTGTGGGAGTTCAGAAAGTTGGAACTCTTCTATCCACATGACTGACACAACAAAAGATCTTGGGCTATTATCCACAATGCATCAACACAAGGTGTGTGAGCAAAGTGGATGACACACTGAGTAGCAGGAGATGGACTACACATCTCTTGTATCTGCCAATGCCTCTTCACTTAGGAGGTCTTTGAATGTACAGGGCACAATGATAAACAAACACAAGTATTGCCTCTTAAGGAGGACTTCAGACAGGTGCCTGCCCAAGTAACAGGACAGGTCTTCCAGACTACATGAAGTCAGAGAAGTTATATCTCAATGCTTAAGCTATCAAGCAAAGCAAAAGCAAGTTCACAAAGGAACTATAGCAACTAAGGTACCTGAAAACAATCCAACTCAATCAGTACACAACTCAAACAAAGTCAAACAGACAGTTAATGGTCCACAGTCAAACAAACAAGCAAGCATTGCACAATGCACAAGCTTAACTCAAATGAGCTAAAAGCCACCTACAAAACCAATCAAGGTTAGTCAACATTAACAAATAAACCAACTCAAGCAATGTGAATCAATCCACCTAAGGCAATGCACTTCCTTAACCTGAAACCAAAACTCAAACATAAGTCCAAACCACTAGGACAAGGCCTAGGGTCAAAGTTGGAGAAATAATCCAAAACAGAACATGAAAATTGACATTAATCAAATTAAACCAATCAAGAACACAAACCAAGTGGTCCCATGTCAATAGCATCAATCAATTTCATTTCACAATGCACATAAGGCAAAGCATGCAAGTTGAAAGCTCATAGAAGCAAACAGAATGAACCAATCCACATCAACTCAAAAATGATTCAATAAATCCCAAGAAAAATCATGGCTAAACAGCACACATCACATGATCATCACACCAAAATTCAAGGCATTTGGACAAGTAGAAGCATGGCAATTAAATTCATCAAGTCATGGTAAGCACAAACAAGCTCAAAGAAGGCATAAATTGATACATCAAGTTCACACAACCCTAAAACAGAATCCACACATGATAAATGTCTCAAACCAAATCCACAATAAACTTCAAAGTGTCTAGAATCAATGTACAAAATTTCAAGCTCATAGGATAAACATCAAGCATTTCACAAATCATCTAAGTTCATGACTATCCAAAAGTGCACAAATGATCAACCAGCAAAGAAAATCCCAAACAAATCAGAAATGCATCAAAAAATTCCACAAAAATTCATGATCAATCCTAACATCCAGAAGAGGCAGCATGCAAAAGATCTCATCAATTGGCATTTAATTGACATGGCAAATAAAATCAACAAGTTGAGCAAGCAATGGTATGACACACATTGTCACACCTACCTTAACCAGATCATAACTCAACAACCAGAAATGAGAAAAATGCAAACTCTATACCAAAATGTCCATTAGGATGTCTATTTTAATCATGCAAAATTTCACAATCATTGGATTATAACTCATCATTTCATGAAGGATATGGAAAACAAGGTCAAGAAAGCACACATGTGAACAATCCCTAAGCCAAAATAAATTCCAACCGTGCACAATTTCTGGAAAAAATCTCATAAAATACTAGACATGATAAGGATCATAGTGCAAAAAATCCCAGGTCAATTGGACAATTATTTATTGAGATATGAATTTTTGAATGAATGGAAAATAAAAAATCACATGAAGGTATGTACATGAACATGGAAGGAATAAGGAATAAAAATGCAAAAGACAATTATGGAAATGCACTGAGCAAGGTTCGAACCGCGTTGAAATTTGAAAGTGGCGCCTTATCAATGAAACGCGTCGTTTCATTAAAGCCTATGTGGCAAGGCCATGCGCTCTGGACCAATCATTTAGCCAAGTAATCCTTACGTGGACCAATACATGGAGACAAACAGAAAAACGCATGCAAGCAAGGCTAAAACAGATCAAACACGCTTCTGGAGATGGAACCCTAGGATCTTCATGCGTGTTCTTCATAATTTTCCAGGTTATGAACAAACATTCCAGAAATGCAAAATGAATATATCATCACACTCGTCTTTCAACATACATTAACATGCTATGATCAATTTGTTCTAATTTAACCTAGGTTCAAAGATTCGAGCACGAAAAGTTTCATATATCATACTTAGATTCAACCTAACTCACTCATTTCTTCATGAAATTCAACGAAATAAAGCTCAGCATGTTCAGTGATGATGGATCTACCATAAGCATACAATAATTTCATGAATTGTGACGTTCGAAATCTGACCTTAATGGAAGTGCAGAACTGAAATTGATGCTTTCAAGCCTTGCCAAGCACAAACAGATGCTCCAATACTCTTGGATGATGGAATGGATGAATGCTTGATGCTTAACCTTGCACGATTTTGCTTGAATCTTCACTTGCCATTAATGGAGGTGAGCTTCAACAGCTTCGAATTTGCATGAAATCCTTCGAATCCTGCTTCAATCCAGCTCAACTATGCTTGTGGATGATGAATCACTCGAGGAAATAGCAATGTGTATGAAGAAAATTGAAGAAAAAGTTTGAGAGCACAATGTGTGAAAATTTCAGATCTGGAAATTATGAAGTGTTCATGCTGAAATCTGTTAGGGTTTCACTTATATATCATCTGTTAATCAAGTTCTTAATCATGTTTAGGCATTTGGCAAGTGGAATTAGTGAAAACAAGTGTTTATGCAAATTGATATTTCCACCTCTATGCATGGTATGAATGGAACAGTACACGAATTTGGGCCTAAATCCACTCAAAATTCTGTTTGTAAGCCAATGGAAGTGTTGCCATGTGTAAACAATGCATTACTTTAAAATTTGAAAATTCCATCCAAAAATCAAGTGAAAAATCAAAAAAATATGTGATGAGAATGCATGGCTTGTGGTGCATAATTTGGATAGTAGATGTCAAGATATGAATATACAAAAAAGAACCACTCCATTTGGCTTCATGGTTGGAAAGTTATGCATGCTTGAAGTTCAAATTCACTTGGCCATGATTGATCCATATCTTTTCAACCATACATGAGAAATTCATGTTCTTGGACTTTTTGGAAATGGGAGAGCAAGATCTACATCTTTCATGCTGGACAAAATTTAATTTGAAGCCTTCTTGATGATGTAATCTTGAGGAGAAGACCTTTCCATTTTTGGCAATTTCAAATTACAGGTCACTTACTATTTTTGGAAAAAATTTCATCTGACCTCAAATTCTTCATTGTTGATGTTTGAAATGTGAAATGAGACTTGTATGGACATGAATGAGGCCTCTCTAACCATCTCCCACCTTCAAATCCATTATTGCATGAACAGTTGACTTTGGTTGACTTTCTAGGGTTTCGGATGAATTGCATCTTGACTGATGATCTCTGAGCATCCAACCTTTGACCAAACTACTTCAAAATGATCCTTGGGTCATATGAACTCATTGTACCAACCCTAGGGCTTTGATTTCATGGAAAATGCACTTGCTTGCTTGCACAACTGAATCTCCCGACCAGTCTTGACTGATGAACTGATGACTTGGCAATGGACAATGCAATGCTATGCAGTGGACAATAATGCTAATGACCTAAACATGAAAATGTATATACAAAATGGGAGGTGCAAATTTGAGGTGCTACAACAAGCAATTGATATATCAAGCAATTCATACATTACAAATAATACAATCATCCAAAATTTGCACAAAAATATGTCACAAATTAATATAAACATACAAGCAAAAAGTCGGCTAAACCCACTAGGAAAATTCCCCAGCAGAGTTGCCACTTTTCTGTAGCGGGGTATTCGTTACCTTTATATTTATTGACTAAATCAAAAGTAAACATACAATTCGAGTCGCCACCACACTTTTATTTATCCAAAGGAAAGGTTAAAAAGCAAACAAAAACCAAGTAAGAAGTTTTATCAAATCAAAAACTAATAAAAATGTCAGAGATCTGGGTAAGGGGGTTGGTTATGAAATGGGAAGGTTTTACGCACCCAAAACATCCTTAGTACTCTAAGGGAGCCCTTTTTGCAAATATGTGTTATAGGTTGGTATTTGTGAAAAGATTTATGCAAACAAGATTGGAGGGATGAGAAGAGAATAAATTATATTTACAATTTTGTTGTTTGAATGGATGAACCCATTGCCTACGTACCATCACAAAGGTAGGATCAAAACCTCGTAGTTCGAGGTAGAAACCACAAAGATTGGTGAATTGATTTGATCAAAAGCCTTAAGATCTTTTGTTATCAAAGGGAGAAAACTCAACTTAAACCAACAATCCACCATATGAGGAGAGCTTCAACACACTAGTGAGGGGTTAACCCTATAATAAGTATGGAAGACTTATAGTCCAATTACTAAGGATGAGGTGAGGTTTACATCAACCACTATGATAACCCAAACCTATGACTAATGTTTATGAAAAAGGTTTTAACAAAGGTGGCCATTGGAACCACAAAAACAACTTGAAGTGAGTTGTGTTTACAAGTTAGAAGTATTTACAAAATGAGGTCAAAGTTGAATTAAAATCTATTCACAATGAGTATTAATGAAAATAGTTTGAAAAATCAAAGGCATAAGGCCTAGGTTTATAGTTTGAAAACAATGTCAAAGTTTGCACAAAAGAGTTTGGCTTGGGTTAGAGTGGAGAGAAGAAGAGAAGGGCTAGTCCTAAAGCATACAAAGATAAGAGAAGAGATAAAACCCTTAGAGTTCCTTTTCTTGAAATCATAGAGATGATTCAAGATTCTCCTTTCCTTTGGACTTAGCAAGCAACAAGCAATCAAAACAAATATACATTCAAGATGGAATCCCTATCACACAAGAACAAACATCAAAAAGTTCACCATACAATAAGAGGAATGGACAAAGAATGAGTTTAGATTAGGGGTCCTTTTAAGTCAACTTTAAGATTTAGCATTCTAAAGGCATGAGGCCTAGTTGCTCTTCAACAAGTTTAGCATTCTAAAGGCATGAGGCCTAGTTGCTCTTGAACTCCTTTATACATAGGTAAGGTCCTAATTCTAAGTCCTTTCTCCTTTTTGCATTGGGTTCACACAAACAAAGACAAAACAAACATAAAACAACAATATATTTATATACAATAATGAGCTCAAATGAGCAAAAGGAAAATGTCATAAACATAAAATATGAGCTCAAGTGAGCAAAGTAAAAAGCAATATGAATAAATGAGCAAGAAATAAAGTGCAAGAAATTAAATGCTCAAATTAAAAGTTAGTAATTAGTGGTTATGTTAGTGTGTCATGAGACAATTTAGCGCTATGTTAAGCAATCGTAAGTGGACTAATGTAGTAGTCACACCTATCTGAGGCCGGTCAATAAAACTATAGGCAAATAAACACAAGTTAGAGATCATGACTAGTAAGTCAATCTCCTACAACTTGACATGCCAAAAGAAAAGAGGAAGGCCTTGTGTGGACTTTTTTACTTGACCAAGAAGCAACCTATCTTGGACACAAAGCAACTCATTTGATCTTGGATCAAGTTGAGTTTGATTTGGATCAAAGAAGGTTAAACCTCTCATATGTCGAGACCAACCATAAGACATTAACTCATTGGCCAAAAATAAAAAGAAATGAATATGGATATGAAAATGAAATGGAAAGATAATTCAAATGTCAAACACAATTGGTCAAAAGTGAATCAAATCATCCTCAACCAATGGTAAACAGAAGAGAAATGAAGATTAGAAGTCAACAAGTCAAACATATTTTTTGGTATTTTTGGAATTAAAATAAATGCAAAAATAAAATGGACAAAACATGGTCAAACCTCAAATTCAATTCAAATCAACTTCAACAAGTCCAATTAAATTCTCATAGGTCTAACATGGTCAAACAAAGTTTAACAATTTTTCTCAACAATTTTTGGAATCAGAAACTATTTTAAAACAATTAAAAACAATAAAAATAACACAATATGGATTAAAATCTCAAATAAATCTCAAATCAATTAAGAAATTGATGAGATAATTTTTCATTGACTCATCATGATCCACATGTGTTAAGAAAATATTTTTGGAATTTTCAGATACCAAAAAGTATTTAAAATGAATTAAAAACTATTAAAAACAAATAATTCACAAAAAATATTAAATGAAGTCACAAAAATAATTAAAAATCAAAATATGAAACTAGATTTTTCAAGAATTTTTTTGCCATTGGTCTCATATTTTTGTGACTTCAAATAAAATAGTTATGAATTTTTGAAAATAAAAGGAAATAAATGAAATTAAAACAAAAAATAGAAAATAGCAAAAATCAGCGCCCATTGGATCCGTCTCATTAATTGACGTGGCATCATCACATGGTCCAGAGGCGCTGATACACGATGCTCTTTGGTCAAGCGTGCAACATAAGGTTTTAAAATAGGTCAACATAAGCAATGGACACGATTATAACATTTAAATAAGATCCAAAGGCTCAGATGCTCCCATGTGGGGATGATGGTGGAAACCACCATCTTCTCTGGCCAGAGAACCAACTCCGGCCACCACGCGCAGGGTTTCAAAACTTAACCAAAATAAACAAGCCAGGTATCAAAATGAAGCTAGGGTGATGTACATCACCCCTGTAACCTTGAATCTTCCTCAATGTTTCTATTTATAGAGAAACAAGAGCTTGAAGATCATGGTGTTTGATCTGAAATGTCACAATTCATGAAATTAAGACCACCACTAGCCTGCCTCTTGCTCGAGGACTTCAGAAAACAGTTCAAACTCAAGCAATTCACATTGTATAGCAAGATCCAGATCAAAACAGTTGAGTGATATACCTCTAAAATGTAGCTTTGAACAACACGATCTCTTCAAGATTTTGATCCCAATTTGATCTGGAGATGTAATAATGATGCAAGACTAAGGAATTAAGACTTGAAGATCAACTAAGAATGTTGAAATTCAAGCTTGAAATTGAGAAATGAAAATTGAAATTCCTTTGAGTGAGGTTGGGTTTCCAATTCAGCAGAATTTCAGATCTCCTCCAGGTTGAATTTTGAATGAGGAAAAGCTTCTATTTATAGCTGAGCTTGATGCAAAGAAGTGATTTGCTCGTGTGCATGAAGATTGGACCTTCCATGCATGGGCCTGTACAGGCGCTTGCAAAGCCCAAGGATGAATGGAAATGCATGTTGAAGTCATTTTGAAGTGAATTGGACGTGCACAAGGCCTGTCATTTGCTTGCATATGAAGTTTCAATGTGAATTGCATAATTGATCATAAATATTAAGCCCTTCGAAACTCCAACATGGAAAATCCAAACATGGTCATGTGAGAAATGGTTGGAAAGATTTTGACATAAGGAACAAAAGCTATGTTAGGAAAAAATCCATTTGGAGTTTGGAAATTTATGAAAACTGGCTTTGAAGTTTGAGGTACAAAACATGTCTAGGTTCCCTTTGAACTTTTTTACCAAAAGTGATCAACTTCAAGCCCTTATTTTTCAATTATGAAAGCCTCAAATGGAAAAACCTACAACATTAAAGTTGTAGATATTTTCAATATGATCAATTTAGACTTAAATTTTGCATCATTTGGATTTTTAATGATAAAGTTATAGGCACTTGAAGTTGGACATTTTTCAAATTCAATGGTTTTGGTCCAAAGTAACCTATAATGTTTTGTATTATCACATGTGTTTCTTTTAGGATTATGAAATTTTGTCCAACATAAAATTTGAAGTAGACATCTTAAGCTTTCCAATTCAATTGGTATCACCTAAAATCATAAATATTAAAGAAGTTAGGTCCTTGGGAAGTTGACCCAAAATTAGGGTTTCAATCAAAATGACCTATAATGTTTTGAAATGAATGATGGCCTTCCAAGATTCAAATGGATTTTTGACAAACATTAAAGTTGTTCATATGGTTCTTAAGAACATATTTATCTTGGGGTAATCTTCATTTGACAAACACATCACAAGTTGTGTCTCAGTGGATCTCAGTTTGGTCAGATGACTTGACTGGTCAACTTCTCAAGGCCAAACTTCAAATCTTGATGAATGAATGATTTAGGATACTCAAATAAGCTCATATATGCATAAAATAATGATTTAAAGCACTTCCCTTGATTTAATTTGATCATAGGTAGAGGTTGCTTCAAGAGCAAGGCACAGTCAATGCACAGTTGAATTAAGGTTTCCTTGGGAAACAAACCTCAAGCCCTTTGGGTTATCTTGATCAAATTGAAAAATTGAGATACTCGGGAGATATATATGATGATTAGGAGCTTTGTGGACCATTTTCATGCTTTTTCTCATCTTTATCTAGCCACTTCATTGAGCTTAGGAGCCTCATAGGAGCATGGGAACACGTGATCACTTGAGCTTCAAAACAAAAAGAGTTAGTGATATTTTTGTGCTTTTGATTAGTAAACAAATAAGAAAAGCAATAATATACAATAAAAGCATGATTGGTGGTCTCAAACCACTCACACAAGTCCCACCCCTAGGGTAAAGGAGCCACACATGCTATGATCCTTGAGGCAATGCATTGAGCAAATGATATGATGCCATGAGGGATCTTAGGGTCAAAATTAGGGTCTTACAGATCTCTCCCAAGATAAACCCAATGAATAAAAGGGGTAAGGAGGATGACAAGGTATGATCCCAATGCCAATGCATATGATGAGGATAACATGAGGTATCTTAGGGTCAAAATTGGGGTCTTACACTAATCAGATTTTTTTCCCAACAAGGTCTTTATCATGCTCATCGATCCCCATTTTATTCTCCAGCAAGTCATGTTCAGCTCATCCAAGTGGGATTTGGCTTCCTCAACTTCCCTAACGAGCCTATTTATTCGCCCAACAAGCAAAACCTTAATTCACCTTGAAGTTATTTAGACAAGGGATCTCTAAACTGTCTTTTTTTTCAGCCTATTGGTCTCATCGCCCAACTAGCTGCCTTTCTTTTTTCATGGAGTAATTTTGCCTAGAAGTTAATTTACTACCTATGCTCACCCAACAAGCTTTTTTTTTGCGCGACAAGAATGAATCAGAAAGGTTGTCCTATTTTTGTCATGTCTTGGTCGAAGGAGCTTATGTTTTTCCCAATGAGTTCTCTGTTATTCAACTCCAGTGATTTATGATTTTATTGGATATTTTCACATTGATTATGAATAGAATTGTTAAAATATGCACACACATATTTTATCTCATTTTTATGATATATTGAGAGAGTTTTTAATGTGATTTCTTGTGATTTAAGTTAATAAGTGCTTATGTTAAATGGGTAATTTTAGCATTACGTTTTTGTTATGATGAATCAGATTGGTCGGAGGCACACTATTTGACGTCTCTGGATTTATTTTATGCATTGTTCTCTTCCCCCTTAATGTAATATTTGGCCCGTGTCATTATTTTATTCATGGAAACGACGAGCTTTTGGGTGATAGACTCGTTGAAATGCCCAACTCTCAAATCATTCTAAAATGCTCACACAAACATCTTATGGTTTGGATGTATCACTTTGATGGTCGCCTCGTTGAAACTACTGAGGTATTCTCTCAATGACTCGACATGTACTTGGAGGACATTGAACATGTTGGTCGTTGAAACCTTCCAATGCTTACTCTCTAAAAACAGATAGACATGTTTCCTCAAGAGGTCTTGCTAGCTTGTCGATAAAAGGTGGGTGTCTTCATGAAACACCTGATGGCCACCTCCTTGAACGTGATGGACAAGAAACATTCGCTTCAAGGAGTCGGAGGTGCCTATGACTGCCATCTGAGTATTGGTGGGAGCGGCGTGTTCCCAAAAGTCGATTTTCCCATCAAACTTCACAACTGATGGTGGTTTGAATTTTTCTGGTACCGGAGCTCCCCAAATCTTATAAGAGTGAGGTTTAGGGTGCAGAACCTGATCTTTGAAATGAACATTCTCATGATGTTGCTCTTGGGGGGTTAGGACGTTCTTCTACAAAAATTGGTTGAAATTGTATAACTTTTTCAGAGCATCACACATCTTTGCTATAGTCTCATTATTGTTGATGCATGTGCTTCTAGTTGTTGTAGTACCTCGTCTCATCATCATGTTGAAAAAGATGGTTGAGGCGAGTGTAAATTGGATGTAAGTGTGGTCTATGTTAGTTTTATTGAGGCCAACAATGGGCACCAATTCTATTGGCAAGAAATACAATGATGATGGTGACCTTGCTCAAGTATGTGAGTGCAAGAGGGTTTATGTATGTTGATTATATTAAATTAGAGAATATGTGGATTAGATCATGGGAAAGAAATAGTCTCCATTTAACTTCCCAACGAATGTGTGGGAACAGAAGGGGAGGAACGATTCTTCCTCATAAAATGAAAGTGTGGTTTCCTCTTTTGTAGGTATGGTCTAACCGGCGCATTATATGACACCACATTTTCCACATATTGAAAATATGGGCTAATGATGGAAATGTGTTCGAGTCGAGTAACCAAGCTATAGTCGGGTGACTGGGGATCACAGATCACACCATCTGATTCTTTAATAGCTTTTCCATCATTCCTTTAGACTGCTTATACCTTGTGATGTTTCCCTTTAGAGCCTAATAAAAATTATCCTTATCCAATTCTATTGACTATTTTTATTTATCAATCCTTTAACTTTCTCTCCTTCTAAAGAGAAAAAAAATTAATATATAGATTAAATTAAATCAGTTTATAAAGTAGAGATTACTCTTAATTATAAACTTATCTTTATAACACCTTTGATAGCAAATATGAGTTTGGGGGCTCTGTCTCTGATTATAGATGTGAGATTATAACATAGTTTTCCACACTTATAACTGAATATTTAGATCTTGTCATAATCTTATTAAATTTTTGGAGAACTTATGTAATAGTAACGATTTAATATTGATAAAATAATTAAGTGTTCTAATTTATTTATTACCGTTTAATTTTGACAAATATTTTATGAAATCTTTTTAAACTACAATTTAAATGTATCAAATCTTATATTATATGTAATGATCCGTTTTAATGACAGTCATGTATCTTCTTAATATTTAAATTTAACTTAATTAGAACTATCTCTATTTATAAACAAATATATTTATAAACAAATGTTTAGGTTATTATTTAATGAGAAACTCTTAATATTAGTGGAAACATATCTTTGTCTAGATTTTGTGTTTTTTTTCCTTAACTTTGCCCTGTCTCTTTGTGGACCAAATGAATGCATGGAGAGACACTAAATCAGTTGACCCCAAGTAAAGCAATGCCTTTTGACATTTAGCAATGCTCCAATATTAACCTTTGCTTTTTTGATGAATAACAAGAGCTATATCTCACACCCAGTGAATTGAAAGTGCACATTGACATTTTTACAAACCAATCCTTAAATTGAACAAATTAATAATTTGCAAGTGGCTTTGCCTTAAGTGAACCACGTGTGACACATACAATTTCTCGTACCCTACATTTTGTTATACCTATAGACTTCACATTACATTGTTTTTCTATGGTTGTATAAAGAAAATATATGAGTGGAGAACACACTTGTTTGAATTGGCGTGATGACACATGTGTAAACCATCTCTCTATATATCTACTTGTTGGATCAATTTAATACTACTTTAATTAGTTGATTCCACTAATATTCTTTGTCTTAATCATAAGCATGGAGGTAAAGTGAGAAGAAAACAATTATAGCATGGTTAATGCTGGCCAAATTTAGAATAATAATCAAATAATAACCTAAGAAACAAATATTGGTGCTTGCAAATGTGCTTTGATCAAGTAGACATAGTAAGGGGTGTTTATTTGATAACTTTGACCATTCACACAATGATATACAATATTTATTGAAAATAATTTAGTAATTCAAACTGAAATTTAAATAATAATTTGTTCAAATTTGAGGTGAAAGTAGGTAATATATGATTTTCTAAGACTTAAGTTGACCAATTTTTTTTGTTTGAAAAGTTAAATAATATATATTAGTAGATTTTTTTAGTATAACAAGTGATAAAAAAATAGTAAAAAAAAACTAGCAATTTCAGATGTCAAACTCAAGAAACTAGAGTAAATTAATTTACTATTGATTTAAGTTAAATTTAAAGTTTTTGTTTCTTAAATATAAATATTTACAATGTCGACAATAAAACTTAGTTATGATTATTTATGATCAAGAAGATGATTGTTACATTCTTTCCACTTTTACGAGAATTTTTGTTATTAGAAAATTACTAAAAGTCATCGCTTATATGGATAATATAATAGACTCCACTTTCTTTTACTTTATGCTATAGGTTAGAAAGAGCAGACATAACGTTATAGCCACGGTTTATGAAACGTGGGCATAACATGCATATTCCTAGCGTAGAATCTATTATTTAAAGCACAACAATTAAAGAGTGAGGCCTATTGTTAAAGGCTACACTTTTTTTAAAATCTAAATTTAAGGTTTTTTTTTAAATCTAAATTTAGGTTATTCGCTTTAAAATAAGACTAATGTTAACATGTCCCCTAACGATTTATTTGTAGAAATATTCTTTTGGAATACGTGCATTTAATTTTTTAAAACTTAGAACATTGTTTTATTTCACACAAATTTTCTAATTTGAGTATCCTTAACTTGTGCCTTAAGGGCACAAATTAGCAAGACCCTTAAAATAAAATGTACAGCGGATCGAGTCTGTCTATATTTATTTTATTTTATTTTATTAATTTATAATATTTTAACAAAATCATTTTTTTTAATAAATATGTAAAATCTAGGATTCATTCTCAAGGTAACTCGTTTTTAAAATTCAACTTAGTTACTGTCATATCTCAATTGTGTTTGGACATTTTAAACTTTCATGTATTTGTCTTAATTTTTTTCTTAGAATAAAATTTCAATTTTACAAATAAATTGATTGAATTGATTCTCAATTGCTCATAGAATTAACGGGTGGAACTTTTCAAGTTCGGCCATGCAGTTGGCTGTTTGGTTGATCTACGTTTCACGTAGTTTAACCCAGCGTGCTCGTTTAATTTTTTAGATGTCATTTACGTTCACATTTTGATCAGCCCGAACATTTTCTAATGCAAAAGTCGATCTTTTTCTGTCTGTTTTACGAAAATATATTTTACGTAGATCATTTTAATGTATTTATTTTATTTTTTTGCGCATTTTTATGTCCGATTTTCGATTTAATTCATATTATATTTTTTCTTTAATTTAAATGTTAAGAGAAAATAAATAGAAATAAATAATATATTTAATTTGTTTTATTTGTTTTTATTGAAAAAATATTAATTTTATTTCATTAGTTTATTTTAAATTATTTTTATCATTTAAAATTGTTTAAAGGAAAATTGTGGAATTGAGAATCCACAAACCAATTGTTACACAAACAATGCCTTACACTTGGCCGTGATCCTCTCTCTCTCTCCCTCTCTCTCTTCGCCAATAGAAAATAGCGGATAAAAAAGAGACTTAGAAAAAAATGTTTTGCTCAGAGCATATTCTCTTTCCCCTCTAAACTTTCTCTACAACCACTACTCAACCTTCTTTTTCACTTGACATTTTCTTCTTCTTCTTCCCCAATTTCACCCTACATAACCATCACCTCCCCACCCCACCTTGAACCCTTCCACACGGATCCCATAAAACCACCAAACACGACCTCAAACTCACCGAAAAACACATATTTCATCTTGATTCAACCCCCTCCACGTTGAACAAACAACCAATTTCTTCTTCACAAACCTTTACCACTAGCGACCACCCTCTATAACTCACCACCTCCACCATTTCCTTCTCAACAGATACAACCTCCCTCCATTGATGAACACACTAATCACGCCATTCTCAAGAATCACCATTAAACATCTGAACCACCACCTTAAACGACATCACACCACGTGACAACATTATTCAACCACCTTACATCAGTACCATAACTTCTCATATGCACCAACTCCGCCATAAATCGGCAATAACTGTGGCCACCTACCATAACGAGAACCACAACCTCACATAAACCTCTCAACCAAAAAATGAACGTAAACCTCCCTTAGCATTTTCGGAAAAACACCACCACCCCACACACGAGCAACCTCGCAAAACCATCATAAACTTAGCTTCACAATTCCATTCTTGCCATATAAGAAACAAGAGGAGTTCCTAGGGAGATAACAATTGAAATTACTGGTACTTCTTCTCAAGTTGAAACAATAGAAACTTGCGTTTCGATAACGATTTCGAGTTGTTTGTTGCATGTCCATATTATGTTATGTTGCTTGCAATTGTATAAACTGTTTGCTACATTTTGAAAGTGCTTGAATATATGTTTTCATTGCATTAAGATGTCGGGAGTTCGAATTTGGTTTCGCTCTTGAATACGTATTGAGCGCATATATTATCTGGTTATGTGAACTTGACACTTTTTGTTTCGTTACATTGAGTTTTGATGGATGTTAATGGCCGTAGCTTTTGTTTATATCGTTTTCATTTCGATTAGTGAAAGGTTTGATTTGTAATGTAAATATATGTGTGGGATGTGTTTTTATAAGTTATGATTTTTGTTAGGTTGAAAACTAGATCAAATTCGTGTCGTAACGTTGTTTGCATATTCGTGTGTCATGCGTGGCATATATTTTGATTCGATTTGTTTGTGATTGTTAAGAGTCCCGCATCGGATATATGGCATGAACATATGTTTATAAGTGGGGGCACAGTCCTTAGTCTACCAACTGGTTTTGTAGGGTTGAGTTAGGCCTAACCATATTTCTTAACATGGTATCAGAACCTCGTTTAAGATCCGGCAGGCCACCTACTATGGCTTCCGCTATCGAACCATCCACCATTTATTTCCATGCTCCAGTTGTCTAGTCATGAGCGTGATGGGGGGTGTTAAGAGTACCACATCGGATAATATATGGCCTGAACATACGTTTATAAGTGGGGGAAATCCTCACTCTACCAACCGGTTTTGTAGGGTTGAGTTAGGCCCAACCACATTTCTTAACATGGTATAACGAGCCTCGTTTAAGATCCGGTGGGTCACGCACCATTTATTTCCACGCACCAGTTGTCTAGTCCTAAGCATGAGGGGGGGTGTTAAGAGTCCCACATCGGATGATTTATGGCATGAACATGTGTTTATAAGTAGGGACATGTTAGGGGCCAATTATCACTACTTTTCATATATTTTTATTGGTCCCTTTTACCATTTTCTTATTGAATTACACACTTTTATTCTCACAATTTAGTAAATATGCAATTAAGATTAATTTGATTATGTTTTGAGTAGATATTTCACTTATTTGTTAGTTTTGTAGAAATTATGAATAAGAGAGCATTGGATTGCATGAGCATAATTTGGAAGGAGTTTGAATGGCATTTTGAAGCATTTGAAGAACAAAGCTTGGAAGAAATTTTAAAGGAAGCTTGCAAGGCAAGGAAGCCGAACTTCCTTCAGTTCGCGCCGCGACCCTTGTTGGCGCCGCGAACCTTGCGAAGATAGCAAGCTTATTATTTGGTTTGGGCCAATTGCTATGTTTTGAACCCAACTTAAGTGTGATAGTTTTAGATAATTTTTAGAGCACTTTTCTGTTTTAGACCAAAATGAGACATTTAGGGAAAGGATGAACTCTTTAAACACACAATGGGAGAAAAGGAAAGATTATCATTCACAAGTTGGAGAAGAAAAACAGAGGTTATTTTTGTATTCCATTTGCTGTCAAATATGATGATGAGGAGCTAAACCCCATTTTGTCAAGATTGGAGGTAGTAGTTATCCCTTATTGATTATGTATTCCTATTGACTCTTGTATGTAACAAAAGATTATTGATGTAATGATTGATATTTTTGCCCTATTTTGAATATTCAGATTTGAGTTATTGTTGAGAAAGATTATTCAAGTCTTGACTTAAAATATGCTTTCAAGTAGTGAATAAGTTGTAGAAATAGATTTATACAATACTCTTCTTTTGTATCAAACATTAAAGATTGTAATATTAATAGTTAGGTGGAGAAATTGTCTAACGATTAATATAGTAATTATCACAATCTCATTTAGAAATAAATGTTATTGAGAGGATACTTGAATATCATCAATAATTTTAAGTCCATATAGTTGTCATTAAGGAAACATAAGAAATTTGGATAGTGAACTCCAATCTTGCCAAGCCTTTTATATTTGATTTTAAAACTAATTTCATTGTCTTAGTGTCATTTTACTCAAGAGATAGCAATTCATTCAAAACAACTTGGTTACTTTTTAAACTTACAACAATTGGAATTATAGAACGGCGCCAATTTGTTGAAAAGTATATTTCTGGAAAATATTTTTATATAGTATCCACATCGGTGGGAAAGCCGGTGTGCTAACATATCCGGGACTGATTATGGGACTTTGCCGAAAGGCAAATGTGCCCATTCCGGATGAGGTGCACCTTTCCATTACCAGTGTAATTAATGATGCATTTTTGAACAGGTTCTGCCAGAGCCAAATGGATAGAGCTGAAGGAGCAGACACTTCTTCCTCTAAACCTCGCGCCCGCAGTACACCAGCTTTTGATCAGATGGCATTCGCCACCTACTGCTGTGAGAATTTTTAGGCTTCTAGGAGATCTCAATCATTCCTTTTTTATGCTATGCAACAGCAGTTTCAGAATACCTTCCTAGCGCCCGAAGTCCGCACTTTTCCGACTCAGGCGGAGTATGCTTCTTATTCTAATTGGCCTGAGGGCAGGCCATCATTTATGGGGGGTGCGGGAGGTAGTGGTCGAGCGAGTGGTGCGGGCCATGATGAAGATATGGAAGATGTCCTTGGGTCCGTAGGTGGTGGACATGATGAGGAGGATTGAAGACTTTGTTTTGAGAATTATTAGATTTTTATTTGTAGTTTTTTATTATTATTGTTTTTATGTTTTAATTATGGTTGTACTTTTGGTGGCTCTCGTTTCACCGTAAACTTTGGTTTTGATTAATTGCATGGATCTTTTTGTGAGGTTTAATTGTGTATTTCTATGAATTTTGGTATGCCCCATTTGTTTGTTTAATCTTTCTTATTCTTAAGTTAAGCTTAAAAAACAAGTGATGATTGCAAGGAAGGAAGCATAGGACACTTCGAGTGGTGATGATAAGAATTGGTTGTCGGTATTTCAAGGTACACTTTATCGCTTTCTAGATTTAATATGAACAATTTGATGGTGCGTTGCAAATTTCATATCATAAATTCCTTGAGATACTTGTCAATTTTGAATCAAAGTAGAACTTAACCAATTGTGAGGTAGCTTTCCATTGTGCACTAAATGCGGGAGACAGAAAATTATTTCAATTCATTCTTATCATGCTAAATCATGCACTAGTCTAATTTTGTGAAAATTGTGAAAATGATAGAGGCATTGTTTGTTATTGAGAAAAACCACTTGGCCAAAAAGTTTTGAATCAACTAACCTTGTGAGGAGTGATCCTTAGTTTAACCCCTTTGAGCTTGTTTTAGGATTCATTTGATTGAATAAGTGAAAATTCCATTGAAAATTTTGCGAATAAATGAATCCTAATTTCTTTCGTTTTCAATTGAACCTTCAACCGAGTTTGTTTGCAAATTTTGTCTTTTGCCTATGTCTAAGTAGGGAGTATTATTGAATAAATTTGGTCTTGAAATCTAAAGTCGGGGAGAGTAAATTAGAAGAGTTGATAAAATAAATAAATAAATAAAAACTTGGAAAAGTGATATTTTAGAAAAGGTGAAAGTGTGAAAAGAAACAAGAAAAATAAGTCTCCTTTGAAATTATGGAGCAAAGAAAAAGAAAAGAAAGAAAAAACAAAAAGAGAGCTCATGGTTATGTGGATGTTGAAAAATAAGAAAAGAAGAAAAATTGGGATCAAAAATGGAATTTGTTGTTGAGTTTGAATTTATGGGAATGCTCCCTTGGGATAGGCATTTTTGTTTGAATTCTCTTAATCATATTCTTTCTTTGTAACCCAAACCACATTACAACCTTTGAAAGACCTCTTGATTCTCATTTTTCACATGATTTAGTGTTTGCTTTGATGACCGTATGATTCGAATTGATGTTTATTTAATTGTTTGGATGAGTGAAAGAAAACCCTCATATTTATTCATCATTACTATGATGTGTGTGTAAGTTTGATTCAATTTTGACATGTATTGCTTTGAATTCCTTGGTATTTCATTTGCACCCAACCATTGTTCTTATTCATGTTTTGCCTAGCATTGAGGTAGGTGGATTGAGAAAGGGTCGTACACTTTTGAACCATTTTAATGTCTTTGGTTAATCCTTGTTTCAATCTATTGTTTCATTATTTTGGTTGTTTTGGTGAAAACTTTTGTTTAGGGACAAACAAAACGATAAGTTAGGGAGAGTTGTTAGGGGTCAATTATCACTACTTTTTATATATTTTTATTGGTCCCTTTTACCATTTTCTTATTGAATTACACACTTTTATTCTCATAATTTAGTAAATATGCAATTAAGTTTAATTTGATTATGTTTTGAGTAGATATTTCACTTATTTGCTAGTTTTGTAGAAATTATGAACAAGAGATCATTGGATTGCATGAGCATAATTTGGAAGGAGTTTGAATGGCATTTTAGAAGCATTTGAAGAACAAAGCTTGGAAGAAATGGTTTAAAGGAAGCTTGCAATGCAAGGAAGCTGAACTTTCTTCAGTTTGCGCCGCGACCCTTGTTGGCGCCGCGAACCTTGCGAAGACAGCAAGCTTGTTATTTGGTTTGGGCCAATTGTTATGTTTTGAACCCAACTTAAGTGTGATAGTTTTAGATCATTTTTAGAGCACTTTTCTATTTTAGACCAAAATGAGACATTTAGGGAAAGGATGAACTCTTTAAACACACAATGGGAGAAAAGGAAAGATTATCATTCACAGGTTGGAGAAGAAAAACAGAGGTTATTTTTGTATTTCATTTGCTGTCAAATATGATGATGAGGAGCTAAACCCCATTTTGTCAAGATTGGAGGTAGTAACTATCCCTTATTGATTATGTATTCCTATTGACTCTTGTATGTAGCAAAAGATTATTGATGTAATGATTGATATTTTTTTCCCTATTTTGAATATTCAGATTTGAGTTATTGTTGAGAAAGATTATTCAAGTCTTGACTTAAAATATGCTTTCAAGTAGTGAATAAGTTGTAGAAATAGATTTATACACTACTCTTCTTTTGTATCAAACATTAAAGATTGTAATATTAATAGTTAGGTGGAGAAATTGTCTAACGATTAATATAGTAATTATCACAATCTCATTTAGAAATAAATGTTATTGAGAGGATACTTGAATATCATCAATAATTTTAAGTCCATATAGTTGTCATTAAGGAAACATAAGAAATTTGGATAGTGAACTCCAATCTTGCCAAGCCTTTTATATTTGATTTTAAAACTAATTTCATTGTCTTAGTGTCATTTTACTCAAGAGATAACAATTCATTCAAAACAACTTGGTTACTTTTTAAACTTACAACAATTGGAATTATAGAACGGCGGTTGTGTAGGGTTGAGTTAGGCCCAACCATGTTTCTTAACAGTGATGATTGTGTTAAGTGTTAGCATATTATTAGAATTTTCTTAGTTTATATGCAACATTTATCGTCACGTTAGATTCGATTGAATATGTTGTTGATGGTTGGGCATAGTGATAATTCGTATTTTGGCTTTTTGCCACTTTGCATTTTCGACTCATGACTTTTGCTTCTGCGATGTTTTATTGTGTTTCGATTTTTTTGCGATGATCGCGTTGATACGTTAGCAACTTATAATTATATTTGTGTTGAGATACAACAATCTAATGTTGTTACATTTAAATCAAATTAAAATTCTACTTTGTAGCTTTTCATCGCATGTTTTCATGTTACGCAACATTAATTCGCGTCCTCGTGTTATGATCTTGGATTCGTGCACGCTTCAGTTTCATTTGCTTTCTCGATTCAATTATGATGAATGTGTGTTGTAATTATTGTGTATGAGCTCCTATCCTCTTACCCATGTTGCATTTATCCTTTGTCATATTGCAGTTCGGTTTATTTTGTGGCATTAAGTTACGCCTCACGCTAGAGTTTGCTTCACCATGCTAGAACTCGCGCCCTTGCAATGCAATTTGCAACCGTGTTATAATTCTCACCTTTTATTTATTCGTCAATCATTTTCAAAATCGAAACAAATCATATCTTATTTTTGCAACGCCAATCAAACCTCGATTAACATCGAGCGCATTTTCCCGATCAAATTCAAAATGCCTAAATTTTATCAAACATCTTTTCATAAATGATGAAAAAGTAAATAGTCCAGTGCCTACTATTGTTTTCCTTGATTGTTTGGATACGAGTTTCCTATTTTGATCATTTGAACAATCGTCATCCGTTTAAAATGTTAACTCTATTCACTTCAAATATTTTTCCTCGTTCCTTTTGCAATGCAAATCAAACCTCGATCAACACCGAGTGTATTTTCCTAATTTAAAATAAAATATCTAACCACTATTAAACATCATTTCACAAAGGGTTAAAAAGGAAATGGTATAGTGCCTACTATTCTTTTCCCAAATTGTTTGGATACGAGTTGACCTAACTCGACCGTTCTAGAAATTGTCATTCGTTAAATTTTCTAATCCGGTTCACCTTAAACCTCTTTTCGTAATCAAAACTGGAGAGAACTTCTTTTCGCAATAACTTGGACGAAAAAGGAAATGGTTCAGTGCCTACTATTCCTTTCCCCGAATACTTGGGTACGATTTTCCTAACTCGACCATTTGAATATTCATCGTCTATTCAAAATATCTTGACAATATCCAACCCTTTTTGCAATTATGGATGAAAAAAGGAAATGTTCTAGTGTTTACTATTATTTTCCCCGATTGTCTGGATACGAGTTGCATAACTCGGCCATTCAAACAATCACCATCCAAACAAAAACATTCAAACACATAAAACCTATTTTTTCTCCCTCGTGCGATCGATTTTTTTAAAAAGAACTTTGTTTAGTCCATTTTAATATGAATATAAACAAATGCTTTAAGCCTCTAATTGTTAGCACAAGAAAAGTTTAACCGTTAGAGCGCGGCCTAAATATTTGTTCAATAAAACACACCAACTAACACATATTTTTTTATGAAGAACCACGTAGCTTTGAATTCCTCATCCCACCTGAGGATACGTAGGAGCGAGACTCGCAATCTCGTCAAGCACCCAAATAAAAAAAAATTGCGATCCTTTTTATTTTCCTTATTCACTTTCAATTACTCGAAGAAAACAATTGGCAAGAGCTAACATTTCAATCGCGAACCTAACTAAATGGTTTCCGTTGAATACAACAAAAGTGAGGGGTGTTAATACCTTCCCCTTGCGTAATCGATTCCCGAACCTGAATATGGTACGACAACCATCTTCTCTTTTTCTTAAGGGTTTTATTGATATTTTCCCTTTCCTCTTTTGGAATAAATAAAGTTCGGTGACAACTATGTTCAATCAATTTCCTGAGTGTGCGAACACCTGCGGAGGTTTGTATTTTTCGAGATGCGATAGCTGGGGACTCTGATAGGGACTAATACTCCTGCAAGAGAGAGTCAAGTCTAATTTGGTTAACTTTAAAATTGAATTGTTAACTTTGCTAAATTTTTTCTTCCATCCATTTTCTTTTATTGTGTGATATTTGTTACTTGTTGATACTATTGGGGGCTCTCTGATTATTGGCACTTTGTGAGATAGGCTCTCTACTAGAGTATGAGAAAAACCACAGGGTTAGGAAGGTGGTTGTGTAGTATTAGCCCGCGATTTGTATTCCTTGTTAGGGATGATACGAAGACCCTGCCTAGAGTAGATTCTCTTAGAGATGTTATTGTCCGACGAGCCTTTGTCACATTGATAATATTTTCAAGTTGAACCGATGACTCTAGGGACCTTTGTAGAACATTAAACCTATTGGCCTGATAAGATTGATGGTTGTGTAGTATGGGTCTGCAAGATGTATCTCTCGTGGGGTCGATACAAGAACCTCACCCAGAATAGAGTCCCTTGAAGGAATTAACGTCAAACAAGTAATTTGCTGTAGAGGCAATCATTCTTGGAAAATCCATGACTCTGGGAACCATGTATAGAACCTTGGATTCGATGGTTGTGTAGAATTGGCCCGCGAGGTATCTTCGTCGTTAGGGATGATATGAAGACCTCACCTAGAAGAGATCATCTTGAGGGTATCATTTTTCGACGAGCCTTCATCATGATGATGATATTCTCAAGAAGGATCCATGACTATAAGAACCTACAAACCATATTTCCTACCTATGGGGTTCATTTAATCAGAGATACCAGTTATTTATCCATTGTTATGACTGGCCTAAAACATGATATGCCCGCGATCCTAAAACACGCATATGCACTACATATTCATAAACATAACATTTGCATTTTGTTTCCATGGAATCTGAGAATTACAGTTGCAAAACATTTAGAGAGTGTGAGGTCAAATAGACAAAGCAATTACTCATACAAATTTTGAGGTCCAAGTTAGCCAGTCTAGTTGAGTTGGTTTCCCGACTACAACCGGTCAACAAAATGAACTTCGGGGCAAACTATGGGAATCTGCTCAGTCTCCTAGGTCAAAGGTGGATTCGTTGGTACTTCTGACCTTATCCTAGTTCTATGATCCTCCCTTAAGGTGTTTCACCTTCCAAGATTTTCATATAGTGCCCATGCTAGAGGAATTTTAACACCTTGTTGGCATTCCCATGAAGAACAAACTTCCATTCATGGGAACAGAAGAACTCCCAAAGCACAAGATCATAGATGTTTCTCTTCACGTGAACAAAAAAGAGATTACTCCAAAATTGGAAGTAAAATGGAACACTAGTGGCTTTTGACTCAAGTTTTTGATAGACAAAGGCTATACTTTCATCGATGCTTAGAGTTGGGAGGATTGCTATGTTGTGATCGCATTGTCTATTTATGAAATCATTCTATTTCCAAACTTGGACGATTTCATAGACATGACTGACATTGGCGTCTTCCTTATAAAGAATCTAGTTCCTACTCTGTTTGCTTACTTGTATTATTACTTTAATTTGAGGCATGAGAAGAAGGTAGGAATGGTTCTTCGGTGTTATCCTTTGATGTATAAATGGTTGTTAACCCACCTTCCAAATAAAAGAACCTTCATAGAGCAAAGAAATGCTAGTTTTCCTTAGAGGATTACATCGCTCAGAGAAAGTTACATCTCATGGTACTCCAGAGAGTATGATGAAATTGAGATTATATCCAGTTGCGGGGAATTCCCCAACATACCGGTCATTAGAATCGAGGGTGTATTAATTCTAACCTGGCCTTGTCCTTGAGACAACTTGGGTACCAAATGGAGGTCCCTCATGAATAGAAATTGTTGGAAGCCTTCTTGTTGCGTGACTTTGGAGTTAAGAATCCAACCTTGTTCAAGAGAATCAAGAAGGCATGGGAGTGAGCCAACAAGAAAGGAAAAGCTGAGTTGGGAAAGAAGAATTACATCGCCAAAGAACCTTAATGTCGGTGGATAAGGGAAAAGGTGTAGTTAATCAAGTTGTCGTTCAGTGTTGAGATGTATGTTCCTCCTCCAGTTCTTAAACCTACTCATATTCCTATTGAATAGGAAGAATAGCTCAAAGCCACCATAGCTAGGCTTACAAAGGTAAATAAAGACCTACACCAGAAACTCTGCAAGATCACTTCAGAGAGGAATATTGTCATATTTGATCTCATCCAAAGAGAAAAAGAGTTTGATGAGAGTCAACGATCCACCTTAAAATAAAGGGGAAAGAGATAATGGTTAAAGATTGCTTAGATATAACTATCCTTGAGCTCAGCGAAAGAAATCAAAAACGCTAGGATGCCATGAAAAAGAATAGGGAATTGGAGGTTTGGTGGGATAGAGCCTTGGAGGGCCGAAAGGAAATTAAAGTAGGCTTTGAAGCTAGAATTAAAGACCTCACAAGACTACTTAGAGAAGCTCAAACTCATGTTTCTCGTGAGACCCAGCGTGGGGAAGAGATCGAGAGGAACTGCAATCCCCATGAAAATCTCAAACATACCTTAAACGAGTTAAACAGACTCAGGTCCTCCAACCAACACTTGAGAAAGTCCATAGAGGTTGTAAAAAAGCAGTGGGAAGATAAGGTTGAAGAAGTGGAAAAGTAGCTGCAATAAGAAAAAGTAAACACTCTCCATGCAAAAGTAGAGGTTGAAAAGTGGTTTTTGAAGTACGAGGAAGTGGTTAAGCTTGACAATAGCCTATTGCGCAGTTTTCCTTTAAAACTAAGGGATGTTTATGACGAGATGACCTACGAGAATACCCCACCCATCATCTTCAATTTCCCTCTCTTCTGTTGGTCAAGGACCTTCAAGAAGAGCTAGCCCATCTGAAGGAAGTTCGAATAGTTGCTCGTGGCTAGGAGAGATTTATATTTTCACTTCTATATTGTATTCATCTATTGTACTTGAGCATGCAAAGAATGAATGAAAGATGCTTCTTACAGTTGTTATCTTTTATTCTTACGCCTTTGAACGCCTAACAACTAACAAATTCAATGATTCCCTACAATCTAAACAAAAAAAGATCATGCATATACATATCATTTTCATGCATTTCAAAACAAAAACTCAGTCTCGGCCTTTGTCCATAAATAACCCTTTGATGTCTCGACACTCGTATCAAGAACGTGGTAGCTACTGAGACGATAGAGCGTTTGGAATAAGATCAAATCAGGATGAAGAAAGACATGGACTTATTAAGGGAAATGTCGAACAGATCTTGAAGACTATGAAGACTATGGCAAGAGAGGAAGGGATTTAACAAGACTATGTAGTTAGGAATGATATCCATGTATTTCCTTCCGCCCTACAGCCGACATTGATCAACCTGCGGTATGGGATTTATCATGGGTATTATCCCCAACTTATGACTCCACGACCTCCAAATCAATGGCCTGCACCTATTCCTTAACCAAGGCATAAGAACCATACACAAAATCAGAATCGGGGCCAGACAAGACCTCGTGTCAACTAAGGGATCCCTCATTTTGGACCATTACCCATGTCATATAATCATTTGTTGTCTAAGCTAGTTGGGAATTCTTTGGTGACTCCTAAGAAATGTGTGCCACTAACATATTAATACCCACTTGGGTATGACCAAAACACCAGGTGTGAGTTTCATGATGGTCCACTCAGGCACACCACTAGGGATTGTATAGATTTCAAGTTCAAGATAAAAGAGTTGATTGACAAAAAAAGCTATTGAATTTCAAGAGATAAGACTCAAAGGTGAACATTTTGTTTAACAAGTCAAACAGGGAGCATAACACCTTGATGTTTAATTTTTACAAGGAACATAACCAGTGGGAAACTCATAATGTTAACGTCTTAGAAATTGATGGAGTGACTTGGAACAATCCAATGTCTATTTCTAGAGAAGTTTAGAAAGTTGTTCTGAAATACTCAAATGAGGGAAAGAACCTAAAGTATGACAAGGGGCAATGATCTATTATATATCCTCATGTAATGGTCCCAACGCCACCACCTATCAAGATTCCATATCAGCAAGATCTGATTATTTCTTCCTGAAGTTATGGGAACTAAGATCAGAGATATCTGCAAGGAAGATTGGAAAGATTGTGCGCTACTCCTAGCCCCATTCCTATACCATATGGTCGTCTTCTGAAATACTTGATTCAGAAATCACGTATAGTGGTAAAATCTCTCCAGTTCGTACCATATTGTTTTTGATCCAAATGCATAATATGAATATTATAATGGGTCAATGGGGAACTCTACTTAATATTATAGGTAATTCAAGGGTAGAGTTTAAAAGCTTATCAAATACAAAAGCATGGTCTTTGAAGAGGACAACCCATATGTTAAGTGTGGGTACCACACTGGAACCAGGACATGCTATCAAGGAATGCAAAAGATTTCAGAGAAAATTACAGAAGCTTATCAAGACGGAAGACCCAAGCATGGATGGTTTAATCCAAAGGAATGACAAAGAGAAAAGCTGAGAACTTCTTGGACCACTAAAGATCTTGTACCACAAGGAAAAGTTCAGGTATATGGTAGTTGAAATGTCCTTATTTCTTGGCGAGAATGCTGAAGCAGTAGCCTGGGATGCCACCACCCATACAAGTGAAGACAAAGAAGAGTTAGGAGATGAGTCCAAGAGGGCTACATCTTATAAAGAGGATGAAAGAGAAGACTTTGAGGATCATCCCATCGATACTGATGAGCATGAAGACATCAACATGTGGGTCGAAAATAGGCCAAACAAGAAGTGAATTAGGCATTGATAAGTGCTAAATTATGGTAATTTTGTGTGTGAATAATTGGCACTTATTGACTTGTTTCAATTGATTTTCATGCATAAACCTAAACTTTTGTGTATATATTGTATAGTTTGAATTATCATGTAAATATCCTTTAGTTTGAGCAATTTCATCTCTTTTTGTAGGTTTCCTTGCATGGTTGAAGCATTGGACACTTGATAGGCAAAATCGAAGCTTCAAGATGCAATTTTGGAAGGAAATCAAGTTCCTGCTTGAGCTTAGCGTGGTCCTTGTATGCTAATAGAAAAAAAGGCAGGGGAAATTGGGAAATTCGTGCTAGGAGTGTGCTCAGAGCGTGCTTAGCACGAATCAGAGCGGTTTAAGTTTATTTTTGTTGATCGTGCTAGGTGAGCTCTACTAGGGTTTAGCGCGGTTCCACTTTTTGAGTTGGTATATATTCATTTGTAAATAGATTTTTAGGGTGTGGTTTTTGGGAAATTTTAACCCCAATTCAATCAACACCAATTTTTGTAGTTAGGAGAGATAGATACTTAGAAAACAACAACTTAGGATGCTTCTGGAAGATCCAAAGTTGAATTTTCCTCTATCATTAGGAAATCACTGTGGATGTTTGCTCGTCTTCATTCTTCTGCTTGTAATCCCTTTCTTGCTGGGTTTGTATGTAAGTTCACTTTTATAGTATGTATTTTTATTAATCATGGCGTTATGTATGATCTATTCACGAACATATATCGATGTTATCCTTGTTTACTTGTTTATCTATTGATTTGAACCATTATTGAGAAATACTCTTTGAATCTAGATATAGGATAATCATTTGTTAGACGCTAAACTCTAGACATAGATTTAGATCTAACATTCATTGTTGGTATCGATTCTTAATGCTCTGTATTTTTTAATAGGCTGAGAGATCGTCGATTAAACAATATGGTAGAAATCCCGACAGAAGTTTAGACATGAACCATGTTGTGAGAGATACGTGATGATAATGATGAATGTTTAGATTGTGTATAACTGGTTGCTAAATTACATGTTTTTATGGTGGAGGAAATATAATCCTGTAAAGCTCTCAGATCTCTCAAAAGCTTTATTTATTTATTCATTCGTTTTATATAGTTTAGCTTTTAAATTCAAATTTTACAAACTCAAGCTTAGAAACGTAGCGACTATTGAACGGAATTTGATATTGCACTAATCCCTGTGGAGATGATAAAAGAATTACTTACTTTTGCTCGCCGTTATACCGCAACATGAACAAAATGGCGCAGTTGTCGGGGATTGATGTTTAGATATTAAAAAGCATCACAATAGTTTATATCTTTTTAAGCTTTGTACATATTGTCTATGTTGTCTATATTTTTGTTTCCCTTCATGTTTGCTCAAGTGTTGGTTAAGGGTAGCCATTGGTGAACAACTAGCCACGCAAAAGAGGTAACATGGAGGAGCGTCTAATAAATAAAGGCATCGAGCTAATGACGTAAAACATGTGCTTTTTGGGAGGCAACCCAAAATTTTAGGTTTTTGATATCTTTTCATTTAGTAGTATAGGTATTTATGAGTGAGAGTGGATGGAAAACTTTAAAAAAATTCCATTTTTTAAAAACCATGTTGCAGCTTTACTCACTAAGTGCTACCATAGGGCGCTTAGCGCATTCTGCTGCACATGTAAAAATATTTTTTCCCACCAATCCACTTTCAACAAAGTATTTTAACCCATTTTAAACTTATTTTGTTTTATGTTTCGTAATTTAGTTTAATATTAAGTTATTAAGTTGTTAGACATTTGTTTTTATTTGTCCAAAAAGCTTGTCTTTGATTGACTTGAGGAAATATGGAGTGATTGTTTCAAGTTTGAATGTATCAACAAGAAAATGCTTTGGTAATGATAAAAAGTTTGAAAATATGGTACATTGTTAAGGTACATGTTTAATGTTTTCTACAACATAGCATGAATATGAAACTTACGCTTTGTATAAATATCATGTCATTCATTCATTTGAAATACTTGTTCATGTTTGAATCACTTTAGATCATAGTCAAACGTGAGGAAACTTTTCATTGTTTATTATATGCACAAAAGACCAATAATTCTTGTTTTAACTCGTTTGAATTATGTTTAATCTGGCATTTGTGTTGATTTGTAATAAAGCACTAAAATGATGAAGGCATTTTTCTGGTTTTGAGCACAACCACTTGACCAAAAAGTAGCCTACCTTGAGTGAGTGAAAATTTGCTTACCCTCTTTGATCCTTGTATCAGGATCCATTTTGATGTCAACTTTTAGAACTTGTACATGACTAATTAGTTCATTGTTGATTTTAGATCTGATTTTGAATTATTTTCTTGAACCCTCAACCATAAATTATGGTTTGAATTTTTACGCTTGCCTTATAAAGTTTGGAAGCATTCACATTACAATGATTGGTTGCATTCAAGTTGGGGAGAAAACATTGATTTCTATGAGGTTGAGAAAGAAAAATAAAAGGCATTGAAAAAAGAAAAAGAAAAAAAGCAAATAAATTGTGCTAATAAGTTGTGTGAAAGGGTGTAACAATTGTGCAATTAGAAAAAGGTGAATGAAATTTTTGAATGTTTGAAATTGTGAGAAGTGATCACTCCCATATGATTAGGCAAGATTTTTATTTCAATTACCTTTAGAAATGACCTTTATTTGTTACCCAAGTCACATTACAACCCTTGAAGTCCTTGTGATTTCTAATTTATGCTTTCGATATGATTTATTTTTGGATAAATGCATAATTTGATCTAGATGTTAGCAAGATTGTTGGATGTGAGTTAAGTACCTCATGTTTGTTCTTCATCCATTGATGAAGTTGTATGTTAGCTGTGATTCATATTTTTAAATGTGTTGCTTTAGACATTTTGACATGTATTTGCTTCATAGTCATGGTATCGTTGTATTTTTAAAATTCTCTACAACCACTATTCAACCTTCTTTTTCACTTGACATTTTCTTCTTCTTCTTCCCCAATTTCACCCTACATAACTGTCACCTCCCCACCCCACCTTGAACCCTTCCACACGGATCCCATAAAACCACTAAACACGACCTCAAACTCACCGAAAAACACATATTTCATCTTGATTCAACCCCCTCCATGTTGAACAAACAACCGGTTTCTTCTTAACAAACCTTTACCACTAGCGACCACCCTCCATAACTCACCACCTCCATCGTTTCCTTCTCAATAGATACAACCTCCCTCCATTGATGAACACACTAATCGCGCCTGTAATGAGGTATTCGTTACCTTTAGATTTATTGACTAAATCAAAAGTAAATCATACAATTCGAGTCGCCACCGCACTTCTATTTATCCAAAGGAAAGGTTAGAAAGCGAACAAAAACCGAGAAGTTTTATCAAATCAAAAACTAATAAAAATGTCAGAGATCTGGGTAAGGGGGTTGGTTATGCAATGGGAAGGTTTTAAGCACCCAAAACATCCTTAGTACTCTAAGGGAGCCCTTTTCACCAATGTGGTAAGGTAGGTTGGTATTTGTGAAAATATTTGTGCAAACACGATTGGGGAGATGAGAGAAGAATATACAAGTTATTTACAATTTTGTGTTTGAATGGATGAACCCATTGCCTACGTACCATCTTAAAAAAGATTAGGATCAAAACCTCGTAGTTCGGGGTAAAAAAACTCAAAAGAAGTTGGTGAATTGATTGGTCAAAAGCCTTAAGGTCTTTTGTTATCAAAGGGAGAAAACTCAACCTAAAACCACAAATCCACCATGTGAGGAGAGCTTCAACACGCTAGTGAGGGGTTAACCCTATAATAAGCATGGAAGTCTTATAGTCCGTCACTAAGGATATAGGTGGGTATTATATCAACCTCTAGGATAACTCAAACGTAATAGCTAATGTTTATGAAAAGCTTTAACACAAATGGTCATTGGAACCATAAAACAATTGAGTGAGTTGTATTTACAAATGAAAATTATTCACAAAATAAGGTCAAAGTTGACTTAAGGATTCAATTCAAAATAAGTGTTATGAAAATAGTTTGAAAAATCAAAAGCATAGTGCTTAGATTTCTAATTTTGAAAACAATGTTAATGTTTGCACAAAAGTTTGGCTTAGGTTAGAGTGGAGATAAGAAGAGAATGGCTAGGTCCTAAACATGCAAAGATGAAGGAATAGAAATAAAACCACATTGGAGTTCCCTTCTTGAGATCATGGTGATGATCCAAGTTGCTCCCATCCTTTGGAATTAGCAAGCAATAAGCAAATAACTCAAGCAATCATGCAAATAACAATCAAGCTCCTAGGAATTTTCCAATTGGCTTTTGTATCTCTCACTTTGGATGCTCATGACAATGGTTCTTCTAATTGGCTCAAGTTTGGGATCCCTAGCACATAAGAACACACAAACCAAAAAGTTCCACAATACAAATAAAGAATGGACAAGAGTGAGTTTAGAATTAGGGGTCCTTTCAATGTTATCTTTAAGATTAAGCATTCTAAAGGCATGAGGCTTAGTTGCTCTTTGACAATTTTAGCACTCTAAAGGCATGAGGCCTAGTTTCTCTTCAAACTCCATTAGCATAGGTAAGGTCCTAAATCTAAGTCCTTTCTCCATTTGCATTGGGTTCACACAAACAAAACAAAACAAGCACAATGATATATACACAATAATATGCTCAAGTGAGCAAAAGACAAATTGCATTAACATAAACATGAGCTCAAGTGAGCAAAGGGCAAAAGCAAATGAATTAATATGCAAGAAATTAATTGCAAGAATCAAAGGCTTGAATTAAAAGTTAGTCATTAGTAGTTAGTATTACTGTGCCATAAGGCAATTTAGCGCTATGTTAAGCAATCGTAAGTGGACTAATGTAGTAGTCACACCTATCTGAGGCCCGTCAATAAAACTATAGGCAACAAACACAAGTTAGAGACCATGACTAGTAAGCCAAGCTCCTACAACTTACCATGCCAAAAGAAAAGAAGACTGATCTTGTATTGATTTAGGTTTTTTGCTTGACCAAGAAGCAACCTATCTTTAATGCAAAGCAATTCACTTGATCTTTGATCAAGATGAACTTGATTTGAATCAAAGAAGATTAAACTCCTCATATTTCAAGGCCTACCACCAATCTTTAACTCATTGATCAAAAAGAAAAAAGAAGAAGAAGAAGAAGAATAAAATGTACATAAATGGAATTCAATGGTAAACAGAAGTGAGATGAAGCTTAGAAGTCAAGAAACCATAAAAATATTTTTGGTATTTTTTTGGAATTAAAATAATACTTGAATTAAAATAAACAAATGAAGGTCAAACTTCAAATCCATTTCAAATCAACTTGGAAAAGTCCAAATGGATCATCATGAGTTCAACATGGTCAAACACGGTTTGCCAAAAAATTTCATCATTTTTAGAAACCAGAAACTAATTTTAAACAATTAAAAATGAAGAAAATATAACATAATTGAACTAAAATCTCAAATCAATTAAGAAATTGATGAGAATATTTTTCATAGATTCATCATTATTCAAAGATGTTAAGAAAATATTTTTGGCATTTTTGAATATTGAAAACTATTTTAAATGAATTAAAAATAACCAGAAAAGAGAAAATTCACAAAAAATATTAAATGGACTCATAAAAAATATTAAAAATCATTTTTAGAAACTAGAATTAAAAAGGGAAATAATGCAATTGGTCCCATGTTTTTTGGATTAAAAATGAAGAAGTTATGAATTTTTGAAATAAAATGAAATAAAATGAAATAAAAGAAAATAGAATGGAAAATCAGAAATTAGAAAAAATCTGGCGCGTCTGATCAAGGTTCATTAAATGACGTGGATGATCAGATGGATGAGAGATGCGCGCGCATCGTGTACGAAAGTCAAAAGAGAAACACATGGCATTAATGAAGGTCATAACATTCAAAGGACCAGATTAGATCAGAGAGTCCAGATCCAAGGGCTGGGAACTCAGCCACGTGGGGACGGTGGTGGAAACCACCGTCTTCTCCGGTGAGCTTCATAGTTCCGGCGAAATTTGCAGGTTTTGAAAACTTAACCAAAATGCACGATCCTTATATCATTGGAAAGATGGGGTGATGTACATCACCCCCGTGTCATTGGTTTCCACTCAAGATCACTATATGAAGAGAAATTTGAGATGGAAATTTATGGTGTTCATACTGAACTTGATCAGTTCATGAAATTAAAAGCTCAGATTAATTTCCTCTCATATGAGGACTTCAAAAATACCAACAAACACAAGAAATAAGCAATATCCAAGCAGTTTCGAATCAAAAAGTTTGAACAACAACCTTTGAAGTGCAGCTTTACAAGGCACGGTCTCCTCCAAGTCTTTGATGCAGTGTGTTCTTGAGATGGAAAGGAGGCAAGGCTAAGGAATTGAAGCTCAATGATCAACCAGTGTAGTTGAAAATTGAACTTGAAAATTGAAAGAGAAAAGCAAAATTTCTTTGAGTGAAGGTTAGGGATTCAGTTCTACAGCAGTTCAGGTGCCTTGAGGTTGCTCTTGAATGAAGCCAGGCATGTGTATTTATAGCAAGAGATGATGCAAGTAATGCAATTCTCATATGTGCATGAGCTTGGGTCCTCCATGCATGGGCCTGTACAGGCGCATGGGAGGCCCAAACTTGATTGAAAATGCAAGCTGAAGTGTAATTGAAGTGTTTTGGATGTGCAGATTGGAATGAATTGGCTTGTGCACAAAGTTTCAACATGTTTTCCATAAATGTAAATAAATCTTCATCTCTTCGAAAATGATACTTACCAAATTGAAACATAGCCATGTGGGTAATGGTTGGAAAGGTCTTGACATGAGGAATAAATGTTATTTTGAACAAAAATCCATTTGGTGTTGGGAAATTTATGAAAACATGCCATGAAGATCAAGGTACAAAACATGTGTATGGAAATTTTGCCAAAATGGACCAACTTCAAGCCCTTCTGTTTCAATGATGAAAGCCTCAAATGACCAAACCTTCAACATAAAAGTTGTATATATTTTCAACACAATCAATTTGGACTTTAATTTTGCATCATTTTTATTTTTCATGAGAAAGTTATGGGCACTTGAAGTTGGACTTTTTCAAGATTCAATGGCTTTGGTCCAAAGTGACCTATAATGTTTTGTATTATCACATGTGTTTCTTTTAGGATTATGAAATTTTTTCCAACATAACAATTGAAGTATACATCTTAGACTTTCAAATTCATTTGATCCCACCTCAAAATCAAGAAAAATGAGTGAGTTAGGTCCTTGGGAAGTTGACTTAAAATTAGGGTTTCAGTGAAAATGACCTATAATGTTTTGAAATGGATGATGACCTTAGAAGTTTCAAATAAATTTTTGATGAACACGAAAGTTGTTCATATGGTTCTTAAGAACATTTTTTCTCTTTGGGTCATATCCATTTTACAAACACATCAAAAGTTAGGTCTCAGTGGATTTCAAAATAGTCAGATGAATTGGCTGATCAACTTCTCAAGTCCAAACTTCAAATTTTAATGAATTTATGATTTAGGACACTCACATAAGCTCAAATATGAATAAAATGATGAATGAAAGAACTTACCTTGATTGTATTGGATCATAGGTTGAGGTTGCTTCATGAGCAAGGCACAGTTAATGCACAGTTGAATTGGGGTTTCCTTGGGAAACAATCCTCAAACCCTTTGGTTTATCTTGATCAAATTGGAAAATTGAGATACTTGGGAGGCATATATGACGATTGAGAGCTTTGGGAACCATTGTCATGCTTACTTTTAACTTCATCTGGCCACATCAAAGAGTATAGGAGCCTCCTAGGAGCCTTGGGTCACATGATTGCTTGAGCTACAAAACAAAAGATGTTAGTGACATATTTTTGTGCTTTTGGTTAGTAAACAAAATAAGAAAATCAATAATATACAATTCAAGCATGCTTGGTGGTCTCAAACCAACTCACACAAGTCCCACCCAAGGGTTAAGGAGCCAAGATGCTATGATCCTAGAGGCAAATGCAATGTGCAATGATATGATGCCATGAGGGACCTTAGGGTCAAAATTAGGGTCTTACAGCACCATTCTCAAGAATCACCATCAAACATCTGAACCACCACCTTAAACTACACCACACCACGTGACAACATTATTCAACCACCTTACATCAGTACCATAACTTCTCATATGCACCAACTCCGTCATAAATCGGCAATAACAGTGGCCACCTACCATAACGAGAACCACAACCTCACATAAACCTCTCAACCAAAAAATGAACGTAAACCTCCCTTAGCATTTTCGGAAAAACACCACCACCCCACACACGAGCAACATTGCAAAACCATCATAAACTTAGCTTCACAATTCCATTCTTGCCATATAAGAAACAAGAGGAGTTCCTAGGGTGATAACAATTGAAATCACTGGTACTTCTTCTCAAGTTGAAACAATAGAAACTTGCGTTTCGATAACGATTTCGAGTTGTTTGTTGCATGTCCATATTATGTTATGTTGCTTGCAATTGTATAAACTGTTTGCTACATTTTGAAAGTGCTTGAATATATGTTTTCATTGCGTTAAGATGTCGGGAGTTCGAATTTTGTTTCTCTCTTGAATACGTATTGAGCGCATATATTATCTGGTTATGTGAACTTGACACTTTTTGTTTCGTTTCATTGAGTTTTGCTGGATGTTTATGGCCGTAGCTTTTGTTTATATCGTTTTCATTTTGATTACTTAAATCTTTGATTTCTAATGTAAATATATGTGTGGGGTGTGTTTTTTTAAGTTATGATTTCTGTTAGGTTGAAAACTAGATTGAATTCGTGTCGTAATATTGTTTGCATATTCGTGCGTCATGCGTGGCATTTATTTTGATTCGATTTGTTTGTGATTGTTAAGAGTCCCGCATCGGATATATGGCATGAACATGTGTTTATAAGTGGGGGCACAACCCTTAGTCTACCAACTGGTTTTGTAGGGTTGAGTTAGGCCTAACCATATTTCTTGACATGGTATCAGAACCTCGTTTAAGATCCGGCGGGCCACCTACTATGGCTTCCTCTATCGGACCATCCACCATTTATTTCCATGCTCCAGTTGTCTAGTCATGAGCCTGAGGGGGGTGTTAAGAGTACCACATCAAATAATATATGGCCTGAACATATGTTTATAAGTGGGGAAAATCCTCACTCTACCAACCGGTTTTGTAGGGTTGAGTTAGGCCCAACCACATTTCTTAACATGGTATAAAGAGCCTCGTTTAAGATCCGGTGGGTCACCCACCATTTATTTCCACGCTCCAGTTGTCTAGTCCTGAGCATGAGGGGGTGTGTTAAGAGTCCCACATCGGATCATATATGGCATGAACATGTGTTTATAAGTGGGGACATTCCTCACTCTATCAACCGGTGTTGTAGGATTGAGTTAGGCCCAACCACATTTCTTAACAGTGATGATTGTGTTAAGCGTTAGCATATTATTAGAATTTTATTAGTTTATATGCAACATTTATCGTCACGTTAGATTCGATTGAATATGTTGTTGATGGTTGGGCATAGTGATAATTCACATTTTGGCTTTTTGCCACTTTGCACTTTCAACTCATGACTTTTGCTTCTGCGATGTTTTATTGTGTTCCGATTTTTTTGCGATGATCACGCTGATACGTTAGCAACTTATAATTCTATTTGTATTGAGATACAACAATATAATGTCGTTACATTTAAATCAAATTAAAATTCTACTTTGTAGCTTTTCATTGCATGTTTTCACGTTACGCAACATTAATTCGCGTCCTCGTGTTATGATCTTGGATTTGTGCACGCTTCAGATTCATTTGCTATCTCGATTTAATTATGATGAATGTGTGTTGTAATTATTGTGTATGCGCTTCTATCCTCTTACCCATGTTGCATTTATCCTTTGTCATATTGCAGTTCGGTTTATTTTGTGGCGTTAAGTTACACCTCACGCTAGAGTTTGCTTCACCATGCTAGAACTCGCGCCCTTGCAATGCAATTTGCAACTGTGTTATAATTCTCACCTTTTATTTATTCTTCAACCATTTTCAAAATCGAATCAAATCATATCTTATTTCCGCAACACCAATCAAACCTCGATTAACATCTAGCGCATTTTCCCGATCAAATTCAAAATGCCTAAATATTATCAAACATCTTTTCATAAAGGATGAAAAAGTAAATATTCTAGTGCCTACTATTCTTTTCCTTGATTGTTTGGATACGAGTTGCCTATTTTGATCATTCGAACAATTGTCATCCGTTTAAAATCGTTAACTCTATTCACTTCAAATATTTTTCCTCGTTCCTTTTGCAATGCAAATCAAACCTCGATCAACACTGAGTGTATTTTACTAATTTAAAATAAAATATCTAACCACTATTAAACATCATTTCACAAAGGGTTAAAAAGGAAATGGTATAGTGCCTACTATTCTTTTCCCAAATTGTTTGGATACGAGTTGACCTAACTCGACCGTTCTAGAAATTGTCATTCGTTAAATTTTCTAATCCGGCCACCTTAAACCTCTTTTTGTAATCAAAACTTGAGAGAACTTCTTTTCGCAATAACTTGGACGAAAAAGGAAATGGTTTAGTGCCTACTATTCCTTTCCTCGAATAATTGGATACGATTTTCCTAACTCGACCATTTGAATATTCATCGTCTATCCAAAATATCTTGACAATATCCATCCCTTTTTGCAATTATGGATGAAAAAAGGAAATGGTCTAGTGTTTACTATTATTTTCCCCGATTGTCTGGATACGAGTTGCGTAACTCGGCCATTCAAATAATCACCAGCCAAACAAAAACATTCAAACACATAAAACCTATTTTTTCTCCCTCATGCGATCGATTTTTTTAAAAAAGAACATTGTTTAGTCCATTCTAACGTGAATATAAACAAATGCTTTAAGCCTCTAATTGTTAGCACAAGAAAAGTTTAACCGTTAGAGCGTGGCCTAAATATTTGTTCAATAAAACACACCAACTAACACATATTTTTTTATGAAGAACCATGTAGCTTTGAATTCCTCATCCCACCTGAGGATACGTAGGAGCGAGACTCACAATCTCGTCAAGCACCCAAATAAAAAACAATTTTGCGATCCTTTTTCTTTTCCTTGTTCACTTTCAATTACTCGAAGAAAACAATTGGCATAAGGTAACATTTAAATCGCAAATCTAACTAAATGGTTTCCGTTGAATACAACAAAAGTGAGGGGTGTTAATACCTTGCCCTTACATAATCGATTATCGAACCTGAATATGGTACGACAACCATCTTCTCTTTTTCTTAAGGGTTTTATTGATATTTTCCCTTTCCTCTTTTGGAATAAATAAAGTTCGGTGACGACTATGTTCAATCAATTTTCTGAGTGTGCGAACACCTGCGGAGGTTTGTATTTTTCGAGATACAATAGCTGGGGACTCTGGTAGGGACTAATACTCCTGCAAGAGAGAGTCAAGTCTAATTTGGTTAACTTTAAAATTGAATTGTTAACTTTGCTAATTTTTTTCTTCTATCCATTTTCTTTTATTGTATGCTATTTGTTACTTGTTGATACTATTGGGGGCTCTCTGATTATTGGCACTTTGTGAGATAGGCTCTCTACTAGAGTATGATAAAAACCATAGGGTTAGGAAGGTGGTTGTGTAGTATTAGCCTGCGATTTATATTCCTTGTTAGGGATGATATGAAGACCCTGCCTAAAGTAGATTCTCTTAGACATGTTATTGTCCGACGAGCCTTTGTCACATTGATAATATTTTCAAGTTGAACCAATGACTCTAGGGACCTTTGTAGAACATTAAACCTCTTGGCCTGATAAGATTGATGGTTGTGTAGTATGGGTCTGCAAGATGTATCTCTCGTGGGGTCGATACAAGAACCTCACCCAGAATAGAGTCCCTTGAAGGAATTGACGTCAAACAAGTAATTTGCTGTAAGCGGCAATCATTCTTGGAAAATCCATGACTCTGGGAACCATGTATAGAACCTTGGATTTGATGGTTGTGTAGAATTGGCACGCGAGGTATCTTCGTCGTTAGGGATGATATGAAGACCTCACCTAGAAGAGATCATCTTGAGGGTATCATTTTCCGACGAGCCTTCATCATGATGATGATATTCTCAAGAAGGGTCCATGACTATAAGAACCTACAAACCATATTGCCTACCTATGGGGTTCATTTAATCAGAGATACCAGTTATTTATCCATTGTTATGACTGACCTAAAACATGATATGCCCGCGATCCTAAAACATTCATGTGCACTGCATATTCATAAACATAACATTTGCATTTTGTTTCCATGGAATCTGAGAATTACAGTTGCAAAACATTTAGAGAGTGTGAGTTCAAATAGACAAAGCAATTACTCATGCAAATTTTGAGGTCCAAGTTAGCTAGTCTAGTTGAGCTGGTTTCCCGACTACATTCGGTCAACAAAATGAACTTCCGAGCAAACTATGGGAATCTGCTCAGTCTCCTAGGTCAAAGGTGGATTCGTTGGTACTTCTGACCTTATCCTAGTTCTATGATCCTCCCTTAAGGTGTTTCACCTTCCAAGATTTTCAGATAGTGCCCATGCTAGAGGAATTTTAACACCTTGTTGGCATTCCCATGAAGAACAAACTTCCATTCATGGGAATAGAAGAACTCCCAAAGCACAAGATCATAGATGTTTCTCTTCACATGAACAAAAAAGAGATTACTCCAAAATTGGAAGTAAAATGGAACACTAGTGGCTTTTGACTCAAGTTTCTGATAGACAAAGGCTATACTTTCATCGATGCTTAGAGTTTGGAGGTTTGTTATGTTGTGATCGCATTGTCTATTTATGAAATCATTCTATTTCCAAACTTGGACGATTTCATAAACATGACTGACATTGGCGTCTTCCTTATAAAGAATCTAGTTCCTACTCTATTTTCTTACTTGTATTATTACTTAAGTTTGAGGCATGAGAAGAAGGTAGGAATGGTTCTTCGATGTTATCCTTTGATGTATAAATGGTTGTTAAACCACCTTCCAAATAAAAGAACCTTCATAGAGCAAAGAAATGCTAGTTTTCCTTAGAGGATGGGATCGCTCAGAGAAAGTGACATCTCATGGTACTCCAGAGAGTATGATGAAATTGAGATTATATCCAGTTGCGGGGAATTCCCCAACATACCGGTTATTAGAATCGAGGGTGTATTAATTCTAACCTGGCCTTGTCCTTGAGACAACTTGGGTACCGAATGGAGGTCCCTCATGAATAGAAATTGTTGGAAGCCTTCTTGTTGCGTGACTTTGGAGTTGAGAATCCAACCTTGTTCAAGAGAATCAAGAAGGCATGGGAGTGAGCCAACAAGAAAGGAAAAACTGAGTTGGGAAAGAAGAATTACATCGCCAAAGAACCTCAATACCGGTGGATAAGGGAAAAGGTGCAATTAATCAAGTTGTTGTTCAGTGTTGAGATGTATGTTCCTCCTCCAGTTCTTAAACCTACTCATATTCCTATTGAATAGGAAGAATAGCTCAAAGCCACCATAGCTAGGCTTACAAAGGAAAATAAAGAGCTACACCAAAAACTCTACAAGGTCACTTCAGTGAGGAATATTGTCATATTTGATCTCATCCAGAGAGAAAAAGAGTTTGATGAGAGTCAAGGATCCACCTTAAAATAAAGGGGAAAGAGACAATGGTTAAAGATTGCTTAGATACAACTATCCTTGAGCTCAATGAAAGAAATCAAAAGCGCTAGGATGCCATGAAAAAGAATAGGGAATTGGAGGTTTGGTGGGATAGAGCCTTGGAGGGAAGGAAGGAAATTAAAGTAGGCTTTGAAGCTAGAATTAAAGACCTCACAAGACTACTCAGAGAAGCTCAAACTCATGTTTCTCGTGAGACCCAGCGTGGGGAAGAGATCGAGAGGAACTGCAATGCCCATGAAAATGTCAAACATACCTTAAACGAGTTGAAAAGACTCAGGTCCTCCAACCAACACTAGAGGAAGTCCATAGAGGTTGTAAAAAAGCAGTGGGAAGAGAAGGTTGAAGAAGTGGAAAAGTAGTTGCAATAAGAAAAAGTAAACACTCTCCATGCAAAAGTAGCGGTTGAAAAGTGGTTTTTGAAGTACGAGGAAGTGGTTAAGCTTGACAATAGCCTATTGCGCACTTTTCCTTAAAAACTAAGGGATGTTTATGAAGAGATGACCTACGATAATACCCCACCCATCATCTTCAGTTTCCCTCTCTTCTGTTGGTCAAGGACCTTTAAGAAGAGCTAGCCCATCTGAAGGAAGTTCGAATAGTTGCTTGTGGCTAGGAGAGATTTATATTTTCACTTCTATATTGTATTCATCTATTGTACTTGATCATTCAAAGAATGAATGAAAGATGCTTCTTACAGTTGTTATCTTTTATTCTTACTCCTTTGAACGCCTAAAAACTAACAAATTCAATGATTCCCTACAATCAAAACAAAAAAAAGATCATGCATATACATATCATTTTCATGCATTTCAAAACAAAAACTCACTCTCGGCCTTTGTCCACAAATAACCCTTTGATGTCTCGACACTCGTATCAAGAACGTGGTAGCTACTGAGATGATAGAGCGTTTGGAACAAGATCAAATCAGGATGAAGAAAGACATGGACTTATTAAGGGAAATGTCGAATAGATCTTGAAGACTATGAAGACTATGGCAAGAGAGGAAGGGATTTAACAAGACTATGTAGTTAGGAATGATATCCATGTATTTCCTTCCGCCCTACAGCCGACATTGATCAACCTGCGGTATAGGATTTATCATGGGTATTATCCCCAACTTATGACTCCACGACCTCCAAATCAATGGCCTGCACCTATTCCTTAACCAAGGCATAAGAACCATACACAGAATCAGAATCGCGGCCAGACAAGACCTCGTGTCAACTAAGGGATCCCTCATTTTGGACCATTACCCATGTCATATAATCATTTGTTGTCTAAGCTAGTTCGGAATTCTTTGGTGACTCCTAAGAAATGTGTGCCACTAATATATTAATGCCCACTTGGGTGTGACCATAACGCCAAGTGTGAGTTTCATGATGGACCACTCAGGCACACCACTTAGGATTGTATAGATTTCAAGTTCAAGATAAAAGAGTTGATTGACAGAAAAAACTATTGAATTTCAAGAGATAAGACTCAAAGGCGAACATTTTGTTTAACAAGTCAAATAGGGAGCATAATACCTTGATGTTTAATTTTTACAAGGAACACAACCAATGGGAAACTCATAATGTTAACGTCTTAGAAATTGATGGAGTGACTTGGCACAATCCAATGTCTATTTCTAGAGAAGTTGGGAAAGTTGTCGGGAAATCCTCAAATGAGGGAAAGAACCTAAAGTATGACAAGGGGCAATCATCTATTATATATTCTCATGTAATGGTCGCAACGCCACCACCTGTCAAGATGCCATATCAGCAAGATCTGATTATTTCTTCCCGAAGTTATGGGAACTAAGATCAAAGATATCTGCAAGGAAGATTGGAAAGATTGTGCGCTACTCCTGGCCCCATTCCTATACCATATGGTCGGCTTATGCAATACTTGATTCAGAATTCACTTATAGTGGCAAAATCTCTCCAGTTCGTACCACAACCATCCTCACTTGTGTTTGACCCAAATGCATAATATGAATATCATAATGGGTCAATGGGGCACTCTATTGAATATTATAGGTAATTCAAGGGTAGAGTTTGAAAGCTTATCAAATACAAAAGCATGGTCTTTGAAGAGGACAACCCATATGTTAAGTGTGGGTACCACACTGGAACCATAGGACATGCTATCAAGGAATGCAAAAGCTTTCAGAGAAAATTACAGAAGCTTATCAAGAAGGAAGACCCAAGCATGGATGGTTTAATCCAAAGGAATGACACAGAGAAAAGTCGAGAACTTCTTGGACCACTAAATATCTTGTACCACAAGGAAAAGGCTGGCATATGGTAGTTGAAATATCCTTATTTCTTGGCGAGAATGCTGAAGCAGTAGCCTGGGATGCCACCACCCATACAAGTGAAGACAAAGAAGAGTTGGGAGATGAGTCCAAGAGGGATACATCTTATAAAGAGGATGGAAGAGAAGACTTCGAGGATCATCCCATCGATACTGATGAGCATGATGATATCAACCTTTGGATCGAAAATAGGCCAAAAAAGAAGTGAGTTAGGCATTGATAAGTGCTAAATTATGGTAATTTTGTGTGTGAATAATTGGCACTTATTGACTTGTTTCAATTTATTTTCATGCATAAACCTAAACTTTTGTGTATATATTGTATAGTTTGAATTATCATGTAAATATCCTTTAGTTTGAGCAATTTCATCTCTTTTTGTAGGTTTCCTTGCATGGTTGAAGCATTGGACACTTGATAGGCAAAATCAGAGCTTCAAGATGCAATTTTGGAAGGAAATCAAGTTCCTGCTTGAGCTTAGCGTGGTCCTAGTACGCTAATAGAAAAAAAGGGAGGGGAAATTGGGAAATTCGCGCTAGGAGTGTGCTCGGAGCGTGCTTAGCACGAATCAGAGCGGTTTAAGTTTATTTTTGCTGATCGTGCTAAGTGAGCTCTACTAGGGTTTAGCGTGGTTCCATTTTTTGAGTTGGTATATATTCATTTATGAATAGATTTTTAGGGTGTGGTTTTTGGGAAATTTTAACCCCAATTCAATCAACACCAATTTTTGTAGTCAGAAGAGATAGATACTTAGAAAATAACAAGTTAGAATGCTTCTTGAAGATCCAAAGTTGAATCTGCCTCTATCATTAGGAAATCACGGTGAATGTTTGCTCGTCTTAGTTCTTCTCCTTGTAATCCCTTTCTTGTTGGGTTTGTATGTAAGTTCACTTTTATAGTATGTATTTTTATTAACCATGGCGTTATGTATGATCTATTCACGAATGTATATCGATGTTATCCTTGTTTACTTGTTTATCTATTGATTTGAACCATTATTGAGAAATACTCTTTGAATCTAGATCTATGATAATCATTTGTTAGACTCTAAATTCTAGACATAGATTTAGATCTAACATTCATTGTTGGTATCGATTCTTAATGCTCTGTATTTTTTAATAGGCTGAGAGATCGTCGATTAAACAATATGGTAGAAATCACGACAGAAGTTTAGACATGAACCCTGTTGTGAGAGATACGTGATGATAATGATGAATTTTTAGATTGTGTATAACTGGTTGCTAAATTACATGTTTTTATGGTAGAGGAAATATAATCCTGTAAAGCTCTCAGATCTCTCAAAAGCTTTATTTATTTATTCATTCATTTTATATAGTTTAGCTTTTAAATTCAAATTTTACAAACTCAAGCTTAGAAACGTAGAGACTATTGAACGGAATTTGATATCGCATTAATCCCTGTAGAGACGATAAAAGAATTACTTACTTTTGCTCGTCGTTATATCGCAGCTTGAACAAAATGACGCAGTTGTCGGGGATTGATGTTTAGGTATTAAAAAGCATCACAATAGTTTATATCTTTTTAAGCTTTGTACATATTGTCTATATTGTCTATATTTTTGTTTCCCTTCACGTTTGCTCAAGTGTTGGTTAGGGGTAGCCATTGGTGAACAACTAGCCATGCAAAAGAGGTAACATGGAGGAGCGTCTAATAAATAAAGGCATCGAGGTAATGACGTAAAACATGTGCTTTTTGGGAGGCAACCCAAAATTTTAGGTTTTTAATATCTTTTCATTTAGTAGTATAGGTATTAAATAGCGAGAGTGGATGTAAAACTTGAAAAAAAAAATCATTTTTTAAAAACCATGTTGCAGCTCTGCTCACTAAGTGCTACCATAGGGCGTTTAGCGCATTCTGCTGCACATGTAAAAATATTTCTGCCCACCAATCCACTTTCATCAAAGTATTTTGACCCATTTTAAACTTATTTTGTTTTATGTTTCGTAATTTAGTTTAATGTTAAGTTATTAAGTTGTTAGACATTTGTTTTGTATTTGTCCAAAAAGCTTGTCTTTGATTGACTTGAGGAAATATGGAGTGATTGTTTCAAGTTTGAATGTATCAACAAGAAAATGCTTTGGTAATGATAAAAAGTTTGAAAATATGGTACATTGTTAAGGTACATGTTTAATGTTTTCTACAACATAGCATGAATATGAAACTTACGCTTTGTATAAATATCATGTCATTCATTCATTTGCAATACTTTTTCATGTTTGAATCACTTTAGATCATAGTCAAACGTGAGGAAACTTTTCATTGTTTATTATATGCACAAAAGACCAATAATTCTTGTTTTAACTCGTTTGAATTATGTTTAATCTGGCATTTGTGTTGATTTGTAATAAAGCACTAAAATGATCAAGGCATTTTTTTTTGGTTTTTAGCACAACCACTTGACCAAAAAGTAGCCTACCTTGAGTGAGTGAAAATTTGCTTACCCCCTTTGATCCTTGTATCAGGATCCATTTTGATGTCAACTTTTAGAACTTGTACATAACTAATTAGTTCATTGTTGATTTTAGATCCGACTTTGAATTATTTTCTTGAACCCTCAACCATAAATTATGGTTTGAATTTTTACGCTTGCCTTATAAAGTTTGGAAGCATTCACATTACAATGATTAGTTGCATTCAAGTTGGGGAGAAAACATTGATTTCTATGAGGTTGAGAAAGAAAAATAAAAGGCACTGAAAAAAGAAAAAGAAAATAAAAGCAAATAAATTATGCTAATAAGTTGTGTGAAAGGGTGTAACAATTGTGCAATGAGAAAAAGGTGAAAGAAATTTTTGAATGCTTGAGATTGTGAGAAGTGATCACTCCCATATGATTAGGCAAGATTTTTGTTTCAATTACCTTTAGAAATGACCTTTATTTGTTACCCAAGTCACATTACAATCCTTGAAGTCCTTGTGATTTCTGTTTTATGCTTTCGATATGATTTATTTTTGGATAAATGCATACTTTGATCTAGATGTTAGCAAGATTGTTGGGTGTGAGTTAAGTACCTCATGTTTGTTCTTCATTCATTGATGAAGTTGTATGTTAGCTGTGATTCATATTTGAAAATGTATTGCTTTAGAATTTTTGACATGTATTTGCTTCATAGTCATGGTATCGTTGTAATATAGTGGTAAGCATTTCTTTGCTAGTACTTTTGAAATTTGAACCATGCATTAGTAATCATGTCCGACTAACCTTTCCAACATCTGGTCAATAAATGGCAATGGGAAGTGGTCCCTCCTAGTTGTTGTGTTCAACCTTCTGTAGTCAATGCAAACGCGCCACCTGGTAATTGTCCGAGTAGGAATTAACTTTATTTTTTTTCATTCCTTATTACTGTGGTCCCCCCTTTCTTAGGGACAACATGCACCGCGCTCACCCAGGGGCTGTCAGAAAAAGGATATATAATACCTGCGTCTAACAATTTCACCACCTCTTTCCGGACTACCTCCTTCATTGTTGGGTTGAGTCTTCTCTACGGTTGAACTACCGGTTTGTGGTCGTCTTCCATGAAATATTTATGCATGCACATAGTAGGGTTAATACCTTTCAAATCTTAAATTGCCCATCCAATAGCATTTTTGTATTTTTTTAGGACTTGGATGAGCTTTTCTTCTTCGATATTCTTTAGGCTCGAGCTTATGATAGCAGGACATTTTCCTTCAAAATCGAGAAAGACATATTTAAGATTCTCCGGAATTTGTTTCAACTTCGTTCCCTTCTTTGGCTCTTCATCCTCCTCACTAGATTGAGGTAGGTGTAAATCCTCCCACCGGTGTGGTCGAGATCCTTTCCACAGAGGTTGTGCATATAACAAAGCTAGCACTTCAGATTCCCCGTTGTCCACTTCTTTATCACTATCGAAAATGGACAAACTCAACAATCTTTCCAAAGGTGGTTGTGGTGCATTCAAAGGACTATCATATGTCATCACCTGATCCAGAACCTCTAGAGTATGACTGGTACAAATATCATCCTTGTACCTCATGGTATTTCGAAAATTGATCTTCAATTCCTCATCATAAACCTTCAACGTCATGGTCCCTTCTTCTATGTTGATCAAGCACCTTCTCGTTTCTAAAAAGAGTCTCCCAAGAATGAGAGGGATCTCTTCATCTTCCGGCATTTCTAGAATTACAAAATCCACCAGAAATACAAACTTGCCAATTTTCACCAGAACATCTTCAACAATACCATACGGTTTCTTGATCGAATGATCGGCGAATTGGAGTGACATCCTGGTATCTTGCATAACCCCTATACCAAGCTTCTTGTAAATGGATAACGGCATGAGACTCATACTAGCTCCCAGATTAATAAGAGCTTTGTTGAATGACCTATCTCTAATAGTACAAGGGATGCTGATAGCTCCTCGATCTTTCTTCTTTATCGGAATCTTCATACCCTGCAAAATAGCACTACAAGTTTCTGTTAGAATAATCGGGTTGGTGTCGGAGGTACGCCTCTTCGAAATGATGTGCTTCATGAACTTGGCATAAGTAGACATTTGTTCAAGTGCCTACAACAGTGGAATGTTAATCTCCAGCTTCTTAAACAACTCTAAGAATTTTTCAAAGTTTTTCTCATGTTGTCCCTTTTTCTTGTTTCTAGTGGGAAATGGAAGCTTAACAACCAGCTTAGGCTCAATGACTGTTTCTTTCACAACTGGTTTCGGTGCGACCACTTATTCCCTCACGACTTCATTTTCTTTGATCTCAAGATCCACTTTGATCAATTGATCTTTCTCTTCATCCACCTCCTCGACTACTTCATCAGATTTACCACTTCTTGTTGTCACAACGCTCACATTATTATGCTCTCTAGGATTTGTCACAATTGCACTAGGTAGAGCACCTTGTGCTTGAGAACTCGAAGCTAATTGCTGAGTGATTTGACCCATTTGGACTTCAAGATTTTTAATGGATGTTGTGGTGTTTTTCTGATTGTTCCGGGTTTCTTCTTGAAATTGAACATTATGAGCTACCATTCTTTCAATGGTAATCTCCCAATAAGCTTTATTAGGGGCTTATTTTTGCTGTTGTTGTTGATATTGAGTTTGGTATTGACCGTGTTGAGGAGCGGTTCCTTTTTGGTCTTTCCATGAGAAGTTGGGATGATTCTTCCAACCCGGATTGTATGTGTTGGAATAAGGATTATTCTGCTTAAAAAATTTGATTTCCTCCACTTGTTGAGGAGTCTCAAAACAATAAACAGTTTGGTGCGGACCATTACAAATTTCACAACAAACAGTGGGAGCCGGTTGGACCTATGCCACTTGTTGGGTACCTATATTCATCGCCTTCAGCTTCTTCTCAACTTCTACAGCTATAGTATCTTCGATACGGATTTTATTAGTTTCCAGCTTTAAATCTATAACCCCTTCTGGTTTGCTTTGACATCTATCGTACAACTCCAAGTGCTCATTAGCAGCAATAGCTTCAATGATCTTCTTGATACCGGTGGCTGTTGAAAAATTGGTGGAGCCACCGGCTGCGGTATCAATCAACTGTTTGGTCTTTATTTGGGACCATTCACAAACATCTGCATCTGTTTGGTTGGATCCATATTATGAGTTGGGTAGGCGACCAGGACTCTCTTGAATCTCTTGTAAGCGTCTCCCAAAGTTTCCCAGTCCTTCTGTTTAAAATTCAGAATTTCATACCTCTTCCGCAGAAATACCGATGCTGGAAACTACTCATTCAGGAAGGCTTTTTCCTCGGCAGGTAGAGAATAAAACCATTCTTCGGCTTCTTCCGCTAAGGTGAACAGGAACATTCTTAATTTCTTAGCTTCTTCGGTGTGACCATCAATTTTTAGAGTGTTGCTCATGGTCAAAAACCTCTGCAAATGCTTGTTTGCATCTTCATTTACTTTTCCAGTAAAATGCTTCCTTTCAAGTTGATTAATAGTACTCGGATGCAACTGGAAATTAGTCACGTTCACTGGTTGGTTGATAATAGTTAATCTGTCGGTTGGTGCATTTGCACCTCCGTAGTCACCCAACAGTCTTTCTGGTGGCGGTGGAACATCAGTCATTATTTCGATCTCTCTTTCGGAACCTGAATTTGAACCTGAGTGAATGGAAGATTGTTCTTCGTCTGATTCCAATCTAGCCAATTGAGCTTGTCTGAGTCTTACCTGCAAGGTTCTCTCGATTTTTGCGTCAAAAGGAAAATCAGCTGAGGCCTTACCTCGCATACAAATATCAGACACAGGTTAGTTGATATAATCGAAATAAATTATTAAAATAATGGAAAATAAATTTTAGTTGCAAAGCAACAAAATTTCAATTGAGGTAATTTAAACTTTATATTTGGCAATCCCCAACAACGGCACCAAAAACCTGATCGGGAAAAATAGCAAGTGTACTATTTTGCCGATGTAATAATAATAGGGATGTTCCCAAAAATCAATCTCGAGAATTGCGCAGCAATATACGTGTAAATTTCTACTCAATTGAACCAAACTAATAGTTGGGGTTTTGTAAAAAGACACTGTAAGAGAAAGTAAAACAGAATAAATCTTTTCACAATTTATAATAATATGGCAAAGATTGTGTATGAAAATCTTCTGTAATGATCCCTGAGTGTATATCTCCTTAATAATGAAAATTGTTTCAATTATCGGATCTTAAGATTGTTTTCCCCTAAGACCTCAGAGGGAAACCTTCGGTCATTCAATCTAACTTCTAAGTCCTTAGGCGATTATGATGAAACCAAGCAATTACAATTTAACAAGAATAAACTGGTAACCATAGGTTATCCTCAGTCCTAGGTGATATCTACTATGGTTTCACTGTATAAAAACCTTAACAATTGCAATCCTGCTAATTGTTAACCATACAACAATCTTAATTTTTCTGATAAAGAAAGCATTACGCACATTGCACAATGAAATTAACAACAAACATCATATATTAAGGAAATTATAAATTCAGAGTCATTACACGGTCAATTTAGGAACACCCCCTGGCATTGGGGGGTTTAGCCTCTCATATTATTCAAATAAGATATAAAATAAAAATGAGACATTACAAAAGCAAAGGAATTCTGTTGATCTTCAATCGCATCCGCTCTTGAAGGATCTTCGTTCTTCGCCGCTTTTGACCGCGTCAATCTTTATCGTCTCTAATATGTAATCGTGAAAAAGTCCCTTTTCTTCATATTCAAAAATCCCCTAAATAGTTCCTGATCACTAATTTGATATAGCAAAAGTCCAAAATGCCATCCGGGTCAGGCAAATGAGGTGTCCAAGCCAATACTGACTGTGTCAGGCAACACGACAGGCCGTGTTGGCTGTTTGGCATTCATGGCTTGACACACCCCTTCAGTGAGGCTGACACGGGCCGTGTCAGCTGACACGGGCACCCATGTCAACCCCCTGTTTTCTGCTCTTGGTTCTTCTCTCCTGACACAGCCCGTGTTGGGCAACACAGGTGGCCGTGTCAGGACCACTGTGTTGTCCAATATCCTCTTCCAACGGGCCCGAAACGTCCGATTCGCTTGGCGATCCCTCAGGTATTCTTGCTTACACCTGAAACCAGTAAAACTACCACAAAGAGACATAAAATGGAGTATAATGATGCAAATCAAATATAATCAACAACTTGAAATAACAATGCAAAACATCTAATTTACTAAAAAGATCGATAAAACAGGTAGACTAATGTGTTACCGACTTCGTGAAAAGATGCCGAATGAGTGTCAAAACTTTACCTTGTTGCTTGTATCTCAATCCACTTGTAAACATATAAATACTTTAGAGATAAATACCTTAGAGGCATTGTTATCAATGTTAATGTAATTTTTCACCCTGAATTATTTTCTCTCTCTAATTACAACTCACTCTCTCCCTCTCTATCCTTCTTCACATTCAATTTCTTCATTATTCATCAATCTTGTGATTCTAAATTTTAAAAATATTCTTGTTCCCTCGATTTTCTTGAACTCCCGACATTTATGAAATGTTAACGGTCTAAGAGACATGCCTATTTTTCTATGATAATACTTTTTTAAAATTCCAACGTTGTAAACTGATAAAAAAATCAACTTAAAATATGGAATGTTTATTTATTCTTGAAATTATTATAAGCTCTTGGGTTGGTTTAAGATTACATTTGCTTTTGGTTTCTAGTTGGAGGCAGCCGCTTTTATATATATATATATATATATATATATATATATATATATATATATATATATATATATATATATATATATATATATATATATATATATATATATATAAAATATGACTCTGTTGGTCTTTTTCTAGCCAATTAAATCAACATAATAGAATCCTCCACTATAATCATAATGTTATTTCATATACATTCAGAATAACAAGATTTAATTGAAACTTTTTTATTAACATTTTCAAACACATGACAATGCTACCTATACATTCCTTTTGCCACTCTATCTCTCTTATCCACTCATTCACATCACCTCTATCCTTTCTTTTCACTCCTTTCATATTTACATTTCTTTTCTATCCACCACGTCCCTTTTGCTAAATTTTTAGCTCTTTCCGTTTTAAACTGCCTTTATCTTTATAGACCCTAATTTCCTATAACTTTTCTTCTATTCTTCAAGTTATATACAAGTCTTCTTATCTTTGATCAATTTCAAAGAGTCAAATCCAACAAACGTGACTCATTTGGTTATCGAATTAGTAGGACGACCACCTCTCAATTATATATAATAAGATATTTGATTAAATAGGTTTGTGATCCTTTAAATGTTTTAAATTTTGTTTTTAATCTTTTAAAATATTTATTTTAAAGAATAGTTCTTATAAATTTTTCATTCATATTTTTGTCCCTTTTATAATTTAATGGTGATTTTTACAATCTAATAATAGAATAAACAATTATTTTTACAATTATTTATTATTTAATGATTGAATTAGTCACCATTTTTACGATAGTTTTAATATTAGAGATTGAAACTATAGATGCAAATTTTTATAAGAATCATTTTTTAAAAAAAAATATTTAAAAAAATTAAAAATAAAATTTAAAATATTTAAGAGGATCACACATATATATTTTTTTAATAATAATAAAATGACAAATACCACATAAAATTCATAAATACAATTACTATAAGATATTGAGTTACATCTTAACCAAATAAAAAACTTAAATGTGACTAAACATATCAGTCGAGATTAATCTCACACTTTTTACTTTTTTTCTTTTTCATGACTTCAATTTGATAATTATTTAACTATTTCAATAAAAATTTAGTGAAAGAGTAAAATATGATAAACTAAAACATCTCAAATTTTGACACCTCTTTACCGTCATCCATCATTTGCAACACTCTAAAAATATTATTTAAAAAAGTAAGATACAAAAATATTTAGAGATTAGACCAAAATTCAAACCATAACAGTTAAAGGAACCAGATAGAATGATAAAAAATATGTTATTTTATTCATTTATGCAATGTATTTAAATATACATGCGCTATTGTATCTTGAAACCATTCTTTATTTTCTTGAGCACAAAGAAATCAGTGTTTCAGCAAGAAAAGCACATTGTCCTGCCATGAATTTTCCATCATCTTTGCTTGTGGCCCCAATTAACATCTAAGATTTCTCCATCTTGAATTTCTTAAGCATGTCATTTACATATTTTGACTGTTTTAAATACATCTCTCTACACCTCTAAGAAGAAGGTAGATGTCAAATGTCCTTGGGTCAGAAAACCACATTGAGTTGTTTCACGAGTGGATCTAGAAATTTAATTTTCTTTTACCAGTCACTATTATATAATCCAGAAAAATAAGAAAATAAAAAGGTGGTAAGGTTTGTACCTCTAAGGATGAAGAGAGATCAGACAATTTTAGTGTTGTGAAAATCTCAATTTAACAAACAGTTACTTAGGCTATCAATCTATTATCTTGGAATTCTTGACGTACATAAATTGATAAAGAGGATATGACACTAAGATAATATTTAGTTGAAATGAAGAGACATGGTGACATGTCCGACAAAATCAGTGTTCGATCAAACATATCGAGTTCGACATCTTTAGTGATGAGTTTTTAACTTAGTATTTTTTTCTCAAGTGTTGAGACGGCCCTTCCTCATAATTTGATAGGTTGAGTTATCAACGGTGATGGTTGAGGTAAAGTAAAGGGATTAGATTGAATTACTGATGTTTAATCTTATCCAAACATCAAAGACATGTGAAAACACGGTAGAAGATTAGAAACTTCGCAGGAGAATACTGTCGCACAATAGAGAAATAGTCGTTGTAGACAGTTATTTTTACATTAATATATATAATGGTTCTACCTTTAGGAATCGGGTGACAATATCATTACAAAATATCTATAGAACTCAAAGTACCCAAGTCAGAGCATAAAACGAGTTTGTAAGAAAAATGTATGATTTTGTACACCAATTTTTCTTTACTTAATTGAAGTAACTTTTATGTTTCCTTTACTTCGTCTTAAATTTATTACTTTTCCAATTTATTTGGGATTTTGACATGGTCGAAACCAACAATCTCTTTGTTCATCCTTTTTACTTTTGTTTACTTTATTAAACACTCAGTTTTAACCTATAACAATATTCAAGCGATTATGTTTTGGAAAATATGCACAAAAATGCCTTAGGATTTCCTAGTTTGGGTCTGCAAGTAATCATTCAAAACTAAGTGATTATTTATCAAAAATACGGATAAAAAAATTGGCACGCCCAGTGGGACTTTTTTGTGCCAAATTTTCATGTTCATTATGTTTTAATTTGTTCTTCATACATGAATTGTTTCTAATGGTTATGTGTTTATGTGTTTGAGAAGTGGTAAAGCTCTCTCTGAAATGGTGTGTCCACCTTCGAATATCCCCTTTTCCACTAACCCTCAGAATAATTCCCAAAATGCAGAAGAACAATCGATCGGATCAACAGTTCGAGATGTGATTGTTTCGACTCTTATTGGAACAACCACTCCTACAGTATCTTTGATTCCAATATCATTGATACTATCTGATGGGGCAGTTTCCCCACCACAATCAGTGAGTCTCCTGGTTAATCTCATGGTCATATGACCGACTCTAGGAGACCCTATGTTGCCTTATATTCCAAGTTTTTCATTTCCTATGGGTAGCAGGGAGTATCCATCTGGTATGCAACCAGCGATGATGGCAGACATACAAACTGGTATGTCAACATATGCAAAGAATGTAGTGGCTACCACCTCACCCTATAATTTGAATCTTGTCCTAAGTTCGACCATAAATAATCTTGGTCGAACAGTGCCACCACCAGGGGGTTTAGGTTATATCCCCCAAAGGACGTCTATGATAAATATGACATCGTCTATGTCTATGAGGCAGCAAATGGATGAGAGTAACCACTAGATGGTTAATATGTTGACTCAGTAGATTAGTACGGTGTTCAATCCCTTGATTCAAAATACTAACCAATGTTATGAATTATTAGCCAACCAAATGGGTCGAATAGCTAATTTTTTCAGTGCTTCATAGGCCCAACCACGACCAACTTCTCAAATCTCAAATGTCATGCTAGTAGAAATTCCTGATAATTGAGCGCCCCCTGTCAACCAAGGGCAACCACAGTTGGGTTTTTGACCGAAAAACCCTCCCACACATAGAAATGACGAAGATTATATAGGTCAAAATAACCCAGGAGTGATGTTGCTAAATAGAAACCAGGATGTCGAGGTAGTGGTTAGAAATGTTCAACATAACAACTTAATAGAGCAAAATATTTGGGCACATATGGTCGAAGACATCCTAGCCCATAATGGCCTCAATTTAGGGGTTGGAAAGTCCCCAAATTCATTAATTTTGCAGGCGATACAAGCGAATCAATTGTAGAACATATCACATGATACTTAACTGAGGCAGGTGATATGGCGAACAATGTGAATTTGAAGATAAAATACTTTCTAAACTATCTAACTAAAAATTCATTCACATGGTTCAGTACACTCCCTACATATTGCATACATAACTAGAGTCAGTTAGAAAGAGTGTTCCATGAATAATTCTACATGGGCCAGTGTGAGATGCAAGGCACTCAAATCAATAGATGATTATCTGAATATATTTAGGTTGTTGAAGGCAAGATGTTTCACCCAAGTTCCTGAACACAAATTGGTCGATATGGCTGTTGGGGATTAGATTATTCCATTAGGAAGAAACTAGACACCCAATATCTAACTGACATGGCCCAGTTGGCAGATAGAGTCCGACAGGTCAAGCATTTAAAAGATGAAAATGACAGGTCGAACAAATTACATAAAAAAGAAAAAAATTCTTATATAGAAGTAGACGAAAAAGACCAAGAATACGACATAGGATATGAAAAGGTCGAGGAAATTGATGCTAACGTGGAAGAACTAAAGCCAGGACCTCCTTATATCTGTAAATTTTTAAAACCATTTGATGCGAAGAATCCTGTCGAACCCAAAACGGATATGTTTGTCGCAAAAACTTATGCCTTCGATGTAACTAAGTGTGACAAGACATTTGATCTTCTGGTTGCTGATGGAAAATTATAGTGCCAAAGGGGTTAAAAACACCAACTTTAGAGCAACGAAAGAATAGAGAATTTTGTAAGTATCCATATGGTGAAGAGGAATTGATAGATTTCCTCAACATATGTAAGTTGAAAGATTTTACAGTAACGTTGTGCCCAAGGTGCAGTTCAATTTTTTAAAAGAAGACTGTTGAAAGCCTCGAGAATATCAAACCCCAGTTATCTAATGGGGAAATTGGACGAATAGAGGACCAAGTTTCTCCTTTAACAAAAGAGGTTTCCCATATAGGATACAAAATATGGCCTCAAGACAAAGAGGAGGTTGAAGAAACACTTACACCCTTCCGTCGAATGTGTCTGTTGGTGAGTGGGTTCATCCCCATAATAAAAGTAACACTAGCCAACAAAATTGGAAGGTGGTAAAGTTAGGCATTGGTTCTTCATATCAGGATAACTCTCATGTTTCCAAGAGATAATCCTACAATCCTAATTACATGGGAAAAAACCCTATATGACAAGGACAGAATGGAGGAGATACCAAATTTGGAGGGTCTAGCACCAATAGTATGGTACAAAAACCAAATGGTGAAGTGGCCAGGAGGCTAGTGAAAGAGAGAATATTTCCCTCTTTGCCACCTGTCAAAACACATGCTCAAGACAAAGATGTGGAAATGGCGTCAGAAGGTGACTTTGACTATCTTTACAATGTCGTGTCATTTTTTCCTGTTGAATACGAGTGGTCATTGAAGTGAAAAATAATGAGGAAGAATACTTCAACAAATATATGACTAGACATAAGCCACTTTGTTATTATGTAATGAGTGATAGTTGTCTAGAAGAACAAAATGTCATCTTTGAGAGGCTTGATGTAGGAAATCTTAAACCCCATTTTATAATAGCAAAGGTTGACAATGTTGGTGTCAACAAGGTATTGGTAGACAGTGGCGTTGTGGTCAACTTAATGCCACACTCCCTGTTAAAAAGAAATGGAGCAATTCAAGTGGATTTGGAAGTCAGGACCAGAGTGGGACCGACTTTGTTTATGGCCAGTGCATCTAAGAATAACTACACTTTGTTGTTTGGAAGAAAATGGATCCATGATATTAGGGTTGTTCCTTCGTCTCTTCACCAAAGAGTCTCCATATGTAGAGAGGATGGCATAGTCGAGAACATACAAGCCGATCAAAGTTATTTCATGGCATAACTGAACCATGTTACCAAGAAATTTTTTGATAAGAACTTTCCGAATATTACATCATTCCCACCATCAGATTAGGGCTACATACCCCAAGATAATGTCTTTCACTCTATTAAGATCCATCTGATTCGTGGATTTATATGGGAGCGTGAAATATGGGGGGAGCGACAACTAGGGGAAGGAAAAGTTTCCCAAACCGGATGGGGAGATGATGATGCCTATTATGTCTGAGTCGGGCGCTTGGACTCAAATTACAGCCTATGTGGCCAAAAATCAAGTAAAAGCGGCTCAAGAAGTAGAGTTATAGAATAATATGACTATGAAAGCCAACAATATTAACGTTATTGATCACCTGTTGCGATGATTAGAAAACCAGAGGCTCAATTGCATATATGAAGACGAGCCTTTGGGATTTTAAAAATACCCAATGACATCGACAAAAAAGATCCATGCTCAAGATCCACTAGAATAAGTTAACCTAGGATATGGATCAGTTAGAAGGCCCACTTATATAAGTGCCAGCATCGATCCAAGACTGAGGGCCAAGTAATCTAGTTTATAAAAGACTACATGGATTATTTTGCATGGGACCACAGCTAGATGCATGGCCTCAATCGAGATTTGGTAGAATTAAAATTTCCAATTCGTCCTAAAAAAATCTTGTAAAGAAGTTACCTAGATGGTTCTCCCTAAATATTATGTCAAAGATCAAATAAGAGATTGAAAGACTTATGAGGAGCAAGTTCATCATAACTTCTAGGTATGTCGAATGGATTGCCAATATAGTTCTTGTCATAAAGAAAAATGGGACACTTAGGGTATGCATAAATTTTAGAGAGTTAAATAAAGTGACTCCTATAGTTGAATACAGAATGCCAGTGGCGGCGATGCTAGTTGATTCAGCAGAAGGGTATGAATTCATAAGCATGCTAGATGGATATTATATGTATAATCAAATCTTCATTCCATAAGACAATGTGCCCAAGACGACATTTAGATGCCCGTGGGAATTTGGAACATACAAGTGGGTAGTTATGCCCTTCGGTTTAAAAAATGTTGGTATAACATATCAGAGAGTAATGAACTTAATATTCCATGATTTCATCGAGACCTTTATATTGATTACATTTTTGTCAAGTCTTCATCCAAAAATTGTTATCTAGAACACCTTCGACAATTGTTTGAAAGGATGAGGAAATATGGATTGAAAATGAATCTGTTCGAAAGGATAAGGAAATATGGATTGAAAATTAACCTGTTCGAAAGGATGCAGGAGACTTCTTAGGCTTTACCATAAAAAAGGGATTAAGATAAATCAAAACAAGACCAAAGTTATACTAGAGACGAGGCCTCCCTCGACCAGGAAACAACTTCACTCGTTATTGAGAAAGATCAATTTCCTTAAGAGGTTTATCCAAAACCTAAGTGGTAAAACAAAAGTTTTCTTGATACTATTACATTTAGAGAACAAAGAAGGATTTAGGTGGGAGTATGAACATCAAGGAGCTTTCGACGAGATAAAAGCCTACTTGTCCAGCCATCTGACTATGTTACCTCTTGTGAAAGGAAAATCAATGAAGTTGTATATCTCCATGTCTGAGTCAACTAATTGCAACATGTTATCCCAATAAGATGATAATGGAATCAAAAGAGCCATCTATTAAATCAGTCATGTCTTGAAGGATGAAGAGACTAGGTATAGTGCAATAGAAAATTGTGTATGTGTCTATATTTCTCCTGTACAAAATTAAACCATTATATACGTCCAATTAATGTTTACGTTTATTCACATTTTGACATCATTAAACATATGCTTTCAAAACCCATTTTGCATAGTCGAATTGGGAAATGGGCTTCAGCCCTAACTGAGTATTCCTTAACATTTGCGCCTTTGAAGGACGTGAAAGGACAAATTATCATTGACTTTATTGTCGATCACACGATTGTCGAAACTACACAAAATTACTTAGACTTAGAACCACGAAAGTTGTACTTTCATGGTTCGAGTCATAAAAATAGAATCGGGATTGGGATCTTGATTATCTCACCCAAAGGGATTTCATAAAAAATCAAGCTAAAAATAGAATGTCATTGCTTAACAATAAGGCTAAATATGAGGCTTTGATAGCTGGCCTCAAGATCCTACTTGACTTGCGGGGAAAAGGAGTCATAATTAAAGGTGATTTGGAACTAGTTGTAAAACAATTAACTAAGGAATACAAGTGCATCAAGGAAATTTTGTTGTTATATTTTATCATGGAAAATTCACTGTTACAAAGATTCAACTCAGTCGAGATCAAACATGTGCCCAGAATTTCAACGTTGCAAGAAGCATTTCTAAAATTTAGTAGGACCAACCCTAGACACTTCAATCAAGTCGAAGAGATCTTTTTCCTTCCAAATGTATGCTTTCTTCGGCTCCACCTTGTTGAGCCACCAAATGTATTCTTTTTTGTTGGTGTATGGTGCAGAGCAAAAAACTCGAGAGGAGGCACTCATGAAGCTCAAATAATAATTTTGATTCAAGCAAACACGAGGCTTGGTGTGATAGCAACAATGGAAGATTTCCATCACTTTATCAACATTTGCAGTAGGTTCGAGAAGTGGGCCCAGAAATGCATGTACTTTATAAGAAACATATAAAGGAATTAGTACCTGGGATTTCTAGATTAGGGCTTTTTCCTTCTCCATTGGTGGTTCAGGACCATAAACTTGGTTTCCAACTTAGATGGGAACTTTGAAAGTTGCAGCAAGAGGGAGTGATGGTTTTGGGTTTGATGGAGATGCCATTTTCAAATATGGTGTAGGAATGGTGAAAAAGATGAAGTTTTGGAGAGAAAATACACAGTTCTTCTAAACTAGGAAATGGAGATGAAGTGAAAAAAAAGTGAGTAGTGACAGAAGCTATATTTGTAGTCTCATAGAAGAGACTCTTTGTTTCTTTACTCTCTTGAGAGAAAAAAATTGTCTCCACCTTTTGTGGATACATGTTTATTGGTTCAGAGATGGATTGGAAGAAAGTGTTTTGTTGTGTGGCCCATGTTCTCCCTAGTAAATCGGAGCCATGATGAAGATCTTTTGGTACACGTTTCAAAAATACGTTTTAATAAAGGGGATATGGTGAAGGTGACATCACCCCACTACTCTGAATAGTATTCACAATTTAGAAATTCTTGATGTACAGAATTAGGAAAAGAGGATACGACGCTAAGATGATACTTAGTTAAAATTAAGAAACATGGTGGCTTGTATGACAAGATCTATGTTTGACCATAAATTTCGAGTTCGACACATTTGGTGATGAGTTTTTGACTTAGTATTTTTTCCCAAGTCTTGAGATGGCCCTACTTTAGAATTCGACATGCTGAGTTATCAACCGTGATGGTTGAGGAAATGTAAAAGGATTAGATTGAATAGTTGGTGTTTAATCTTATCAAAACATCGAAGACACGTGGAAACATGGTAGAAGATTAGAAATTTCATAGGAGATTACGTGTCGCACAGTAGAGAAATAGTCATTGTAGAAAGTTATTTTTACATTTGTAGATATATTGGTTCTAGCATTAGGAATTGAGGGGGGCAATATTGTTACGAAATCTCTATAGAACTCAATATACCTAAGACAGAGCGAGAAACGATTTTGTGAGGAAAATGTATGATTCTGTACACCAATTTTTATTTACATAATTGAAGTAACTTTTATTTTTCCTTTACTTTGTCTTTAATTTATTAATTTTCTAGTTTATTTGGTATTTCAACACAGACAACCCAACAATTTCTTTTTTCGTCCTTTTTAATTTTGTTAACTTTATTAAACACTAAGTTTTAAACTAAGACAATAGTTGAGCGATTGTGTTTTCGAAAATATGCACAGAATGTCAGAACAAGATTTGGTTATGCATCTATACCTTGAGTTTTGATGATAACAATATTGTATTTATGTGAGAATAATTTTGGTATCCTAATGGTTTGTTATTGTGTAGATTTAACAGCCAATTCTGTTTTTGAATATATGATGTGCAACGTCATTAGTATTTGAACGATGTGTTCCAAATCCACTTATGTGTCATCTATTAGAAGTTCTGAAAGATGTTCAATATTGATGCTGCAATGTTCTTTCTGCTTCTGTGTTGATTCACTCATGAGAAGCTTCTGAGGAGACATTATGTTATTGTTGTAATATTCTCTCAGCTGATGCTTTTGGACGTGACTCTGATCACCAAACTTCTGAAAAATGGAAAGCTTCTGAAGTTGTGTTATGTAGCTGAAGATTCTGAAGGTCTCAAGCCAAACAATTGAAGTTATCAAGGTTCTGACTAAAGATTCTGAAGACTCTGAAGTTTCTGAAGACATTGAAGATCTCAAGCCAGACTACTGACATTGTCAAGGTTCTGACCAAAGATTCTGAAGTTTCTGAATCCAACTTTATATTTCTTCATTTCATGCTTCATCAACTTTCATCAGAAGCCAATGAACTTGAAGATAAGATCAAATGGAAACATGATTAAATAGTACATAGTACAAATCGAACATCTTTTCCACTACCTGATTTCATGGGCAATGACAGTACTATACATCACACTTGTCACTGATTTTATGGGTGAATGACAGTATGCAGTATCACTCCTCTCCCATCCAACAGCGGAAAACTGCTCTATTAGCTTTCCCCATTTTTCCCTTGAACGGTCTTCTTCTTATGCTATATAAGTGAAACTTGAAGAAATCTACCGGCGACACAACATTTTGACAAGTCTATTTTCTTTGTGAAAAGCTATCAATTGTTTGTACATAATTTTTCTTTAAGTGTTTAAGGAGACTAGGGTATCCTTAAGGAGGTTATCCTTGAGAAGACAAAGAATGTTGCTCGTTGTGAGTCCTTAAGGAGACTAGGGTATACTTGGATCCTTGAGAAGACAAATAAAGTTATCCTTTGTGATTATTGTAATTTATTAATTATAGTGGATTAAGTCCTTGTGTATAAGGAAAAATCACCATGGCGGGTGGACTGGAGTAGCTTTGAGTTTCAAGCAAACCAGGATAAAAATACTTGTGTTTTTATCTCTTGGTTATTAAATTGTTAGTGGTGTTCTTGTTTTTGGAAAAAGTTTTTGCTTGTAAAATCCAATTCAAACCCCCCATTTCTTGTGTTTTTCACACCTTCACATAAATGCCTTAGGATTCCCCATTTTGGTCATGTAATTAATCATTCAAAACTAAGTGATTATTTATAAAAAAAAACACATGGCTAAATACAAATCAAGCCTTTGCAGCCTGCTTCAGGCCATATATTGCCCAAGACAGATTGCAAACGTGGTTAGTTTTTTTGGGTTTGAGTATTATTTTTTTTTCTGATATCAAAAATGGATTAAATATGTTGAAGAGGAATCTCAAACTGGTGGTGCTCATCTCTAGTGTAGTGGAACATGGTGGAACAACAAGGTTTACACTCTAAGTCCCAAGTTAATTCAATATCCAAGATGAGTGTACTGAAAAGTGGAAATCAAATAATATATCTTGTTTTCCATATGAACTGAATTTATACCTTGGGTCAAGTGGAGCGAATTTGAGGTGAATTGGGCCTCATATATTTAGGCCTTTTTCCGATCCAAAATGTTTTCCCCAAGGCTTTGTTGGGCAGTGTGAGAGAGAAATGAAAGCCTTAAGTGGTTTTGGTTGGCCTCTAAGTATGTTGTCCAATGCGAGCTATAAATGAAATGCTTAGAGTCACTTGAAAAAGTAACGGGGAACACGCGCATTAAATGCATTTCCATCAATGAAACTTTTCACTTCTTTCTTCTAACACGTGGGTTGACACAACAAGTTGGAGCATGATGCAACTTATAATGCATTCGAGTCTGGGTGTGTTCCCAGGGAGAAATCTAGCAGTTGATTCCATACTCCTTTCCATTGTAAATTCAGTTCGTTCAATCATCTTTTCCTATAAATAAGGGGAGTTGAGCGCTGAAAAACTTTTCACAATCATTGGAATTCTAGTTCATCCGTAATCACTTTATAAATAAACACCTTCGTCTCTTCCTTCATGGGAGCATTGATTAGAGCAATTTTATTTCATTGTTTCGAGTCTCTTCCTCTCTTCATTTACTCCACCTCATCAATATCACATAATCAGGGACTTAAGATTTTACCTTTAGCATTTCCCATTTTCTATCCAGGATGGGTGATAATATTGTTAAACTAGTCAGTGACTCTGAGAGCGACACTTATTCTGCTGTGGGAATGACAGTATCCAATGATTCTTGTTTCCCTCACATTGCTCATGATCTCATGGGCCAATAATTCATATCCCTACCTGAGGATTCTGATTCATATAAGGTATATGGGAATCCATTGATGAAGGATCTCCTTCATTTGATTCTTTCAAAGACGTTTTATCAAATGGCGATGAAGGGGAAATTGCACTAAGGTCCCAATGCTCCTCCCATTTGGACTAAGGAGAAAGTACAAGCTAACAAGCGGATGAGATAATGCCCTGATATTTCCATATAACTTTATTTTAGAAGCCATAATCATGAACCAAGTGATGTTGAAGTGAGGACTCACTTAGAGCTTTAGTATGGGTAGGATGAAGTTTCTTAGATCACTCATGTCGAGCATTCTAAAGTCGACTAATTGGCCCGAAAAGGCATGATGTATGTGGAGTCAATCAATGCGGTTAAGTACGGTTGATTGGATGTAAATGTGGTGTGCAACATGTCTATTCTCAATATTAAGGCAACGATAAAGGAATCGGGCATCATGGTCGAAGACCTTCAAGATTGGTCGCCTCTTCCAATGGGCTTGGAAAATATGATATGCAACTCTTTTGACGACTGCGTAATTTCTCTTTATGAGTACCTGTTCACAACGATAGGATTACGGCTACCTTTGTCTAAATTTGATGTGGGCATCCTAAATAATTTAAAGGTCCCCCCTTCCTAGCTTCATATGAGATCTTGGGCTTACCCGAAGGTATTCCAATTGTATGTCGAGCATAAGTCTTGGAAGTCTTCACTCGGGCTATTTTTCAACTTATTCTACATGTTTTTCTCTGGTGAGGTGCCTTCTTCCGAGGTGAAGAAAAGGTGAGTTGATACTTACCCCACTATGAGTGCAGTCATCCAGGAGGAGAGGAGAGGTATTTTTTATGAGGACGGAGTCCTATAGTTTTTTTTACTTGTGTCATTGTGTTTTACAGATAACATGGACAAGTTGAAGATATTTTGTGACCTTTCCAATGCCCAAGGTATCAAGATAAGTCCTACTGGCTAGGTTGTGACCGCTACCTTTGCCCCCAAGGTCGATCAGCTTATATATGTTGCGGCCATCTGATTATGGAGAACCCTAAGTCCTGTTTGTCTCATAAATATTTTAAGTGATTTTCATTTAAGTTGTTTTTCCAAAAGTGATTTTTATTTGAGTTATTTTACAAAACACCAATTTGCAGTCACTCTAGATATACACCGATAGAATGGAATTCGATAATCAAACCTTTCTGTCGCATTACGCGAAAAACCGGCGGGAAACGAAGACAACAGAGCCGCCACCGTGCGTTATTTATCCCAAAAGAGGGAAAGGAAACGCTCGAAGTAAACCTGGAAAGAACATGGTCTCGCGACCAAAGATAATGGGATCGGGAGTCGGTTACACGAAGGGAAGGTATTAGCACCCCTACGCATGCGTCGTACTCGACGGGATCCACGCACAAAAGGAAGGAATATGGTTGCTAAAACACTGCTCACAAACAAACGCACTGGCTGAAAGAGACACAAGAAAACACACGAAACTAACTCGGCAGGATATCGCATCCTGGGCCTACGTAGTCTATCAGGCATAGACATCAGAGTCGACGTAGTTCGGACTAGGGAAACGTGCTCGCTAGGATGTCGCATCCTATGCATACGTATCTTCTCGGACTGGAGAAGAATCAGAGCACTCGTAGCTCGGCTCACGCACGCCAAACAAACAAACACGGGAAATCGACTGCCAATCGCTGGACTTACGCCAAACTCCACACAAACAGGCAAACATGGAGACCGAATGCCAATCGCTGGACTTACATCAAACTCCGAAAACACACGCACACAAAGGAAACCGACTGCCAATCGCTGGGCTTACGTCAGACTCCAACAAAGAAACTGGAAACCGAATGCCAATTGCTGGACTTACATCGGACTCCAACCAGAAAGGGAGAAACAACCCACACAAACAAAACAAAAGGGCGCCCGAAGAGATCAGCTCATCTCCTGCCTACGTACCTCATCTGGTATGAGGATCAGGGCGACGTAGTTCCCCTACGCAGGGACAAAGGACTAGCCTAACCAGATAACAGAGGGAGACACAACTAGGGAGACTAACTCGAGCCTAGATGTTATCATGCATATCATCCCTAAGTTAAGGTTGCTATCTAACTTGCACAGGGAGCAAGCTAACCTAAACATGACTTGCACAGGAAGCAAGCCAAACTAACCCTAACTTGCACAGGAAGCAAGCTAAACTAAAAAAGCACAAACACCAAAAGCACAAATAGCACACACTATATGCAATCAGTTGGCTCAATCAAGGTTAGGTTTTAGTCGAGGGGTCATATCAACCTCGACAAACAAACCACTGTAACAGGGTAATGTTAGCTCTTAACCCTAACATTGAGAGTTAGGGTGAAGCAGATGAAAGGTGAGTGAAGATGAGACTTCACAGCTTTTATCCCTGGCCTGGGAGAGCTTCAGACAATGAAGTGTGGGTCCAGAAAGTGGGAACCCTTCTACACTTATGACTGACACAATGTACAATGATCTTGGGTTAGTATCTGCAATGCATCAACACAGTAGTTTGAGCAAAGCAGATGACACACAGAATAGCAGGGGATAGATCGCACATCCCTTGTATCTGCCAATGCCTCTTCACTTAGGAGGTCTTTGAATATGTACAAGGACAAAGGTAAACAAACACAAACATTGCCTCTTAAGGAGGACTTCAGACAGGTGCCTGACCAGATAACAGGCCAGGTCTTCCAGACTACATGGAGAAGAGATGTTATACCTCAGTGCTTAAGCTATCAAGCAAAGCAAAAGCAAGTTCACAAGGGAACTAGAGCAACTAAGGTACCTGAAAACAATCCAACATAATCAGTACACCAGACAAACAAAAAGTCAAACAGACAATGGTCAACAATTAACTGTACAGTCAAACAACAATCAAGCAAAACAATGCACAAAGGTGCAAGCCACAAGGCCTAGGTACAAGTCTCAAAACCTACAAAACAAACTCAAGGTTAGTCATAAACAAGCAATGGACCAACTCCAATTGAGTGCACATCATCAAGTATAAGCAATTGTGCTCTTTGACCTGAAACAAAGCTCAAACATTAAGCACTAACCACTAGGACAAGGCCTAGGGTCAAAATGGGAGTAATAAACCAAAACAGAACATGAAACTTATCAAGAACCAAGCTCAATAAATTAGGAACAAACTCCAAGTGGTCTCACATTCATATCATCAACCAATATCATTTCATGAGGCAAAGAGTACAAAGCATGCAATTTAGAACCTCATAGGACCAAACAGAAAGATTCAATTCAAATCAACTCACAAACATTTCAATAAATCCCCAAAAAATTCATAGTCAAACAGAACACATCAAAGGATCATCGCACCAAATCTCAAGTCATTTGGACCAAGGGAAGCAAGTCAAATAAAATCCATAAGGCAAGGTATGTTTAAACAAGCTCATACAAGGCACCAAGTCATACATCAACTTCAAGCAAGCATAAAACATAATTGGCATAAGATAAATGAACCAAATCAAAGCCATGACAAACTTCAAGGTGTCTAGAATACACATGAAAAGTTTCAGGTCCATCCAATAAACAACAAGAATTTCACAAATCAAATAATATCATGACTCACAAAAAGTCCACAATTGGTCAAACAGAAAAGAAATTCTCAAACAAATTGGAAATGCACTCAAAAAATCCACAAAAATTCACATTCAAACCTAACCTCCAGAAGAGTCAACATGAAAAAATTCAGGTTATTTCAAGTTCATATGGCATGGTAAAGAAATTCCACAAGTTGGAAAAGAAATGGTGTGACACAAATTGTCACACCTCTAATGAACAGAGCATATCTCACAAACCAGAAATGCAAAAATCACAAACTCTATACCAAAATGCTCCTAAAAGTGTCTAGTTTATGCATGCAAAATTTCAAGAATTTTGGATTAAGTATCATCATTTCATGATCAAAATAGCAAGCAAGATGCATGAAAGAACACATGTGAACAAACCCTAGGCAATTTAAACATCCAGGCGTGCACAATTTTGGTAAAAATCATTATAAAATAGTAGACATGATAAGGAACATGGTAGAAAAAATCTCATGTGAATTGGACAATTAATTAGGGAGATATGGATTTTCTAATGTGGAGAAAAAATAAAAAAACATGTGGAAATGCATATGAACATGTGAAGCATATGGTGAGAAAATGCCAAAGCCAAGATGAGAAACCGCCGGCGCCAGGACTCAAACCGCATTCAAATTCAAACAGGGCGCCACTTAAGTGAAACGCCGCGTTTCACTTAAGTGCGTGGTGTGATCTGATTGGTGCATGGCTTACAAACAAAGAAAATCATGCAAACACACGGCCAGTGGATCAAACACGAGTTCTGGGCAAGGAAATTAGGGTTCATCATCACATTCATGCGTTCTTCATCAAATTTCCAGGCTATGAACATTTTGTCACCAAAATCAACAAACAGCATACCATTGTGTTCATCTTCTAATGCACATCAATAATCTAACATTGGTTTAACCTAATTCATGCTAACAAATCCGGATCGAGCAAAATAAGTTTCACACATCACAATTAAAATCAACATAACTTTCTTAATACTTGATGAAATTCCACGATTCAAAGTGCAGTACAACCAGCATGGCAAGATCTATGATAAGCATATCAACATTTCAACATTTGCAAGATTCGAATTCCGACCTGATTTGAAGAGCAGAAATGGATTTGAGGTTTCCAGGACTTGTAAGGCTGAAACAGCAACTCTTTGATGCTCAAGTTGATGAAAGGATGATGGATCGTGGCTCAAAGATGCTTGATGTAGCTCAAAAATGCAACTACCATTGATGGAGCTTGATGTAACAGTCCACGATTCTGCTCAACAGTGGCGATTTCTTGCTTCAATTCAACTCCAATAGGCTTGTGTATGTTGGAACAACAAAGATCAATGCCAGTTCTATGAAGATTTTGCAGAAAAGATGAAGAGAAAAAGTTGAGAGAATTTGCAATTAGATCTAGATCTGAGTAGAAATGAAATGCTAATGTGTTTTCTGTTTTGATTATGCATATATACCATCTGTTAATGATCTTTGCTAATCAAGATTAAGCCAAGCCTTGGTAATTAGTGAAATGAGTGTTTATGTGCAAATTGCTAATTCACCTCATATGCATGGAGTGCATGCTACAGTACACGAAATTGGGCCTAAATCCACTCAAAACTCTGTTTGTAAGCCAATGGAAATGTTGCCAAGTGTAAACAATGCATTATTTTAGGATTTGAAAATTCCATCCAAAAAGTCAAGTGAAAAATCAAATAATTTTATGATGAAAATGCATGACTTGTGATGCATGATTTGGATAGTGCATGTTAAGACATGAATGTGCAAAAAAAGAACCACTCCATTTGGCCATTTGGTTCAAAAGTTATGCATGTTTGAACTTCAAATTTCCTTGACAATGATTTGATCATAACTTGCCAACCACACATGAGAAATGGATGTTCTTAGACGTTTTGGAAATGGGAGAACAATATCTTCAACTTTCATGTTGGACAAAATTTCATTTGAAGCTTGCTTGATGATGTAAACTTGAGGAGAAAACCTTTCTATTTTTGGCAATTTCCAATTACAGGTCACTTACTATTTTTGGCAAGTTTTCATCTGACCTCAAATTCTTCAATGTTGATCTTTGTAATGTCAAATGAGACTTGTATGGACATGAATAAGGCCTCTCTAACCATCTCCCACCTTCAAATCCATGATTTCAAGCATAGTTGACCACAGTTGACTTTCTAGGGTTTTAGATGAAATTCAGCTTGACTGTTGAGCTTTGATCATCCAATCCTTGGCCAAACCACTTCAAAATGATCCCTAGGTCATGTGAAATTGATGAACCAACCATAGGGATTTGCTTCAATAAGAATTGCACTTGCTTGCTTGCTTGACTAGATCTCCTAACCAGTTGACCTAATCTTGTCTGATGACTTGCACTAGGCAGATGGACAATGCAATGCTATGCAGTGGACAATATAATGTTAATGACCTAAAATGAAAATGTATGCACGAAATGGGAGGTGCAAATTTGAGGTGCTACAGCTGCCCCTATTCAATCAATTGGGAACCCGAATGGATGAGAGCAACGACTGTCAGACTTTCAAGGTACACAGGGATTGAATACCAAAGAACCGTAGAAATTTGCATCCTGCGGGATATGATACAAGAAAAGCCAAGTCATTTACCGATGACGGCTGCACGACAACTTCAGGGAAGCGAAACCATTTACCGATGGCTAAATACTGGAACCTTGATATTTACCGATATCAACTTTAGCGAGACCATTTACCGATGGATGCTGGGAAAGAACTCGACGTTAAAAGGAAGCAAGACCATTTACCGATGGTGGCTTCAAAGCAACTTGATATTTACCGATATCAACTTCAGCAAGACCATTTACTGATGGCTGCTCCAACTGGGGACTCGGTATTTACCGATATCGAAGAAAGCGGGGCCATTTACCGATGGCGGCTAAACTGGGCATTCGATATTTACCGATATCGAAGCAAACGGGGCCATTTACCGATGGCGTCTCCACCCGGGGAGGAAAAAAGATATTTGCAAATGGAATCAGACCCGACGTTTACCGACGACTCCTGGGGATTTTTGATTTTTATCAAAAAAGGAAATACGCACGACCAGACATTTACCGATGACTGGGATGAGACTCGATGTTTACCAACATCGAAAGATGATGTTTACCGACATCAATCAAAACAAACCAGACATTTACCGATGACTGGGGAAATGGTTCGACCAGACGTCAACGGACGAAAGGGAGAAGCTCGACGTTTATCGACACCAACGGAAAGGTGAGCACTTTACTGGGGAAAACAAGTCCTTGCAACGGGAAACCAGACAGGACGTTTACCGATGACTCTACTAGGGATCTCTAGCTGGGGACTACCAGACATTTATCGATGACTGGGGAAAAAACTAGACGTTTATCGACATCGAAAGATGATGTTTACCGACATCAAACAAAGGCGACCAGACATTTACCGATGACTGGGAAAAAACTCGACGTTTACCGACATCGAAAGATGATGTTTACCGACATCAAACAAAGGCGACCAGACATTTACCGATGACTGGGGTAAGACCTGATGTTTACCGACACCGAAAGAATGATGTTGACCGGCACCAAAGAAAGAACACACGCGGGCGCTGACATGACACTTACCGGTATCACAAGGATGACATCTTAAATACGTCAAGGTAAGGCTGACCACTTGCTGGGGATCTCACTGGGGAGAAACAAGCTTTCTGTTCGCGGACGGGGAGGACATAAACCTCTCTGGGGAATATCAATCCTGAATGCTGTCAGGAGCAACTGTAGCAAACGTGCTGTACCGATGTTGAACAAACGATCCGCCTCTGCCGGGGATACGATCTGGTTAGGTTAACACATGAATGCATATGTTTGAATTTTTCTATGGCGTAATGCTCCATATTGAATGGGAATGCTACGCAGTTTTGGGGATGCAATGATTACTACATGCAAAATGCAAAGGATGAACAACTCCGACTTGGGAGCCAAAACTGATCAGATACTCCAACTCTGCGGGGAGACTCTGCTGAAGAATACTCTACGGGGAGAGCACCGACTTCTCACTCATGCTGGAGAATAGCACTGCTGCTAGGGAAAGGCAAACTCCGCTGGGGACATCCTTCATAGGACCCAATCCACTTGGGGACTCAGCTTGGGGGAACAACCAATACAACTCGCTGGGGACGAACCAAAGCGACTGCGCTGAGGAGTAAACAAAGCAACTCGCTGGGGAGTAATAAGGAGACTTGCTAGGGACAACCTGGTGACTTCACTGGGGAGAGCCAACCAATCCACAAGTAGGAAAAACTCTGCTTTGGGAAATAAATGCTACTCCGCTGGGGACGACCCATCCAGTACACAGATAAAATAACTGCTGGAGATAAATTTCATTGAACCCGCTCCACTCGGGGATTCGCTGAGAAAAATTATCAACACCAATCTCTGCTCGAGTGCTAGGGAAAGCAACTCTGTTGGGGATAACACAACATTCTGCTGAGGAAGAGCAAAACTCTGGTGGGGAAAGTAATATCAGACTCCATGCTGGAGATATACATCCACAACCCTGCTGAGGACAGGCGCTCACAACGATGTTGGGGATGATGATACTTCCAACCAGACTGCTGGGGAATAAACTACTGACACCTCCGCTGGGGATATAACATCTTTCCAACTCAGTGGGGATAATCCTGCTTCCAAACTCAGCTGGGAACTCACCAACTGGGGAAATCGGCAAATACAGGCCTGCTGGGGATAAGCAATCCTTAGATCTGTTGGGGAATAGAAGACAATATCCAAAGGCGTCTCTGCATGGGAACATAGCTCTGACAGCTTCCATACTTGCTTGGGAAATATCTGCTGGGGAAACGTCCTCACAGATGCCAACCTGCAAAACAGCCAACAAAATGCCCCCAGGGGATACATGGACAAGATACGCTCAAATGTCCTCAACATTCAAAATGATTTTCAAATGTTTTATCCTTTTGCACGTTATTGTTCAGCCTTCATGTTCTTAAATGCAATGCTTATCAAAAAAATTCGGACGTTTTTGCAAACAAAACAGTAAAAATAAAAACAAGAGAGCTATTTATCTGAATAACGACTTTTATTGATTGAAAATGGGCCTGTAAAGGCGAATACATTGGGAAGCAATTCCTAGAAAGAGGTAATTGCGCACAAAAGGAACAAATCTATCCTAATGGCAATGTGAACACGACATCCACTATTTCCCAATTCTGTTATAACTCACAGATCATCAGTTTTCCTCCCAAATCCCTTGCTTTCTGAGAAGAATGACTGGACCGATCACATCTTTGGAGATGGCAGACGACGAAGAGCGATGAAGTACAGATAACTCAGACTGTAGTCTTCGCTTTAATCCCTCTTTTGGCTGGATCTCCCTTTCGGGTTTTCAATCCACCGGGATACCCATTTTTGCCTAAGCCGCCCTTGCGGGTTTTCGACTTACCGGGTGTACAAATTCTTTTCATTTTTATCCCTAATTTTTGCCCGAACCTTTTCTTTCTGTTTTTTTGGTTCGCCGGGATGCCCTTTTTTGCCTGGACTCTTTTATTCTTTTTGTCCAGCGGGTCAATTTATGCGAAGTATTTTTTGACTACATCCGAGTTAACAGGGGACGGGAAATCTTCACCATCCATAGTTGTAAGCATCAAGGCTCCACCGGAGAAAACCTTCTTCACAACATATGGACCTTCATAATTAGGAGTCCACTTGCCCCTGTTATCTGTACCGGGAGGAAGGATCCTCTTCAAAACTAGATCACCAGTTTGATAGCTCCGAGGACGCACTTTCTGATCAAAGGCTCTCTTCATCCTTCTCTGATACAACTGCCCATGGCACACAGCTGCTAGCCGTCTCTCTTCGATAAGGCTCAACTCATTAAACCTTGTCCGAATCCACTCGGCTTCGTCCAGCTTGACATCCAACAAAACCCTCAGAGAAGGGATCTCCACTTCAACTGGTAGGACTGCTTCCATACCATACACCAGGGAGTACGGGGTTGCCCCGGTCAACGTACGTACTGAAGTACGGTACCCATGCAAAGCAAAAGGCAGCATCTCATGCCAATCCTTGTATGTCACGACCATTTTCTGCACAATCTTCTTGATATTCTTGTTTGCCGCCTCTACAGCACCATTCATCTTCGGTCTGTAAGGAGAAGAATTGTGATGTTCAATCTTGAAATCTTTACAAAGCTCTTTCATCATCTTGTTATTGAGATTCGAACCATTATCAGTGATGATTCTCTCAGGAACTCCATAACGACAGATGATTTCTTTCTTGATGAACCGGGCAACCACTTGTTTGGTAACACTAGCATAGGAAGCTGCTTCCACCCACTTGGTGAAGTAATCAATCGCAACCAGGATGAAGCGATGTCCGTTCGAAGCAGTAGACTCAATCTTCCCAATCATATCAATGCCCCACATGGCAAACGGCCAAGGCGAGTTCATGACATTCAGAGGGCTTGGTGGTACATGCACCTTATCAGCATAGATTTGACACTTATGGCATCTCCGAGCATACTTGAAACAATCGGATTCCATAGTCATCCAGTAATAACCGGCTCTCAACAGTTTCTTGGACATTGCATGACCACCAACATGGGTACCAAACGAACCTTCATGCACTTCTTGCATCAACATGTCTGCTTCGTGTCTATCCACGCATCTGAGCAAGACCATGTCAAAATTTCTCTTGTACAACACGTCATCCTGATTCAAATAAAAGCTTCCAGCTAGCCTTCTCAGGGTTTTCTTATCATTCTTTGACGCACCTTCAGGATATTCCTGGCTCTTGAGAAAGTTCTTGATATCATGATACCACGGCTTCTCATCAATCACAGACTCGGCTGCAAACACATACGCAGGCCTCTCGAGTCGATTCACCGCAACATGTGGCACATGATTCCACCAATGAACTTTGATCATAGAAGACAAAGTAGCCAAGGCATTAGCCATCTGATTCTCATCCCGGGGGACATGATACAATCTCACCTTCTTGAAGAACGTCAGTATTCTTCTGGTGTAATCTCTATAAGGAATCAAATGCGGCTAGTTCGTATTCCAATCTCCATTGACCTGGTTGATCACTAGAGCGGAATCTCCATAGATGTCAAGCGTTTTAATCCTCAAATCAATGGCTTCTTCTATCCCCATGATACAAGCCTCATACTCAGCTTCATTGTTGGTGACGTCAAAAGTCAATCTAGCAGAGAAAGGTATATGTGCACCTTTGGGATTAATCAATACTGCCCCAACACCGTTGCCGTTCATATTCACAGCCCCATCAAACATCAGTGTCCACTTGTCATCCGGATCTGGTCCTTCCTCGACAAGAGGCTCTTCGCAATCTTTCATCTTAAGATACATGATGTCTTCATCAGGGAATTCAAACATCATTGGCTGATAATCATCAATCGGTTGCTCGGCGAGGTAGTCAGACAGAATACTACCTTTGATGGCCTTCTGCGACGTGTACTGAATATCATATTCTGTTAAAATCATCTGCCATCGAGCAACGCGCCCGATGAGAGCCGGCTTCTCAAAGATGTACTTCACTGGATCCATCTTAGAAATCAATAAGGTAGTATGGTTCAACATATACTGCCTAATTCGGCGAGCAGCCCAGGCCAAAGCACAGCAAGTTTTCTCAAGCAGTGAATATCTTGTTTCACAGTCAGTAAACTTTTTGCTAAGGTAGTATATGGCATGCTCTTTTCGACCAGACTCGTCATGCTGTCCCAATACACACCCCATCGAGTTCTCAGTCACTGATAGGTACATTATCATAGGTCTCCCTGGAACTGGAGGGATTAGGATTGGAGGTTTCTGTAAATACTCTTTTATCTTGTCAAAAGCTTTCTGACAGTCATCATTCCACCTGATTGCTTGATTCTTTCTTAGCAACTTGAATATCGGTTCACACGTGGCAGTTAGGTGAGATACAAACCTTGCAATGTAGTTCAATCTCCCTAAAAACCCACGAACCTGCTTTTTTGTTTTCGGTTCAGGCATTTCTTGAATAGCTTTGACTTTTGCTGGATCAACCTAAATCCCTTTCTCACTGACAATGAAGCCCAACAGCTTCCCAGATCTCACACCAAACGTACACTTGTTTGGATTCAGCCTCAGTTTGAACTTTACCAATCTGTCAAACAACTTCTGCAAATTAACCAAGTGCTCCTCTTCTGTCTGCGACTTCGCAATCATATCATCCACGTACACTTCAATCTCTTTGTGCATCATGTCATGAAAGAGAGTCGTCATAGCCCTCTGATAGGTAGCACCGACATTCTTCAGCCCAAATGGCATCACCTTATAGCAAAACGTGCCCCAAGGTGTAATGAATGTCGTCTTTTCCATGTCCTCTGGCGCCATCTTAATCTGATTATAGCCCGAGAAACCATCCATGAAAGAGAAAACCGAGGATTGAGCCGTATTATCCACCAATACATCAATGTGAGGTAATGGGAAATCATCTTTCGGACTCGCTCTGTTCAAATCCCGGTAATCGACACACATTCTGACTTTGCCATCCTTCTTCGGCACAGGAACGATGTTGGCCACCCACGGGGGATAACTTGTAACAGCCAGAAAACCCGCATCCCACTGCTTCTGAACCTCCTCCTTGATCTTGACAGCCATATCAGGACTAGTTCTGCGAAGCTTCTGCTTGACCGAAGGACACTCTTCTCTAAGAGGTAATCGATGCACCACAATGTCTGTATCCAACCCAGGCATATCTTGATATGACCAGGCGAATATCTCCATATATTCTCTCAGCATCTCAATCAGCCTCCTCTTGACAGAGTTCTCTAAAGCAGCCCCAATCTTGATCTCTCTTCTGGCGTCCTCTGTACCCAGATTAACAATCTCCAACTCCTCCTGATGAGGTCGGATGACCCTTTCCTCCTGCTTCAGCAAATTGACCAATTCTGCGGGGAGTTCACAGTCTTCCTCACTCTCCTCTTCAGCTTGGTAGATGGGATTATCAAAATCATACTGAGCCATAACAGAACTGTTCATAGTGGATTCCGTGATATCACTTCTGCATGTTTAATGCTTTATTTTAGAAAAAGAGTTCAAGAAAGTCACAAAAACAAAAAACATTGCCATTTTTATTATTTTTTTGAAAAAATGAAAACAAAAATAGAAAGACAGGGATCACAAAATTTGATTGCAAAACGTCCTTTATTAATGATAATCATTAAAACATGATGAGGCCCTACAATGAACCACTACGCCTTGGGCAGAACGTAGGGTTTTCATGCAAAATGAAAAACAAAAGAAAATTACTCTGTCTGAAGAGTAACTTGGACCACTTCTTCAGACGTCCAGTTGTTGACAGACTCCCCTGGTGCACACGGGCGAGCCCAGTTGTCTAAATCGCAATCACTGTCACAGTCTTCACTACCAGTTGCAAAGACGTCGCCATGATTCATCAGCCCAGCGCTGGTAAAGGTACTTGGACCCGCTGGCACACCCTACTCCGCTTGCAAAGGTTGATAACCAATACCGAATTTATCCTCTTTGACCGACAAGTTCACCATCTTGCCCCAGCCTTCAGCTTTTCTGGAGTCAACAACCTCTTTGGCCTGCTTGTACGAAGCAATCGAAGCACCTGGCTTCCTCTGATCAGCGTACGCCACTTTCTCAAGAGTCACAGTCTCAAACGCCTGGCATAAGGTTTCGTGGATCTCGCCATCCACCTCGACATATTTGAACGAGGATAGGTGACTCACCAAGATATCTTCTTCACCGCACACGGTCACAATCTGACCGTTCCAGACATACTTGAGCTTCTGATGGAGAGTCGACGAGACTGCCCCTGCTGCATGAATCCATGGACGCCCCAATAAACAACTGTAGGCGGGCTGAATGTCCATCACGTAGAAGATGATGTCAAAAACCTCTGGACCTATCTTCACCGGCAAAGTAACTTCCCCAAACACAGAACGTTTGGATCCGTCGAAAGCACGAACGATCAGGTCACTAGGAGTAAGCACAACCCCTTCAACATCAATCTTCTTTAAAATCTGCTTAGGCAGCACATTCAGCGACGACCCGGTGTCTACCAATACGTGAGACAACACTGCCCCCTTGCATTCCATAGTGATGTGCAAGGCTTTGTTATGATTGCGACCCTCAGGCGTTAAATCTAGGTCGGTGAACACCACACCATGCCTGGTGCTCACATTAGCCATCACACCCTCCAGTTGGTTGACAGAAATCTCTTGAGGTACATAAGCCATGTTCAGCAATTTCAATAAGGCATTACGATGTGCCTCAGAGCACAGCAGCAAAGAGAGTATTGAAATCTTGGATGGAGTCTGATTAAGTTGATCTACGATCTTATAATCACTCTTCTTTATTATCTTCATAAACTCTTCCACGTCCTTTTCAAATGAACCCTCAGGCACCTCCTTCTGAGCCAGTTCTTCGTCAACGACAACCTGTTTGCCCTTTGACTTGGCAGAAGCCTCAGCATTAACATCTCTCAACGGCTGAGGAGCAAACAGTCGTCCACTTCGAGTAAAACCTCCTGGTCCACCAACGTTGTCCACAACGGGACTCACAACCACAGGGGTTTTAACTGGCACACTGATTGTCACAGGCGCTTGACTTACTGGCCTAACCCGATTCTCAGCCCTTCTGTTGCTTCGGTAGGCATTATCATATTTCTAGGGTACGGCCCTACTATCCACAGCCCTTCTGACCGGAGCGACGATCGTTGTGGGATTACTGGCACTTACAGGTGCAGAAATGGTAACAGGAGTACCACTTGTTGTAGGCGCACTACCAGCCCTCGGCCCACGTCCTTCAGACGGTTGAAAATATATAGTGACAGTTGACATTGCCCCACGATCTCTATTATCAGCCCGGACAAACTGTAAACTGCCTTCATCCATCAAACCCTGGATACCGGCCCTTAACTGAACAGAGCCATTCTCAGATTCTACACAGTCGGCACAATCTTCATCACAGCCCGGGTAGACACCCCCATTCAGCAAACGATCTTTGACAACCAACAAAGAAGTTTGGATCTCATCAACACTAACCATCAGATCCTCAGCTTCTTCCCCTTCAATATGGTTCACTCTATGCCCACCATGCTGAGGCATAGGATTGTTCACGACGTTAGGCACTGGAGCGAAGTTGATCGTCTTGGCATCGATCAAATCTTGGACTATGTGCTGGAAAGCCCGGCATTTGTCAGTATGGTGCCCTGGTGCCCCAGAGTGAAAGTCACAACGTACGTTGGCGTCGTATCCAGGAGGCAATATTGTTGGCGGAGCCATGGTACGCAACTCAACGAATCCCAACCTGAGTAGTTCGGGCAGCAGTTCGGCGTACGACATTGGTAGCGGATCAAAACGTCGATCTGGCACCCTCTGTCTGGGCTGATACGGACGTTGCTGTTGTTGTTGTTGTGGCGGTTGTTGAACTCTTGGTTGTTGTTGTTGACGAGGTTAAGGTGCTGGGATGGTTACAACAGCAACCGGGCGATACTGATTTCTGTTCACACTTCCTCTGTACACATTCCCTCGGTGCTGTACAGCATTGGTTTCACCCTCTCTCCGGCGAGGTGCCCCAACAAATGGCTTCTTAGATGATGAAGAACCCACATCTTGAATCTTTCCGGCTTTGATCAAACTTTCAGTTCTCTCACCACAGATCACCACGTCTGAGAAACTACCGAATGGGCAACTCCCCATCCGGTCCATAAATACACCTTGAAGAGTACCAATGAACATGTCGGTTAACTCCCTCTCTAGCATAGGGGGTTGTACTCTTGCAGCCAGTTCACGCCATCTCTGGGCGTACTCTTTGAAACTCTCTCCAGATTTCTGACAAAGACTCTGCAGCTGAGTCCGGCTCGGCGCCATGTCCATGTTGTGTTTATATTGCCTCAAGAAGGCTTCACCCAAGTCTCTCCAGCATCGGATGGAATGTCTTTTAAGCTCCATATACCAATCCAAGGAAGCTCCAGATAAGCTATCTTGGAAAAAATACATCCACATCTTTTCATCATCCGTGTAGGCAGAGATTTTCCTATAGTACGCCTGCACGTGGGTGCGAGGGCAAGAAGTACCGTTGTATTTGTCGAAGGACGGTGCTTTGAATTTATAAGGGATTCTCAAGCCTTCCACTAACCCCATATTGGTAACATCAAAACCGAGAGAATTCTAACATTCCATAGCTCTAATTTTCTCAGCAAAGGCATCAACTTTACGATCCCTCTCATCAACCCTTCCCAAAACGTCTTCGTCTTCACTGAGCAGAGTGAACATATCCTCTTGTTTGTCAACAATCGGAGCCTGATTACGGGCTGGAGCACGGACTACTCTAGCATTAGCGGTATCTGGAGCAATAGGTTGACCGTTGATTCGAATACCCCTCAATTCGTCACCTACAGCATAATTGTTGATGGGCACAGCCGCAGTAGCAGAGTCATTGATCAGGCCTCCCTCTGGCAGAGCTTGGTTGGCCGGTGGAATTACAGCTTCTTGTCTCTGAACTAGAGCTCGAAGTTCTTCTTGACCTTGCGCAACCCCTTGCATCATATGCATGAACTGGGCCATGTTAGCCCTCATCTCAGCTAACTCAGCTTGCACTTGATCCATGTTCCTTTGATGATTCAGTCTGGTTGAGTAGCGGTGCGGTCTTTGATCAGCTATCCTGCCTAAACACAGGAACCAGAGTGAGAAGTCACGAACAAGAACACCTGCTATGCAAAATGATATGAGTATGATGTTAATGATGCGTATGATGCACATGATATGTTCATTTCTCAGGCATTCAAAGAGCCTGGTTTATCCTCAAAAGATGGCAACCTGCAGCAACAAGGGAACAACAAATACGAGACAAATGAGAACCAAATGAAACACCAACAACCTTATCTATAGATAAAAGCAATAGGATCATACAACAAAGTCAACAAAGATCCAAATAAACGGAGTACAACAATGAATCCCATCCAGCAAGCCTGGAGGTGATTCTCAACATACACATCAAAGATACAAGCTAAGACAAACGGTCTCCCGGAATGAGAGTCTTCAGGTACTGGCACTGGTCTATCAACAGGGCGCACTCTGAACATTCCGGCAAAGGAGTGATCTTCTCCTTCAGTTGTCTTCTAAGCTCTACAACTTCTCCTCCAAGATGGTTCTCTGATGCCTGTCTCAAATCTACTTCCTTCTTCAACTGGATGTCTTTGTCTCTGAGTTGCTTCTCCAAGTCTCTGATCTTCTTCTGGTAACTGGCTTCAGCTCTCTGCAGCCTCAAGCACTCCCGGTGTTCTGCATCTAACATGGATTCCACCTCCTCGTAGGATCTCTTCTTGCTTCTCAATCTGCTAGCATCTTCTCCCTGCACTCCTCTGAGTTGATAAACCAAGTTCAACCTATCAGCTTTGGCTTTGTAAAGCTCCATCTGGGTATCTTGCTCCTTCTCTCTCAACCGGCGATTCTCCATCAGGGCTTGCTTGTAGTGATCAGCAGGCACACTCTCAGCAAGGATCAAAGGTGGTTGCTCCTGCAACGGCTCCATCCTATCATAGGGTAACAACAAAGTCTCCACTCTCTCCTTGACCCAATCAGTGTAATCAGGCAGAGCAATGGCAAACTTCTTCCCTAAGACAGATCCATCCTTCACACCAATAGTCTTCCAAGCTCTTCCTATCTGCTCCAATCTAGCCGGGTCACTCTGCTTCTCAAAATACACACTTTCAGCTATCTCAGCATCAAGTGGTCTTCCCTTCATCACAAACCCCAACTGGCGAAGAGAAAGAACCGGGTTGTAATTGATGCAACCCTTAGTCCCTACGAGTGGCACATTACGGAATTCTCCACAGCTCATAATGACGTTACGCACATCCATCCGATAAGATTGCCATCTGATATCATAGGAGGTAAGAGACATAACCCTCTGAGTCCACTTATGCGTGCTCTGAGCATCCACAAAAGGTCCACTGACTGGCAGGAAAGACATGAACCATCTGAGCAAAAGCGGCAGACAACATCTGATAGCCCCACCCTTACCATGCCTACTGTGAATAGCATAGTAAGTGTCAGCTAACAGAGTAGGGACCGGGTTTCCTCCAAGGAAAATAATAACTGCAGCATAGTCCACAAAGTTGGGCATACTCGGAAACAAGACAATCCCATAGATTATGCTGGCCAACTGAGCATGAAAAGCTTCCCAATTCCCCTTCTCTGCTTCTTCTCTAGCAATCCTCAACAAGAACTTCAAAGGCAACCCTACAACATCCCCACTGGTCTTCCAACTATCACTGACTTCTTTGATACCCAAATGGAGAGCTCTGGCAACAATTCTGAGATCAACCTCCTTAGGCACATCCAAGAAAGGAACCTGATACCGGATTGGGACACTCAGCAAAATGGAGTACTCCTCAAGAGTAGGCGCCAACTGATAATCTTAAAAGGTGAAACAATGAAACTCTGGGTCATAGAACTGAAGCAGAGTCTGCAACGGCACCGGATCGACTACCATCTTCAACAGTGTCAGAATATCTCCATACTGGTCAACAAACCCCTTCTGGTTACCACTGGTCATAAGGTTACCCAACTCTATCAGAGACGTCAGAGGCTCACGGTGAAAGCTGTAGGAACAAGTCTTCCGCTTCGGCTCTGGGACTGTTGCCATCTCTATCAGTGAACAGACTCTGGAATGTACCTGAGAAATGATATGCATGCAGAGATTAGCTCTTTTTTTTTTTTTTCAATTCTTTTTTTTTATTTACTTATTTTTTTGAAAATAAACATGCTATGATGCAAATGATGCAGACAAGACTGGCTGGCTACGCATCTCAGAACACAAGATCGAAGCTTCGGTTTAAACTCGGAACCCCAAATCCATCTGAAACCCAAAGTCATCTGAGAAACTGTCATCTGAACCCATAGTCACCAACAGGACCACAAGTCACCAACGGTACCTGTAATAATGATCAATCCCTCCCCACTCACGGGTGTCGTCTAGGCCAGGGTAAGGTCGAGAGAAACGCAACATAAATAACCTTTCACAGAATATCATCATATACACACCCGAAGTATGCAACGATAATATCCCACCAGGGTCTGAACTGGTCGTGATATCAATGTTCCGCTAAGTGGCGTAATACCACCCGCTTCCCATGAATCACTCTATTCCTAAGTATCCTAGATTTCACTCATGGCCTGGGTATTGGGCCTTTTACCTCAAGTAACTCCCACCCCAACAGAGAGAAACAGACAACCAGCCAGCCAGATGAACAATGAATATGAATGAATGCAAACATAAATGCAAACATAAATGCACACAATAAATAAATGAATGCAATAAATAAAACAGCAGAAGCAACCAAAACCCTAACCTAGAGAGCGCTAGGAGAGACTCGCTTAAGGAAGATGGACCAGCAAGAGGTCAACTTCTCTATGTCCCCAGCAGAGTTGCCATCTGTCGCATTACGCGAAAAACCGGCGGGAAACGAAGACAACAGAGCCGCCACCGTGCGTTATTTATCCCAAATGAGGGAAAGGAAACGCTCGAAGTAAACCTGGAAAGAACATGGTCTCGCGACCAAAGAGAATGGGATCGGGAGTCGGTTATGCGAAGGGAAGGTATTAGCACCCCTACGTATCCGTCGTACTCGACGGGATCCACGCACAAAAGGAAGGAATATGGTTGCTAAAACACTGCTCACAAACAAACGCACTGGCTGAAAGAGACACAAGAAAACACACGAAACTAACTCGGCAGGATATCGCATCCTGGGCCTACGTAGTCTATCAGGCATAGACATCAGAGTCGACGTAGTTCGGACTAGGGAAATGTGCTCGCTAGGATGTCGCATCCTATGCATACGTATCTTCTCGGACTGGAGAAGAATCAGAGCACTCGTAGCTCGGCTCACGCACGCCAAACAAACAAACACGGGAAATCGACTGCCAATCGCTGGACTTACGCCAAACTCCACACAAACAGGCAAACATGGAGACCGAATGCCAATCGCTGGACTTACATCAAACTCCGAACCAAACACACGCACACAAAGGAAACCGACTGCCAATCGCTGGGCTTACGTCAGACTCCAACAAAGAAACTGGAAACCGAATGCCAATCGCTGGACTTATATCGGACTCCAACCAGAAAGGGAGAAACAACCCACACAAACAAAACAAAAGGGCGCCCGGAGAGATCAGCTCATCTCCTGCCTACGTACCTCATCTGGTATGAGGATCAGGGCGACGTAGTTCCCCTACGCAGGGACAAAGGACTAGCCTAACCAGATAACAGAGGGAGACACAACTAGGGAGACTAACTCAAGCCTAGATGTTATCATGCATATCATCCCTAAGTTAAGGTTGCTATCTAACTTGCATAGGGAGCAAGCTAACTAAACATGACTTGCATAGGAAGCAAGCCAAACTAACCCTAACTTGCACAGGAAGCAAGCTAAACTAAAAAAGCACAAACACCAAAAGCACAAATAGCACACACTATATGCAATCAGTTGGCTCAATCAAGGTTAGGTTTTAGTCGAGGGTTCATATCAACCTCGACAAACAAACCACTGTAACAGGGTAATGTTAGCTCTTAACCCTAACATTGAGAGTTAGGGTGAAGCAGATGAAAGGTGAGTGAAGATGAGACTTCATAGCTTTTATCCCTGGCCTGGGAGAGCTTCAGACAATGAAGTGTGGGTCCAGAAAGTCGGAACCCTTCTACACTTATGACTGACACAATGTACAATGATCTTGGGTTAGTATCTGCAATGCATCAACACAGTAGTGTGAGCAAAGCAGATGACACACAGAATAGCAGGGGATGGATTGCACATCCCTTGTATTTGCCAATGCCTCTTCACTTAGGAGGTCTTTGAATATGTACAAGGACAAAGGTAAACAAACACAAACATTGCCTCTTAAGGAGGACTTCAGACAGGTGCCTGACCAGATAACAGGCCAGGTCTTCCAGACTACACGGAGAAGAGATGTTATACCTCAGTGCTTAAGCTATCAAGAAAAGCAAAAGCAAGTTCACAAGGGAACTAGAGCAACTAAGGTACCTGAAAACAATCCAACATAATCAGTACACCAGACAAACAAAAAGTCAAACAGACAATGGTCAACAATTAACTGTACAGTCAAACAACAATCAAGCAAAACAATGCACAAAGGTGCAAGCCACAAGGCCTAGGTACAAGTCTCAAAACCTACAAAACAAACTCAAGGTTAGTCATAAACAAGCAATGGACCAACTCCAATTGAGTGCACATCATCAAGTATAAGCAATTGTGCTCTTTGACCTGAAACAAAGCTCAAACATTAAGCACTAACCACTAGGACAAGGCCTAGGGTCAAAATGGGAGCAATAAACCAAAACAGAACATGAAACTTATCAAGAACCAAGCTCAATCAATTAGGAACAAACTCCAAGTTGTCTCACATTCATATCATCAACCAATATCATTTCATGAGACAAAGAGTACAAAGCATGCAATTTAGAACCTCATAGGACCAAACAGAAAGATTCAATTCAAATCAACTCACAAACATTTCAATAAATCCCCAAAACATTCATAGTCAAACAGAACACATCAAAGGATCATCACACCAAATCTCAATTCATTTGGACCAAGGGAAGCAAGTCAAATAAAATCCATAAGGCAAGGCATGTTCAAACAAGCTCATACAAGGCACCAAATCATACATCAACTTCAAGCAAGCATAAAACAGAATTGGCATAAGATAAATGAACCAAATCAAAGCCATGACAAACTTCAAGGTGTCTAGAATACACATGCAAAGTTTCAGGTCCATCCAATAAACAACAAGAATTTCACAAATCAAATAAGATCATGACTCACAAAAAGTCCACAATTGGTCAAACAGAAAAGAAATTCTCAAACAAATTGGAAATGCACTCAAATATCCACAAAAATTCACATTCAAACTTAACCTCCAGAAGAGTCTACATGCAAAAATTCAGTTTATTTCAAGTTCATATGGCATGGTTAAGAAATTCCACAAGTTGGACAAGAAATGGTGTGACACAAATTGTCACACCTCCAATGAACAGAGCATATCTCACAAACCAGAAATGCAAAAATCACAAAATCTATACCAAAATGCTCCTAATATTGTCTAGTTTATGCATGCAAAATTTCAAGAATTTTGGATTAAGTATCATCATTTCATGATCAAAATAGCAAGCAAGGTGCATGAAAGAACACATGTGAACAAACCCTAGGCAATTTAAACATCCAGGCGTGCACAATTTTGGTAAAAATCATTATAAAATAGTAGACATGATAAGGAACATGTTAGAAAAAATATCATGTGAATTGGACAATTAATTAGGGAGATATGGATTTTCTAATGTGGAGAAAAAATAAAAAAACATGTGGAAATGCATATGAACATGTGAAGCATATGGTGAGAAAATGCCAAAGCCAAGATGAGAAACCGCCGGCGCCAGGACTCGAACCGCGTTCGAATTCAAACAGGGCGCCACTTAAGTGAAACGCCGCGTTTCACTTAAGTGCGTGGCGTGATCTGATTGGTGCATGGCTCACAAACAAAGAAAATCATGCAAACACACGGCCAGTGGATCAAACACGAGTTATGGGCAAGGAAATTAGGGTTCATCATCACATTCATGCGTTCTTCATCAAATTTCCAGGCTATGAACATTTTGTCACCAAAATCAACAAACAGCATACCATTGTGTTCATCTTCTAATGCACATCAATAATCTAACATTGGTTTAACCTAATTCATGCTAACAAATCCGGATCGAGCAAAATAAGTTTCACACATCACAATTAAAATCAACATAACTTTCTTAATACTTGATGAAATTCCACGATTCAAAGTGCAGTACAATCAGCATGGCAAGATCTATGATAAGCATATCAACATTTTAACATTTGCAAGATTCGAATTCCGACCTGATTTGAAGAGCAGAAATGGATTTGAGGTTTCCAGGACTTGTAAGGCTGAAACAGCAACTCTTTGATGCTCAAGTTGATGAAAGGATGATGGATTGTGGCTCAAAGATGCTTGATGTAGCTCAAAAATGCAACTACCATTGATAGAGCTTGATGTAACAGTCCACGATTCTGCTCAACAGTGGTGATTTCTTGCTTCAATTCAACTCCAATAGGCTTGTGTATGTTGGAACAACAAAGATCAATGCCAGTTCTATGAAGATTTTGCAGAAAAGATGAAGAGAAAAAGTTGAGAGAATTTGCAATTAGATCTAGATCTGAGTAGAAATGAAATGCTAATGTGTTTTCTGTTTTGATTATGCATATATACCATCTGTTAATGATCTTTGCTAATCAAGATTAAGCCAAGCCTTGGTAATTAGTGAAATGAGTGTTTATGTGCAAATTGCTAATTCACCTCATGTGCATGGAGTGCATGCTACAGTACACGAAATTGGGCCTAAATCCACTCAAAACTCTATTTGTAAGCCAATGGAAATGTTGCCAAGTGTAAACAATGCATTATTTTAGGATTTGAACATTCTATCCAAAAAGTCAAGTGAAAAATCAAATAATTTTGTGATGAAAATGCATGACTTGTGATGCATGATTTGGATAGTGCATGTTAAGACATGAATGTGCAAAAAAAGAACCACTCCATTTGGCCATTTGGTTCAAAAGTTATGCATGTTTGAACTTCAAATTTCCTTGACAATGATTTGATCATAACTTGCCAACCACACATGAGAAATGGATGTTTTTGGACTTTTTGGAAATGGGAGAACAAGATCTTCAACTTTCATGTTGGACAAAATTTCATTTGAAGCTTGCTTGATGATGTAAACTTGAGACGAAAACCTTTCTATTTTTGGCAATTTCCAATTACAGGTCACTTACTATTTTTGGCAAGTTTTCATCTGACCTCAAATTCTTCAATGTTGATCTTTGTAATGTCAAATGAGACTTGTATGGACATGAATAAGGCCTCTCTAACCATCTCCCACCTTCAAATCCATGATTTCAAGCATAGTTGACCACAGTTGACTTTCTAGGGTTTCATATGAAATTCAGCTTGACTGTTGAGCTTTGATCATCCAATCCTTGGCCAAACCACTTCAAAATGATCCCTAGGTCATGTGAACTTGATGAACCAACCATAGGGCTTTGCTTCAATAAGAATTGCACTTGCTTGCTTGCTTGACTAGATCTCCTGACCAGTTGACCTAATCTTGTCTGATGACTTGCACTAGGCAGATGGACAATGCAATGCTATACAGTTGACAATGTAATGTTAATGACCTAAAATGAAAATGTATGCACGAAATGGGAGGTGCAAATTTGAGGTGCTACACTTTCATCTCTGTGTTTCAATAACTCTTTTTACTACTTCGATTAGCCGTACACTTCTGGCGTGTCAAGTTTTTGGCGCCATTGTCGGGGATCAACTGTGCTTGATATTGCATTTCTATTTAGTCACCGTATATACTAGAGTTTTATTATATTTTCTTTTGTTGTAGTTCGTTCACTGTCCTTGTATACGAAGAACTCACTCTGGTGAGAATTTAGTCGCCCATGTGAATGAAATTGAGCGCTTCTTATATGAGAGACGCCGAAATCTAAGACACTAAGAGACGAGTAAACCGGGAGTTGACACTAAGCCTCAAGGATTATGTGATTCCTACTGAAGATGAACCACGTTATAGTATTTTGCACCCGCCGATAGCGACGAATAATTATGAACTTAAACCGTCTTTGATAGGTATGGTCCAACAAAACCAATTTTCAAGGTTGCCTTCAGAACACCCAAACCTACATATGTCTATCTTTGTTAATAAATGTGGTACTATAAAGGCTAATGGCATTGACCAAAATTCCATCTTCCTCGGGTTATTCCCTTTCTCGTTAAGAGATCGTGCTCGGGCTTAGCTTCAATCCTTTCCTTCCCATTCAATAACCTCATAGGCTCGGTTAAAAGTTACCATTCTTGTGTGGTATTTTCCGCAAAGCAAAAAGGACCAAGTAAGGAATGAGATTAATAATTTTATACCGGAGGAGGTGGAATCTTTGTTTGACGTCTGGGATTGTTAAAAAGACTTATTGATATTGTGCCCATTCCACGGGCTTCAAAATGAATGATTATTCATACATTCTATAATGGTCTCCTTTACTCCACAAGGATGACCTTAGATGCGGCTTTTGGCGGAGCCCTCGTGAATAGCCTACGAGCTATGGCATATAATTTAATATAAGATATGGATAAGAATCACCACTCATGGGGAAGAATGCGACAAGTTGCAGGAAGCGATGTTGCGATCGTGAGCCTCAACCTTCTCTTTATTCTTTTGCTTGGTTTGTTCCAACTCCATTGCCTTATTGGTGTATTCGGTAGCAGCATCCCAAGTTGCAGCCTCAGAACCAGACTTTTTCTCTATTTCCCCTGTAAGGTGAGGTAGCAACTTATGATCTGCAACAACTTGGTCGATCATGGTTCGTATCTCTAGAATAACGTTCACCACTTCGGGGGAAGCCTCTAGCAAGTCAACCAGGCTAAGAAGAGCTTTCAGAGTTAAAGGGGTAGAAGGATCATCCAGCAGTAACAGAAACAAGTCACCCTTAAAGACTTTGTCTTTGATTTTAGAAAGGATTTCGCCCGCGGGAGTACTCGAAGGCTGATCTTCTGACACTGAAGTGTTATGGCTTTGGTCAGAAGAACTCTCCCTGCAATTTAGCATCGCCTTTAAATACTCAAGTGGATGACTTCGCTTCAAGATAGCCAATTTTTCTACAGAAAGGGCACCAATGCTACTCGACGAAAACTCCAATCGTCGGATTGTCAGCCACCACAGGGGTTTGAGTTAAAGCATGTTCTTCACCTGCACTGGCTCTTCCTTCTGTTTGGCCTTCGACATTATTAGGGTTAGTCGCAAGATTTCCTTCAGTCGCTTCCTCTACAACCATGTCTTAGATGCCCCATCCTTCTCCCTAGGGATCATTCATTCCTTCAGTTGTATGTAGACCAGTCCCAGGGGTTTCCTCATCCTTAGCTAGCTCATCCTCAGCCATAGGGACTGGATCACCTTGGGCCTCATTTCTTTGCTTGAATCAGTTTCATGACCAGAGTCACTGGTATGAGAATGTTGAGTAGTGGTTTTTGGTGGAGAAGCGTCGAGGTCACCGGGTGGAGGCTGCTTAATCTCGCTTATGGACCCCTTTTCAGAGGATGGTCGATAAGTAGGTTCGCTAGCGCTGTTCAAAACATCAGGCACAAAGATAGGCTTGGAGGAAGCAATTTTCTTGGGAAGAATGACAGTGCTCACGTCACCCTAAAATCAATACAATCAGAAGATATAAATGATTAAAAGAGGAAAGCAAGTTAAATAAAGTGAAGAGAAGTGTGTGGTACCTTATAAACTTCGACCCCGGGGCTAGAATTATTGCTCTCACTTTGAGTCTCTGCTACTCTTGCCATTTCCTCAGGAGTAGGTTCTTGGATAACAAGTGTAGCGGGCCTTTTTCTTGGAAGTTTGATTGGTGGTTGATTCGAAGCATCGATGGATTTCGGCTTTGACTTCCTTTTTCTAGAAGTGAGGTCAAGAACAGGCGACAAGTCGTCTTCGTCAGAATCTACGATGATGGGGGAAACATCATGTATTTGGATTCTTAGGGGACTCACCGGAGGTTTTCGAGCAACCTGAGCCAAGAATTAAGTGTTATATCATCAATGTATAACAAGGATAAAGGAACAAGGAAAGAGAGGTACCTTTGCAGGCTTTCTACTTCCTTCGGCCTTCGAGTCGATGGGTCTTTTGTTGGTTTGTTTTTGGGGGGGATCTTGATAGCTATACAAAAACAATAAGAAATGGTCAGCGTTAGCTAAAAACAAATAGCATGTCAAAGGGAATATACTTCGAGGGAAGCCCCCTGTATCACACCTTCATATATATCCGATTCGATTCGGACATCTTCGATTCCTATATGAAGATGCCCTTGGAAACTTCCTAAAGTGTGCTTAGTCGTAACCACCCGCTGAGCCTTTTTCTGAGATTGTTGTCAGAGGATTTTAATAGAGTCTCCACAAATGAATCAATTTGGAAATGTGGGGGAAAGAGCCACTCCGAAGTCAGCATTTGGCAGTGGAGGAAACTTTGGGGGAAATAGTTCAAGAGCCATTTCGTAGCGTTTCTCGTGAGGAACGTATGAGGGAATCTTTAAGGTTTCTATTTTCTTTGAAAATTTCTCTTTGAACGTAACAGTTGCTTCGCGGATGGTTCGACTAAGATCATCAGGTCGATAGGCAGTTTCAAAGTAGTTTTGAAAAGCTTGAATTTCTTTTATAAGCGTATAAGTACCTTTCTTGGTTTTTTCCTGCACAAGAAGAAAAGCTTTGTCAAACAGTTGAATAAAGGAAGTAACGTCGCAGAATTCCTCGATGTAATACTTAGCTCACCACTTCCCAAATTCTCGACTGCAAAGGAAGCTAGGCTCAAAATGGAATAGAGTCAACCGGGTTCTGCCAGTATACTTGGCTATTTGTTTGAGAGCCATAGTTTTAGTATGAACGACATTATGAAGGAGGAGGTTACTCTTCTTGTCGTACAGGCACTTCGGGAGGACCTGAACCAACCTAAAATGTCGAGCAACAAGGTTGGGCTGGTAAGTTATCAACGTAACTTGTACCTTCAAAGGGTCAAATCGAAGAGTGGGGATCCTAGGAGTCAAGAAGGCTTCCCAAAATAGCAAGGAGTATGTCTCTTATTTTTTAGATGGAGAGGGGAAAGTCCTAGTAAACCACTTAGGGCCAACTTTCCTGAAAGCGAATGGAGCCATACTCGAAATAAATGTATGAAGTTTAGCAAACATCATGATATAACTCATGAAAGTTGGTTGGAGAGCTTGTCCTTCATCCTTAGGGGCTAGTTGAGCTAGCCTTGGTCCTTCGACCCTCCTATGTCGGATTCCTTCAGCATCCTCGTCGACGAGGCCCTTGTTTAATAGATTGGCCTCGAAGGTGGCATTAAGCCAAAGTTGTAATAACCAAAAGGGGCCAGACAACAAAAGGTTCCCTTTGTCCCCCAGATTCTTCAGTTGAGCCACTTCGTCGCTCAATGATTCGTAAAGGCTTGCTAGAATCATCTCACTTAAGCAGACGTCATGCCCCGCATGCAGTTGGTTAGCCAGGGTGAGATATTTTTTGGCAACTTGTAATGATTTAGAGCAGAATGCGGAGTGTGACAGCCACAAAGCCAAAAAAAATTATATGCTCCACGACGGAGATAATTTTAGTATCTTTATCACGGTAGTGGGCTATGTGTGTTGAATATGTCGCTCTTGTAGTCGAAAAGGCAATAGTATCTATGGAATCAATATTAGGATCGTAGGTGTGACCAGTGGGTTTCATCCTTGTGATAGCGGCCATGTCGAAAAGAGTGGGTGTGACCATTCCACAAAGAAGATGGAAGGTATAATGTGTGTTGTCCCAGAAGTACAACGAAGAAATTAACATAGGGTTACTATAATCCAAATCCAATTTCGACATCATAATGAGGTTATATATCCCTATATCTTTCCAAGCCTGAGCTTTTTGTTTCTCTATCTTGTTTAACCAATTGGAGTAATCAGTGGGATCTTTAAAAGTTGGGGTGGCACGGAAGGCTCTAAAACCATTGTTCATAAACCTCAAATCTATAGTGTCTTCAGCCTGAGTGTTTTCGGTAGAGGAAATCCTAGGGTTTCTAGCCTGTCCTATGGGTTTGCATTTATGGTAAGACGGAAAAAGCTCTCTAAGTTTGTTGGTATCAGCGTCTAAATATGCTAAAGGTCCAGATAAGGCATGAGTTATATTAGAGACAGAAACAGGAATAAGTACCTAAGAAGCATAAATCCCGCGCTGCTTCTCTGTCTGAGGTTCTGGTAGGTACTGACGATTGCCAACTGCAAGTGGAGCGGATAGCGTAGCAAATGGAGGAAGCTCAGAGATCTTCTTCGGGGCTTTGGACATGTTGGCGGTAGTTTTGAAAGAGACTCTTGTTCCCTTGAGAGCTTTCTTTAAAGCGTCTATTGTTAAGGTTTGGAGACAAAATCTGGGTTTCATTTAGAAGATATTGGGAGAAAGGAGGGTTTGAATGTTTGAAGATTCAGAGAATGTGAGAAAGTTTTGAAATGGGTAAGTAATTGGGTTTTATAGGCCTGCGGGGAGACGTTTCAAATCAACATTAATGGTGGACAAGTTAATGGGACACGTGTATCCCTTAGCAGTGTAGTGAAAATGGCAATTAATGTTATAGCCCATGATTTCCTAGAAGCTAGGAAACGTGATGAGTAAAAAAGATTATGTTGTAGGCTGAAAAGACGTGGGTAGGAAAAACAATGATGACGCTGACGTCACCAGACAAGTGGAGGAACTAAAAAGTTTTTTGCCAATATTGAGACACCTGGCATAATATCAGTCATTGAGGCGTCGAAGTAAGGTCTCAAAAAATGTCTTTCTCTCTCGTGTGTCGAAAATGACATTTTTGGGGGGCAATCTGTTAGCTCAAATTTTTGACCCCCACCCCAAATTACCAAAATTGGAAAATATGCACAGCTGGTTTCGACCAAGAAGTGATTCAACCAGCTGGGGGTAGATCGGCTTAGCTGCTTGAATAAAGATCAAGCTCATAGCTGAAATTTTGGAGCAGTTCCTTGAGGAGTGGTTAGAAAACGGTTTTCGATCAGAGATTTGAAATTTAACTAAAGGAGGGAAGATCACCTTCATCAGAAACCGCAAGGATACGCGTGGAGCAGAGTGAGAAAATGCACGCATGCAGGGCGCCACGTGTATCAACGTGATTGAAGGACCATCAAAACTGTTATTTCGATCCAGTATAAATATAGGGTCTTAGTGTTAGGAAAGTGTGTGTCAAATTGTGTACAAAATCTATAAATTTATTAAGTATTCATGTGAAGAAGAACTGTAAAATGCAGAATATACGTTGTCTACACCATTGTTTAATCATTTCAAAGCATTATAAATTTTTCTTTACTTTCTCTTCATAAACACTCTTCCTTGTTCTTTACTTTCAAACACTTTATTTTTACTTTGTCATTTGCAAATTTAAAGATCCTTTAGTTCCTTTCCTTACCTTAAACTTTTACCTTACAGTCTTAAGATTCCAGAGCTTACAAACTTTTTTGATTATTTTCAAGCCTTTTACAATTCTCGTCGTTTACTTCATTTTTCTTTACTAGTTCTAAACGCTAATTTAAGACTTTTCTTTTTGTTCAAGTCACTCTTTTGTCCTTAGTTTTCTTTAAAACTTTGATCTGACGTTTAGTTTGATCATTTATTACTATTACGTTTATGAGACACTTAGCTAATGTCCTAGGATCAATCTGATCGATCCTGTGAGTGACCAAATTTAGAAATTTGGAAGATCAGCGGTTGTTTACCAATTTTCAAGGTAAACAGCCTATAACACTAAAGATAGCAGTTCTGAATCTAGTGTGATCAAGAAACGTTTGTTTCTCAGATCTAGAGATTATGGAAAAGTGAAGAACATGGAAATTGAGTATAAAATCCTGTTTAGAATCTTGATTGGATGCTTGATTCCAAGAGAAGGAAGCACTTGTCAAATCTCTTAGGATCACAAGCACTTCATCTATTTTTTTGTCAACCAGGAGATGATCAACCTTTATGCATACATCTTCCATCATATGTGTGAGGCTATCAAGGAAATCACAAAACATAATAAGAAGAATATCCCTTATGCAAGGCTTCTTTCTGAACTAGTTCATCAAAGTAGGTTGATTGAGACTCTGATGAGTTTTGGTGCTAATGAAGACATGAAGGGAATATATGGGAATATTCTCTTAGTTGATGTGCTGGGGAATGTGAATATTATCAAGAAGAAAGATTTGATTCAACCTTCTGCAAGCCTCTGGATCATGAATGACAAGACTGCATATATTGATGACTTCCTAGCCATCTCCAAGTTGGATAATCCTGAATTTATTAAGGAATACATCAAGATGACCAGGGAAGAGACTGGAGTCACTATGATCATGAAGGAAATTAATGAAGCTCCTGAAGGCAATGTATACATACCTTCAAGAAAAAGGAAGTGAGTTGCTTTTGAGTCTGAAAAGGTGGTTCATAAGCCACCCAAGAGGAAGGTTGTACCTCAGACAGAAGTTCAAAAGAAGGTTCAAGAAGTGGCCTCTACAAATGTCTTAATTCCTATCAAGACTAAGAGTATATCCAATGGCAAGACACCTTAGAAGACAACCATTTTTGAACTGTCTGTTAAGAAGAAGAAGCTGAGGAAGATGGTGTTGCCATAAGTTGATGAAGAAGAAGAAGAACATGAACAACCTCTTTTTCAGAGATCCAAGGTTGTGAAAGAAGGGGCAAGATTTATTGCATCTGCTTTGCTCAATTAGGCTATGGAGAAGACTTCTATTGCTGAAGCTTTATTGAAGCAAGTAGAAGTTGAAGTTTAGGAAAAAAGTTATGGAGAAGGAAGTTGAGAGTCCTTCTAATGTTGGTACTTTTGTTGTGTTAGAAGAAGTTACTGCTCAGACTCTTGAGACCATCGAAGAAGAAGAATAACCTGCTTTAGATACTATAGAGTTTGTCTCTACAGGTAATCATTTGTATTATATCTCAGATAATAACTTAAATTCTTCCAATTCCCCTCTCATGACTAAATCACCAACACCAACACCACCTCAATCATCTAAACCCTTATCAGAACACACACCTTCACCAAAACATGACCATAACTTATCTATGGGTCTTATCATATCATCTCATAAACCAAACTATGAATCTGATTCTCTTAACATTGGTCATATGCTAAGGAATTTTCTCAACAAGAAAATATCCCTACATAATTTGTCCTAGAGGATTTAATAAGTCACCTAGTTGGTGAATTACCTTCAAATGAAAACCAGTTAGCATACATTTCTGATTTAGAACACCCAATACCCATTAACAATATGCTTGAACCACCCATTGAGGATTCTAATGCTAAGTCTTCTAGTTCTAGCTCAAGTTATGATGTTGGTGAATCAGAATTAAGTCCTCTCAATTAGGGGTGTTCATAGTTTGGATTTTTCCCTATTCAAACCATATCCACATATTAACCAATATAATGGGTTGGATTTAGAACCATTTTTTAAAACCGGTTTAAGAAAAACATAACTGGTTTCATAACCAGTTTTTAAACAATTAACCAGATTGTTTAAAATTTAGTACACTCAATTATCAAATTATCAAATTGTTAAGGTGAAAGTAAATTGATTAAAAATTATTTGGTTAAACTTATTCTATTTAAAAGTTTAACGGCAAAACAAATCAAACTTTTATAAAAGTTATAGAGACACGTTTGTTCCCAGTTTAAATATATATATATATATATATATATATATATATATATATATATATATATATATATATATATATATATATATATATATATATATATATATATAAGTTTGTCTATCACTTGTGGCAACAAAAGCAATAAAACATCTACTAATAATTTGTTTAAAATGTAATTATAAAGACCACATTTACATTAGAAGTCATTGATAGCAAATTGCAATTTAAAATCAATTTACATTAAAGTTGTGATGTTAAAATGAAATGAGTCGGTAAAAATTTGGTTACGAATAGCTTTTTTTAAATCGGTTATAAAGTCAAATTAAATTTTAAAATTTTAAATGGATGCAATAATAACCACATATTATATATTCTGGTTTTTTCAATATGATTTGGATATGGTTATGGATTGGTTTCTCAAAATTGGATATTTTGCACAACATTACTCTCAATATCATCCCTCTTGAAACCACACCTTATGTTGAACATATCCAATCAAACCTTGTTCAGGCTGAAATTCCAGTTCAATCTAAAATTGATCAAGAAGTCCAAGATCAACCAATATCAGAACCACAAAACCTACCTCAACCTGAACATGAAATTCCAACCCAAACTAGTCTTGAACCTCAACCAAATATTGTTCATTCTCAACCTGACATTGAAACTCAAAACTAGTTTGAACAAGTGACTCAAAACTGACCTCCATCAGATTCCACAAATGACCAAACTATTCCAAAACCATATCTTGACCAACATTTTGAACCATATGACCCTCATTTCTCACCTTCTAGGGAATACGATATTGTGTATGAATCTGACACAATAGCTTTATCTAGCCCCTCTACACCTTACCAAAATATAAACCTAAATCTTTCACCTCACATAAAATACCAAATGAAAGAGTTTAAGACTGTTATTTTTTATAGAGTTCATAATTTGGTTGCTGAGAGGCTCATTGCATCTGATCCCATAACATGTGTAGCTAAATGGGTCTCTCTCAAAACCTATGTGGACATATTTCTATATAACCTAGAGTCTTTCTCATATAATTATGTAGCTTATTCTAGTCAGAAGCTTGACCACTTGGAGGAGAAGTTGAATTTTATTGCTGCCAAACAAGAAGAAATGGATGTTCAGATGAAGACGGTGATTGCAAGACATGATGATACGGGTTCTGATCTAAAGGATATCTTGGAGATTTTGAAGCAAAAATCTTAGGCTCTAGGATTTAGCAAACCCTTTTATTTTGTCTTTTCAGTTGTTTTGAAAGTGTTTTCTCAAATCTGACTCTCTTCTTCTTTGAGTGAATGAAATCTTTCTTCAATATCTTTTCTATTTCCTTAATCTATTTTTGTTCATGACAAAGAGGGGAGTAGATATAGAAGTATTTAAGCACCTAAAGTATGACAACTATTATTCTTGTTTAATTTATGAAGAATTATTATCGTGCTTTAAATGTTTAAATTTAATTAACATGGATAAGACTTAGGTGGAGCTTACAAACCTCACCTTATGGACTTTTAGACTCAGGGGGAGCTTACAAACCTCAGACCCTGAAGTCAACTTATTAATTAAATTAACAATCATTTTTGTTAAAGACTTATGTTTGTCATCATCAAAAAGGGGAAGATTGTTGGAACAAAATTGGTTTATCCCATGTCACTTAGGTTTTGATGATAACAAAGCATTTAAAAATAATTGGGTATACTAATATTTGTTCAGGTATGCAGGACCATAGACTAGAATTTCATCAATAATCCAAGTATTGGTTATGACTATGAACACCTTAAGAGAAGCTTAAAGACCAGAATCTGATGGATCAGAAGTTGAAGACCAGACTATGAAGATGTCAACTTCTGAAAAGGTTAACATCTAAAGGTCAGATTCTTAAGAAGTCATCCTCTGAAGACCAAAATTTGGAGAAGTCTGCTTATGATCATCACAACATGAGCCAGTCAAAGCACAAGGACCAAGGCGACTTTGATGGGTTACTATCAACCTCTAAGCCTACTTTGTCTTGTGAAGACCTAAGCTCTATTTTCTTCATAGAGTCAGCTAAGATGTAACTAATAATTCCTCTTGCAATGAAGGAATTTTAAACAAGCTTTCAATGTTAGTAACCATTTGAAGAAACATCTCAACATCTCTATTCAAGCTTCTCAAAGACTCTATTATGTTGGATATTCAACGAATATTTTCCTTCTCTATTTAAGGAGCTGAAGACTTGGAGAATACACAACCACTGACACTGAAAGAGAAGTTACTATGTCAAAACAAAGCATAAGTGAGCTTAGGATTTATTATCCTTGTATATATTAGAAACCCCTAAGCCTTAAAAGAGTCTATTTTCATTGTATTCTTTCTACACCTCTGATTATATATCAAGTGTATTTTCCCAAACAATCATTTATCTATTAGGTAGGTTGTTAGAAGTCTCTTACTAAGTGTTTGAAAATTTGAAGTATATTTCACTACGCCAAAAACTGGAATAGACAGCGCACCTTAGAGGGCGCTTTATTACAAAAGCTCACTCTAAAGTGAAGCGAAAAAATAAGGAGCGAACAACTGGAATAGACAGCGCACTTTAGAGGGCGCTTTTGTAATAAAGTGCCCTTTAAGGTGAAGCGTAAAAATAAGGAGGAGATAGAGGGACAACAATACAGGGCGCTTTTTAGAAAGCGCCCTCTAAGGTTACCCTTAGAGGGCGCTTTTAAAAAAGCGGTCTAAAAGTCCATGTGCATTTCCAGTTTATAAAGCGCTTTTCGAAAGCCTTAGAGAGCGCTTTCATAAGCGCCCTCTTAGGCCCCCTTTAGAGGGCGCTTTTTTTCCACAAGCGCCCTCTACGGTCCCCTTTAGTAAACATTAAAATTATAACATACTGCGCGTTTTGTTATTTCACTCTCTGTTATTTTTGTTCTTTTTCACGTTAGGGTTCTCACTGCTACGATTTTCGCTACTTCTAAGGCGTTCTCCTTCCACCTCTGTTAGATCTACGACGTTTCCTCCTTCTATTAATTCGTTGTTAGTTGTTCGATTTTGACACCATAGGTATTTTTCTAATCTTCATATTACTTGGTTTCTCTTCTGACGTTCGCTATTGTTCATTTTTGGTTTCATTTTTCTTGGTTCATACATTTATTGAGTATTCTCAACAATAATTATTGTGTTGCAATGCTAGCAATGGAGACTAGGCATTATGGGTTAAATTTCACCAACTGTTCCATTTGTTTCTCGATGTAGAAAAAGGAGGCAGCAATATCTAAAACACCTTCTACCAATCAAAGGTACACTATGCAGCTTATGAGTGTATTTATTCTAGCATACATAGCGTAGCTAGTAACTTAAGAAGTTTAGGTATGGATGTTATTTGATAGAGTAAATTAGAGTCGACTATTCTTCTGTTAGCTTTCAGTTAGACCATTATACAATTCTACATATATATTTTCTAGTCAATGTTTATCTTTTGTAAAAACTATATGATGATATATAACTATGCTACAAATTAGTGCATACCACTAATGCTTAATGCATGGTTCATACATTCTCATGCTATTGAAGTCAGAGATATCTGAAAATGTTGAGAAACTAACTCAATAAACCAAAATTGTTTTGGTTTTGGGTTGTTGTTGGAGACATGAATGCCCTGCACAGAGACTAACTCAATAAAGCAAAATTGTTTTGTCTCATCCCATTTTTGGTTTCTCTTCTGAAATTGTTTTTTGTTTATTCTAATTAGTAATGGATAATACATGGATGTCTTCCAATAGATTGTCGAGAGAGTACGAGAATGGGGTATCAGAATTCGTTAAGTTTGTCGTTGCGCACGCCGAAGACCCCAGTAGAATGATATGTCCTTGCTTGGGTTGTTGTTATGGGAAACGGGTTGACGCAGTTCAGTTGACATTGCATCTAATGAGGCATGGAATTGATCGAAGTTATACATGTTGGAATTTGCATGGTGAGAAAAGTAACGAGAATGTTGAACCGGGGGATTCCTATATTTGGTTGCAAGTGGGTTGAAAATAATAACGGCATTCGAATGGATAAGTCAGAATTTTTGCAAGTGGATCTTAATAGGGTGGGATACAAAGATGAGTCTTTTATTCTAGCCTCTCAAGCTAGACAAGTGTTCTATGTCAATGATCCGAAAAGTACGAAATGATCTATAGTTCTTTTTTCCAACAAAGTAATTGATGAAAACACTGGAGATCAAGGTGATATTGATGTTGAGATTGAATCGTTTACCAGAAATGATCAAGATGAGAATATTATATCAAATGATTCATATATTAGAAATGATCATAATGAGGGTATTTTGATCAATCCAACCGTCTGTGTTGTTAAGAGACATGTAGAACATATTCCAACCAAGAAAAGAAAGAGAACTTAGTGAAAAAGGTACAGGTCAAATGATTTTAATTGTTTTCTTTATTACAGGTAAAATGGCTTTTATTACAGCAAATCGAGTCAGTTGCATCAAAAAAAAGGTATAAACACAATTATATGATATTTATGCATAGAAAATGTTAATTCTTGATCTTATACTTCACCTAACTAATTTTATGATATTTTAGGTTCATGTTATTGATATTGAACAAAAAGAGGTTGTTGCTAAGAAGACTGCGGCTAGCAAAAAAAACATACATCTCAGAGATGCTTTTGCTACTTAGTTTTATTTCTTTTTAAGTTATGAATTGGTTGTATATTTAGAATCTTTAGAAGTTAAACGATTATATATCAGTGGATTGTTGTATATGTATGGATTGTTGTATATAAGGCTTGTTGAATGCAATGTGTGAAAAAGGGCTTCAAATTATACAGTTTTAGGTGTACTGCTTCAATATACAGGTTGTCTAAAATAAATAAATAAATATAGCGTTTTTAAAAAAAAAAATTTAAATAACCACCCACTTTAGAGGACGCTTTCCAAAATAAGCGCCCTCTAAACCCTTTAAATTTCCACTTTAGAGGGCGTTTTCCAGTAAAAGCGCCCTCTAAACCCTTAAAAGTTTCCATTTTAGAGGGCGCTTTCTTTAAAAAGCGCCCTCTAAAGTGGCCCTTAAAGGGCTTAAAGAGCCACTTTAGAGAGCGTTTTCACCAGGAAAAAAAGCGTTGTCTTTACCTATGCCAGCGCCAGATTAGAGGACGCTTTAAAACGCTGTTATAGGCAAAAAAAAAGCGCCCTCTTTTCCCTTATTTGGCGTAGTGTTTCTTGTGTGCTTGGGCATAGAAGTCTCTTTCTCATGTTCTTGAGCATTGGAAGCCTCTTACTTGTGTGCTTGAGCATAAAAGTATTTTACTTTAGTGTTTGAGCATTGAAAGTCTCTTCCTTGTGTGCTTGAGAAAATTATAATCTTGTGTAATTATAGTGAAAATATCTTGTAAAAACAAGGGGTTGGATTATTCTCAAGTTGTGAGAGGAACCAGGATAGCTCTACGTGTCTCTCTTCTTTCTTACATTTCATATTCGCTTCCTACCTATGATTAAATTAGATTATATATAAACTGACCAAGAGTTTTAAAAGAAAGAAAATGTCAACACAATTCAACTTTCATCTTGTGTCTTTCTCACCTTCATGTACCTGCAGACTTTGTCATCATGGAGATGTACGAGGATTCCCAAATCATGATACCCCTAAGTATGCCCTTTCTACCTACAACGGGGGCCATCATTTATGTTAAGAGAGTGGAAGTTAACTTTTGAGGTAGGAGAAAAGAGTTATATTGCCAAAACTTATGAAAAACCTTTCATTAAGGGATTCTTGTTGCTTTGTCGATGTAATCGATGCTTGTGTTCAAGAGAGTGCATCGGAACCTCCTCCAACCGATGAGTTGGAGGTATGTTTGCTTGATAGTGATAAATTAATAAAGAAAATATTGAAACTAAGGGTTATGAGGAAGTATTGGATAAAAGTCTCATTTCCACTAACCAAAACATTGAAGCACTTGTTACACAAATCGGCGAGGTTGAGCAACAAAAACCCCAATTAGAGCTGAAATAAATCCCCAGACACTAAGACATGAATTTTGATAGATTAATGAAAAACAATTTCATCGAAGGATTTTTGGTTCTGATTTTGTTTTGCAACTTTTAAAACAATTTGACTTTCTAGAAACAGTATCCTTTTTTAACGAGGGACTTCATAATGTTATAGATGTAGTTTCTTTGGTTAAATCCCTTTCATGGGAATGGGGCAGATGCTAGGTTTTATGGTGTTTTCCTTTATAGTATGAAAGATTGATTAATAAATCCTCTTATCGATTGTATTCCTTAAAATTTTGAAAATTTTCTCTTCTTCTCTATTGGGTTGAGTACCCTTTATATTCTTTAATAAATCTTTGTTTATATAAAATATAAAAAACTAGGTGTTGATAGCCGCAATCAATAACTTTTTAATGCAAAATTGTTGAATACATGAACTTTTATAAATAAAGTTTTTAAAATCATAAATTTATGCATCTCATAATAATATTATATATTTTTGTAATATTTTTTAGTTAAAGGCTTAATCATAGTTAAATCTTTGTTTATTTCTACAAATCATACAGTTCATATTAATGATATCTCTTATAACAATCATTTTACATTGCAGTGACCAAAATGTATTACAAATTTCAAACATAGAATGCACATTATTAAACCTTAATTTACATCGAGTATAGTTAAAAAATTTGACGAATTAAATTTTGTTGTTAATTAACAATTAAAAAAAAAATCAATAAATCTCAGTGACTTTTTTTTTCTTCTCATGTTTTGAATTAAGATATTTTAATTCTATTTGCCTTCTAAACTCTAAAATGTCCCTATGATAATAAGATACACTTATTGTAGACAAATATTACTTTAAACATGATGGTGTAATCTTATTGGTGGTGCCACTTAGGTAGATGTTGATATATAATTCTAACTTTAACAACACGTACCATCAATTTAATTACTTGCATCTTTAGACCTTTCCAAAGGATGTTGATCATGTTTCTTATCCATACTCATTTCAACTGCCTCAAGAGCCATCTCAGCATCCATTACCATTCAAATTAATACAAGTTAAGATTAACTACTTAAGATTGATTTTGTCTCAAATTTGCAATAAAATTAGTGATTCTATAATCCAATTAACTTAGACCCCACATTTCCATAGCCGACCGGCTTTAATTATCATCATTTACATGTCACATTGAACAAGACATATACAACTCACATCATTATAAGAATATTAATTTTCATAAACATATTAATAATCTCAAATTATAAGAAGTTAAAGAGAAATTATATATGATTTTGTAATATTTTTATTTATTTATTATGGATAAAATAAAAATTTAAAGATTTTAAAGATGAAATGATAATAAATAATAGAGTATATTGAAAAAAAAATTATTAATATTGTGAAATATTTTATAATTAAAAAAAAATTGACAAAATAACTTATAATTTGAGATAGAGGAAGTAACTCACAGAAATCGTCACTGATTTGTTTAGAATTGAAAATAATCGATGAAGTGAGGAAGTAATGTCTTGTTGCAATAGATTTAGATTTTTGATGCGGTGGACAAGTGAATGACCTGTAAAATTAGCATTCTAACATTCAAATTAGTAAAAAAATAAGGCATAAGATAAGATTGAGAGTGTATTTAAATGTCTGAAATGAAACGTTTTATTCTTTATATAATAAAAGCGTTTAAAATCGTCTATGTAAGATGAAACAAATTGTGCGGAAAGCTGTTAAATTTAACTAGATGATGATCAATACATTTGAAGAACATAATTGTCTGATCTTAAAAAAGGAATGATGAATTATGTGTTTAATATTTTATCAGTTGACAACGCTTTTAAATTTTACTTTGAATAAAGAATCCGATATTTTTTACCAAAATATTAATAATATATCTAACTCGCTATATATATATATATATATATATATATATATATATATATATATATATATATATATATATATATATATATATATATATATATATATAATATGTGTGACTAGGCGCACTTGTTGCACATGTATATATATATTGACATATCTATACATACATATATAAGGATTCTAACTCTTCAATTCTCTGAATCAAATTTATTCAAGAGAGTGAAATGGTGGACAACAACATTGGAGGAAGTTCTTTTGATAACGAAAATGGTGGCATTAAGGAGCAAGATCGGTTGTTACCAATAGCAAATGTTGGGAGGATAATGAAGCAGATATTACCACAGAATGCAAAGATCTCAAAGGAATCAAAAGAAACAATGCAAGAGTGTGTTTCAGAGTTCATAAGCTTTGTGACAAGTGAGGCATCAGAGAAATGCAGGAAGGAAAGAAGAAAGACAGTGAATGGTGATGATATCTGTTGGGCTTTAGCTACACTTGGGTTTGATGATTATGCTGAACCAATGAGAAGGTATTTGCATAGATATAGAGAATTAGAGGTTGATAGAACACCAACCTCTAATAATATTGTTCAAGATAGAGGAAATTAATTCAACTTGGTGTGGTAGAACTAAAAATTAGTTGTTTTGTTTGTTGTTAATTACTAGTACATCTTAATCTTACTTAATCTTAATTACATGTACCTTTGGTTTATGCAATCAGCATGTTTGAGTTGATTTGTTAAACTTGAGATCCCTTAATGACTTGTCTTTTTTTATGAAATGAAAGTGTTGAACCTTCATCTTAGATTAGCATTTCTGGCAATTTAACATGACGAAACAAATAAAGATCATATTTAACTATTGTTTATTGTTTAAATCTCTGACAAATATTTTATGAAATACTATTTAACTAAGGATTAATTATGATAAATTTTAGTTCATGTGTAATAGATGACAAACGGACATGTCAGATCCATGTAGATTCTTATCGTAAAAGTTAGTAAAAAATGAGATAAATGGAGAGAATATAATTGAAAGTGTGAGTCTAAAACATTGACTCGTTCTGAAAAAAATACGAGATTGGGGCGGAGCGGATCCATGAGCACTGTACCATATTTTTTAAAGCTTAAAATTTTAAAAATATATATCTAAGTGTTTATGCTCGCAAATGTCCAGAAAAAAAACGGAACGTGACGGACAAATTTGAAAGTGAAATCCTAAAATCTTATCCCACCCGATAAAAAATATGTATAAAATAAACGTATAAGACAAGCCAGATCCGTTTTGCCACCTTAAATAATCCGAATTCAAATATCACATTATTAGATAAGAGACTATATTCAAACACATTGAGAATTATATTCAAAATGTCTATTGTTAATTGTCAATGCATAACTCCAAAAGAATGGAGCCAAAATAAGTGGAGTTTACAATACAAGCTCTATAGATTCATTGTACTAACCAGATCATATAGATTGAGTCTTTCACTCACCAAATTAGATTATGAAAGCATGTATTACTTTTTTAGTGTGATGACATGGTTGATGACAAGAGCAAGTGTTCTTGCCATGTGTCTGTTAGCCAAGTGGTTGCCTTAGAATGCACGCAACACATTTGAAGTAACACGTGTCAATGTGCCTGCGGAGTATACAATAACTTAAGTCAACTAATAGTGGATTAAGCACTAATCTTTATTTTACTGGAATTCATTAAGCACTAATCTTCTCAATCAATATGTAATGCATTCCAATCAGGACCACAACACACCATGCGGATGCACAATCAACTTTATGAGCAGTGTAAGTCATCATAATTATAAAGTTAAGATTGTGTATTAGAGCATTTCTCAATATTATTTGTAAAGAAATCTATTTTGAATTTTTTACTCCATTAATAAGTTAAATTAATTTTTGGGTGAAACATTTAATAAGTTAAATTTTTTACTCAATTAATAAGTTAAATTAATTATGTCAACATGTATAAGCTTGAGCAAATTCCTCACTCAACTCCTGAGCTTAAATCATTTGAAAAACATGATTCTTCACGAAGTTGATATAAAAGGTTGATTGACGATATCTCTTTTACTATATCTTATTTTGCCATTAAATTTAAGCCTCTAAATCAGAAATGCTCAAATCGAAGATGTCAATGTTATGGATATTTAATATCAACATCTTATTTCTTAATATAGGTGCCTTGGTGATGAGACTGTTTCTCCCATCTTTGATGAATATTATAACAATATTCTAAATGTTGGTTTGAATTTGTTGAGATATTAAATATAATTCAAGTTGAGTTGTGTGACGCAGGTCCAAAGTTAATTAGGATTTAGAGTTTGTTATTTAGTTTGTTATTTTACTTAGCATTTAAGATATTTAGGTGTATATAAATAGACACTTTGTAATTCAGTATTATAATTCAATTCAATAATACAATTTTTATTTCCTTATTCTTTCTTTCTCTCCTCACTAAAAGAGCCTCAAACATTAACAAATTGGTATCTAGAGTTCTAGTTAGATTCTTGATCGTGTTTTCAAGAACCACACGTCAGAGATCGTGTTTTCAGAATCGTGGGTTGTTGTTGATCAATCGTTGCAAAGATGAATGGTAGCGAAAATTTACAAAACTCCCTTCCAACTTGACGGCAAGAATTGGCTTCGATGGAGAAAACAGATGCAATCTCTATTTGACTTTCATGAAACACTAGAAGTGGTTACTAATGGTGTTCATGCGGTTGGAGAAGATGCAACTGACGCATAGAGAACCACTCACAAGGATACCAAGAAGAAGGATTGCAATGCGGCGTTTTACATCCAAACAGCGACTGATACGACTAATTTCAACATAATCCCTCATGTTGAATCGACGAATGAGGCATGGGACATTCTTGCCAAGTACTATGAAGGAGACGAGAAAGTCAAGGTTGTCAAGTTGCAAACTTTGCGATGACAATATAAAAATTGTTGTCGATGGGAGAAGACGAAAAGATTGCATGATATGTATCGAATGTGCATAAATTTTTCCATCTCTTGAAGGAGTATGGCGAAACCCTAACTAATAAGATGATAGTTGAGAAGGTAATGTGTACGTTGACCTCTCACTTTGAACACGTTATCATAACTATTCAAGTATCCAACAATCTTGAAACCCTGAAACTGGAAGATTTAGTTGGTTCGTTGGAGGCACATGAGATTAGGATTGTCGAAAGGAAAGGAGTTCAAGAATCAATACAAGAAGTCTTGGTCGAATCCTCACAAGAATAAGGTCAATGATAGAGCTTCTGAATCCTCAAAAAGAGGAGAAGGAAATTCCTATCAGAAAGACAAAGAAGAGAAAAAAAGGTATGCAATGTTATAACTATGGAAAGTAGGGTCACTTAGCCAAGCATTATTGGTACCGGAAATACAAGGGATCGACAAAAGGAAAGGATGAAGGAGAGAACCTTGCACGTCAAAATTTAGATGCTTCTGATGATATGGTGGTTATGGCTGCAGTTTCAGATGACCATGTCGAATCCAAGATCTAGTTCCTCGACTCAGGCTGCTTGAATCACATGACTGGTCGAAAAGCATGGTTAGTAGATTTTTACGAGTCAAAGAATAGCAAGGTCAAACTTGTTGATAATAGCTCGTTGCAAGATGAAGATACTAGCAACATAGTTATTCAAAGGAGTAATAGAGCGAAAGCCTTGATCAAAGATATACTTTATGTCCCTAGAATGAAGTGTAATCTACTAAGTGTTAGACAACTGGTCGAAAAGGGGTTCTCAGTGGTTATGAAAGATGGAGCCTTAAAACTTTTCAACATCTAGAATAATTTGGTCTTAAAATCTCCTCTGTCAAAGAATAGAACATTTAAGACCATGATCAGTTTACTGAGGTACATTGTATGAAAACAGTTGTCGACCATAACAATAGTTGGTTGTGGCATCTGAGGTTTGGCCATCTGAATTTTAGGTCGCTCAATCAACTAATCACTCAAGATATGGTAATTGATATACCAAGTCTTGAGATATCCGACATACTCTAGGAAGGTTGTTTAGTCAAAAAGCAGTCCATGAAGTCTTTCATTTTGACTAAGCCAATGAGATCCTCCTACATACTCGAAGTTGTACATTCAGACGTATGTGATCCTTTTGAGGAGCATACCATTGATGGAAATAGGTATTTTGTTTCGTTTGTCGATTAGTTTAGTAGAAAGTTATGGATCTATGTGATCAAGAAAAAGGATGAAGTATTCAAAAATGTTAAAGAGATTAAAGATGCTTGTCGAAAACCAAAGTGAAAAGAAGATCAAGGTGTTGCGAACAGATAGAGGTGGCGAATACACATCCAAGATATTTGAAGCATTATATGTAGAACATGGTGTTAATCATGAGGTAATTGCTCCTTATACTCCTCAACATAATGGAATAGAAGAGAGAAGAAACATAACCATATTGGACATGGCGAGATGCATGCTGAAGCAGAAGAATTTGCCAAAATCCTTATGGGGTGAAGTTGTTTCAACTATTGTTTATATACTGAACAAGTTCCCTACCAATAAGTTGAAGAACAAGGTTTCTGAAGAAGTGTGGAGTGACAAACAACCATCAGTGAGTCATCTGAAGGTGTTTGGCTTTATGTGTTACAAGCATGTTCCTGATGTAAGAAAAAGGAAGCTTGATGACAAGAGTGAACGTATGATTTTGGTAGGATATCATAAGACTGAAGCATACAGGTTGTTTGATCCAATTAATCATAAGATTATGATTAGTCGAGACATTGTGACTGAAGAAAATTCCTCCTAGGATTGGAATTTTAGTAATGCAATTGACAAGCCATTGATGAGCTATGATTTCGACGAAGCAAGTAATGATGTCGAAGTCGAAGATATTGTCGATGTTCCAATTAAAGTCGAAGTTATTGCTGACATACCTGACACATTTGAAATCGAAGAGATTATGGCTAGCACAAGTCAGAGACCTCAAAGAACTAGAGCTCGTCCAGCAAGACTTCAAGACTATGAAGTGGTTGGTGATGATGAAGTCACAATAAATGGAGAACTAGTTAATTATGATTTGCTTGCAGGTGTTGAACCAATCAACTATAGTGGGGCTTTAAAGAATATGAATTGGAAGTATGTTATGGTTGAAGAGTTACAAGCAATCGAAAGAAACAACACATGGGAGTTGGTCAAATTGCCAGTACATACAAAAGCTATCAAAGTAAAGTGGGTGTTCAAGTTGAAGCATAATGTTGATGGATCGATAGCAAGACATAAGGCGAGATTAGTAGCTCAGGGATTTTTTAGCGAACAGGACTCGACTACTCTGAAGTCTTTGCACCTGTCGCATGATTGGAAACTGTTCGACTAGTGGTAGCCTTGGCATGTAAGCAAGGTTGGTCGACATCAAGTGAAGCACAATTGGCCGATATTTTCACCAAAGGATTGAAGATCGGCAGGTTCCTAAAGTTGAGAAAGAAATTACGAATAGTTCAGATCGATAATGATTAGTCTGTTTCAACAGCTTGGATTATAGGAGGTATGTTGAGATATTAGATACAATCTAAGTTGAATTGTGTGGCCTAAGCCCAAAACTAATTAGGGTCTAGGGTTTGTTACTTTGTTTGTTACTTTACTTAGTATTCAAGTCACTTAGATTTATATAATTAGAAACTTTGTAACTCAGTATTATAATTCAATTCAATAATATAATTCTTACTTCCTTATTATCTCTTTCTCTCCTTACTAAAAGTGCCTCAAGCACTAACAGGATTCAAAATAATGTTCTTCATATTTGAAATATAGTAAACATATGAAACAAATTATTGTCTTTCACATTTTAAATGTATTAAGATATCACATTTGTCTTTTATTGGAATTTTAGAATTATCATCAAATGAGACATTGTCACTTATTGATTCATTAAGTTCCATAAACATAATCATTTTTCTGGCATATGGATGATTACACATGTGTCAAAGCACCAATAATTTTATGATTTTCCTTCCTTACTTATCTATGCTAGTGTCGTCACCGGGGTTTAACGCGGATAACAAAATCTGGACCGTCGTCTTGTTTAAAGATAAAACAGAAGTTTTGCCACCGAATTTTATTTATGTGCCTTTATTGGAGAGGCGAGGGGAAATAGTCAATAAAACCCTCAAAAAGGTAAGCGCACAGGAAGCGCTAAAAAGGGATATGGTATCGGTCTCGCAACCGAGATTAGTGTTCGGAAGTCGATTACGCAAGGGGAGGGTATTAGCACTCTTCACGTCCATGGTACTCCATAGGAACCATTAGGGTTGATTTTATGTACGCGAGAATTTATCTCGTCATTATTTATTTTTCAAAAGAATGTGTGTGAGAGAGAGGGGTTTTGGTTTTTTATTATGGTGCTCGCCAAGGATTGTGGCCATTGTGCCTACGTATCACTCATTCGGAGATGAGAAATCAGAGCTCTATAGTTCGGAGTAGAAAATGTTTGTGTGTTGGTTGATTATACCTTTGAGAAAAGGGTTTTCGAGTTGAGGCCCTAAGGCACAAAAATTAGGTTTGATGGGTTGTGTTGATTTTACCTTAAACAAGGGTTTATCGAAAGAGTTTGTGATTAGATTGCACTAAAGTCTAAGGGCAGAGGTGAATATTCTAGACAACAAGCCAAGCATCTTGCGCCCAAAATAATCAGAGTGAGGGTAGGAATGCTCCATTCTCACTCATTCTTCACCACTTAAGACTTGTGGCACACAATACTAATCGTAGTTGTTAAGTATTTTTAATTTGATTAAGAAAAAAGGCCACTTGACATTGAATCAAGGGTTTATTTATTTGATTGAGAAATATTGCTTATGCAACATGAATGCAAAGTAACCAACAAGGAAATAAAAGGGGCTCATTGTAAGGTAGCCCAAAAGAAAGCCTTGTGTGTGCAAAGTGACTTATGCTAAACAAAGGATAATGGTCTTATAAACATGTTGTAAGAACAAAAATTGTTCTACAACAGATTCCATGATTTTGATGATAACAAAGGATGAAACCAAAAATGGCACCCTAACGAAAAGTTTCTAAGTGTGTAGGGTTCTATAGAAAGAAGAAATAAATCTGATGATGTCATCAGATGCAAAACAAGATCAGATGCAAAATCTCAAGTATCAGAAGCATCTAAAGAGGAATCTCATTCAAGAAGCTCTGACTCTGGACAAAACTACAAAGTATCAGAAGCATCTGAACATGAAGTAAAGTCTAGAAGCTCTGACTCTGAACAAATGCCTTCTGTAAATTCTGAAGTTATCAGCGCCATCTGAACTTTCAAGAGATAACATCAGAAGCCAGTTTCTCCAGATACACAAAGACTCTAATCAGAATTGTTAATCATGATGAAGTAACGTTTAAGCCAAGTTAAAGTTCTGCAAATGGATTTCCTCAATTAGAAAGAGACGTTAATCTCCACTTCCAAGAGAGAAGATACTAATTGTGGTAAGTAGTCACTTCTAAGAGAAAAAGTCTACTGCAGAAGCTATTAATGGAATGGCGTAACTACATCTCAATATCCAACAGATTCAACGCTACTTCAACTCTACTTCAACTCCTATAAATAGAGAAGAAATCTCATTCAGTAATGCAAGAAAATCACTAGCCAAAATTATACTGAAATTATATCACGCTCAAGAAAAACATCTTTGTTCTTCAAAGAATTTCACTAAGCTTTTGCTTATCAAGTGAAAAATTTGTTCTTAAGTTTGTAATATTTGCTTTCTTAGAAGCACTCTAGATTACACATCTTGTATCTAATTTTTATTTGATTTCCTCAAGTGACTCTTTGTAGTCTGTAGACTTGAGAGGACTAAGAGATTTTCTTCTCTCTTAGGGGTTGTTTGTAATCTTTCAAGATTAGTGGATTAAGTCCTTGTTGAAGGCGAAATCACCTTGGCCGGGTGGACTGGAGTAGCTTTGTGTTATAAGCGAACCAGTATAAAATCATTGTGTGATTTCATTTTGCAAAAAGCGCTTATTTTTTCAAACAATTCAAACCCCCCTTTCTTGTTTTTCTCACCTTCAATTGGTATCAGAGCTTCGGCTCTGTTATTGATTTTCAAATCAAACACTTAACCGTGTAGAGAGATCCAGTGCGAGAAAAACAAATGGCCCACTCAAATGAGAAAGATTCTTACAATGCCAAGCCTCCTGTTTTTGATGGAGAAAAGTTTGATTACTGGAAAGATAGAATCGAAAGTTTCTTTCTGGGTTATGATGCTGACCTCTGGGACATTGTCACAGATGGATACAAACCTCCAACCTTAAATGGAGCTGAAGTTCCCAGAAGCAAAATGTCAGAAGATCAGAAACGTGAGTTCAAAAATCACCACAAGGCCAGAACAATACTTCTAAATGCTATATCATACAACGAATACGAAAAGATCACCAACAGAGAGACGGCTAAAGATATACTTGACTCTCTGAAGATGACCCATGAAGGAAACTCCCAAGTCAAGGAGACGAAGGCTCTGGCGTTGATCCAGAAATATGAAGCCTTCAAGATGGAAGATGACGAAGCTATAGAAGCTATGTTTTCCAGATTCCAAACTCTTATTGCAGGTCTTAAAGTGCTAGACAAAGGATACACGACTGCAGATCATGTTAAGAAGATAGTCAGAAGTCTGCCAAAGAAATGGAGACCAATGGTTACTGCTCTGAAGTTATCAAAGGATCTGAACAATATCAGCCTTGAAGAACTTGTTAGTTCTCTCAGAAGCCATGAGATAGAACTAGAGGAGGATGAGCCTCAGAAAAGGAACAAGTCAGTGGCGCTGAAGTCCAGACCTGAAAGACGGAAGTCAGACAGAACCAAAGCTCTCCAGGCAGAAACTGCAGATACTGACGACTCTGAACCTGAAGACTCTGATGATGAAGAAGAACTGTCCTTACTAACCAGAAGAGTTAAGCAACTCTGGAAAAGAAGGAACAACAACAACAACTTCAGAAGATCAAGACCCAGAGGGGATAGATCAGAGTCAACTTCAAAAGGTAAACCTAATAAAGATATTACCTGTTTTGAATGTAAAGAAACAGGTCATTATAGAAATGAATGCCCCAAGCTGAAGAAAGATAACTCTAAGAAAGAAAGCTTCAAGAAAAATGCCTTCAGAACAAAGAAGGGATTAATGGCCACCTGGGACGATAGTGAATCCGAATCATCAGAATCTGACTCTGATGAACAGGCCAACGTAGCTCTTATGGCTACCACATCCAGCAGCTCAGATGAAGAATCTGAAGAGGTATTTTCTGAACTTTCTAGATCTGACTTAGAATCATGTTTATCAGAAACTCTTACCTCTCTTCAGAAATTAAAACAAAAAGTTAAAAACATTAAAGGTCTTCTTAAAGCAAAATCTGAAGAGTGTAGTAAACTTGAGACAACAATTCTAACAAGAGATGATACAATCATATCTTTAACGTTAGAAAGAGATGAAGCTAAAACGAAAAGCTTAGAATTAGAAGAAGTGTTGTCTCAAGCACCACAAACTTCAAATGAAATTATTTATAAGTATGAAGAAGCCTTTCAACAATTTCTGAAGAATGGGATAAATAGGAGTATTATGGCATCCATGATTTATGGAGTAGGTCAGAATAATAAAAGGGGAATTGGGTATGATTCTGATTCTGATAAAACTTCTACCAGTAACCAAATTAAATCGCCTTTTTCATACCACTACACACACACACAAGAACACAAATTTAAAAATGCTAGAAGACCCAAAGTTGTAAGAAACTCTGGGAAAACTAATCTGAAAGGACCCAAGAGATTCTGGGTACCGAAAGATAAGATTATCTATGTTGCAGATATCCTATGCAGCAAAGTTCAGACACCAGTCATGGTACCTGGACTCTGGATGCTCGCGACATATGACGGGAAGAAAGTCTATGTTCCAAAGCCTGGAACTTAAAGACGCTGGCTTCGTAGGTTTTGGAGGAGATCAGAAAGGAAGGATCAGAGGCTCCGGAACTATTGGTAACGGTACTCTTCCCTCTATATCTGATGTTCTTTATGTAGAAGGATTAATGCATAACTTGTTATCCATAAGTCAATTAAGTGATAACGGTTATGATGTAATCTTTAATCAAAAAACGTGTAAAGCCATTAGTCAGAACGATGGCTCTGTCCTTTTCACAGGCAAGAGGAAAAACAACATTTATAAAATAAATCTTTCTGATTTAAAAGATCAAAATGTTAAATGTTTAATGTCAGTTCACAAAGAGCAATGGGTATGGCATAGACGCTTAGGCCACATTAGCATGAGAAAACTTTCTCAGCTAACTAAACTTGAGTTAGTCAGAGGCTTACCTAAACTGAAGTTTTCTTCAGATGCTCTGTGTGAAGCTTGTCAGAAAGGAAAGTTTTCAAAAACATCTTTTAAAAAGAAAAATGTTGTTTCTACCTCCAAGCCTCTGGAGCTTCTTCACATTGACTTATTTGGTCCTGTGAAAACAGCATCAGTCAATGGAAAGAAGTATGGACTTGTAATCGTTGATGATTACAGCCGATGGGCATGGGTAAAATTCCTAAGGCACAAGAGTGAGTCTCACTCTGTATTCACCAGTTTCTGTTCTAAAGTGCAAAAAGAATTTGACTCTAAAATTGTTAGAGTCAGAAGTGATCATGGTGGAGAATTTGAAAATAAAGATTTTGAAGAACTATTTGATTCTAATGGAATATCCCATGATTTCTCCTGCCCTAGAACTCCACAACAAAATGGAGTTGTAGAGAGGAAGAATAGGACACTCCAAGAGATGGCCAGAACCATGATCAATGAAACAAATGTAGCAAAGCACTTTTGGGCAGAAGCTGTAAATACAGCGTGTTACATTCAGAATAGAATCTCTATTAGACCTATTCTGGAAAAGACTCCCTATGAACTGTGCAAGGGAAGAAAACCCAACATTTCATATTTTCATCCCTTTGGATGCATTTGTTTTATATTAAATACTAAAGAACATCTGAACAAGTTTGATTCCAAAGCACAGAAAGGTATTATGTTAGGATACTCAGAACGCTCTAAAGGCTATAGAGTATACAACACAGAAACCAAAATTGTGGAGGAATCAATTCATGTTAGATTTGATGATAAGCTTGACCCTGAAAAGTCAAAGCTAGTTGAAAAATTTGCAGATTTAGAGATCACTCTGGTAGAATCTGAGAAAACTCCAGAAGCAACTGTCACTCCAGACTCTGAAGAAATTAAATCTCCAGAAATTCCAAGGAAAGTTAAAAGTCGTATTAACGTATCTGAAGATTTGATTCTGGGAAACAAGAACGAACCCGTCAGAACCAGATCTACCTTCAGAACTTCTGAAGATATTCCTCTGGGACTAGTGTCTCTGATTGAGCCTATGTTCTGTGATGAAGCTCTTCAAGATAACGATTGGGTGACAGCTATGCAAGAAGAGTTAGATCAATTCTCCAAGAATGATGTCTGGGATCTCGTTCCAAAACCCAGAGGCACTCATGTCATTGGAACCAGATGGGTTTTCAGAAACAAGCTGAACGAGAAAGGAGAAGTTGTCAGAAACAAAGCTCGACTGGTAGCTCAAGGTTATAGTCAACAAGAAGGTATTGATTATAATGAAACTTTTGCTCCAGTCGCGAGATTAGAATCTATTCGTCTTCTTGTATCTTTTGCTATTAATCATTCTATCAAATTATACCAAATGGATGTCAAGAGTGCATTTCTTAATGGTTATATTTCAGAAGAAGTGTATGTTAATCAACCTCCTGGTTTTGAAAATTCAAACTTTCCAGAACATGTTTTCAAACTTAAAAAATCTTTATATGGACTAAAACAAGCCCCCAGAGCTTGGTATGAACGTCTGAGCAATTTTCTTCTGGAACAAAATTTTATCAGAGGGAAAGTTGATTCTACACTCTTCTGTAAAAACATTAATAATGATCTCATGATATGCCAAATTTATGTTGATGATATTATTTTTGGTTCTGCTAATATCTCTGTTTGCCAAGAATTTTCTAAGCTAATGCAGGCAGAATTTGAAATGAGTCTAATGCAAGAACTAAAGTTCTTTCTGGGAATTCAAATCAATCAAACTCCAGAAGTCACGTACATTCATCAAAGCAAGTACATTAAAGACGTTCTGAAGAAGTTTGACATGACTGAATGCAATTCTGCAAAAACTCCTATGCATCCAACTTGCATTCTGGAGAAGGAAGAGGTAAGCAACAAGGTTTGTCAGAAGCTCTATCGAGGTATGATAGGCTCTCTTCTCTATCTGACTGCTACTCGTCCTGATATTCTCTTTAGCGTCTGTCTTTGTGCCAGATTCCAATCAGATCCTAGAGAATCTCATTTAACAGCTGTTAAGAGAATTCTTAAGTATCTGAAAGGAACTCCTAACCTGGGCCTGATGTATGAGAAAACATCAGAGTATAGGCTTTCTGGTTATTGTGATGCAGATTATGCAGGAGATAGAATAGAACGAAAAAGCACATCTGGAAATTGCCAGCTTCTGGGAAACAACTTAATCTCCTGGGCTAGCAAAAGACAGTCAACTATCGCTCTATCAACTGCAGAAGCAGAATACATCTCAGCATCACTATGCACAACTCAGATGCTCTGGATGAAGCATCAGCTAGAAGATCTTCAGATATTTGAGAGTAACATTCCTATCCTTTGTGATAATACTGCTGCTATTTGTTTGAGTAAGAATCCTATTCTACATTCCAGAGCCAAACACATAGAAATTAAACATCATTTTATTAGAGACTATGTTCAGAAAGGAATAGTAACGCTGAAGTTCATTGATACAGAACATCAATGGGCAGATATTTTTACTAAGCCTCTAGCTGAAGATAGATTTCGTTTTATATTAGAAAATCTAAACATTAAAAATTGCCCTGAGTAAAATTTGGCTCTGAACATGTAAAATGAGAATCTGATAAAAACAAATACACTTCTGCCTCTGACTCTGATACTTCTACAAGTTAAGAAGATATCTGAGTTAGAAATCTTCAGAACCAATCTCTTGGTATTCCTGAAGATCAGATACATCAACGCGTGGAACTCTGAAGCGTCAAACTTTAGAACTTCTAGACAGCTGTCAAGAAATTCAAAAGGCAGACGTTTGAGTTTTCCTCGAGCAGTGTGCAAATTGTGGGATTAGACATTCATTAATGAGCTGTAATCATTTTTCCCCCAAACGTGCTATTTTGGTTTTTGTGCTAACGCTGGTATGTGTGTCGTTTTGCATGTGTTTTTACCCTTAGTATATAAACACTTTCTCTCACTTTTCACACTTATCACTCTCACTCACACTTAAACCCTAAACCCTCTCTCGAAGTTTTCTCTGCAACTCCTTCAGTTCTTCATCTTCTTCATCAATTTTCTTCATGAATCCTCAAGAGCAAGAAGTTTTTAACTTCTCCCAACAAATGGAAGCCGCTTCTAATCCCCAAGCCTCAAACACTCAAACACCCATGGTTATAGACGTTACCACAACCCCAGTTTACAAAGAACCTCACATTTTGGAACGCGAACAACACATAAACCTTTCAACTCCCTTTGAAGGTTTAGATGTACTGTGTGAATCGCTGGTGGATTTTGAGAACTTAAGAAGAAACGGTGTTGATCTTACTGAAGATCTTCGCAAGCAAGGTTGGGAAACCTACTTCGACAGGCTTTATGGTCCAATCTATCCTCTTCTGGTGAAGGAGTTCTGGAGATGTGCAGATGCTGATGACCAGTTCATTGTTTCTTTTGTTCTGGGTGTGAAGATTGTCATCACTGAAGCATCAATTGCTTCCTTGCTAAACATGGAGAAAGCTGGAGGTAAGAGGATTTACAACATTCCTCCAAGGTCCAAGCGCATCACAGAAGTCATTAACCCTACAATCTTCAAAGCAAACGCTGAAGGAAACCCCTCTAAGAACAAGGAGCTTCATCAGAACCTCCGAGTTTGGCTGAAGATTATTCTGGGAACAATCCATCATCGTCCAGCCTCCAACTCTTCAGATTACATAAATGCTGATCAGAAATGCATCCTTTACTGTATTCAGAAGGGTATCCCGATCAACCTCCCTGTTCTCCTCTTCAGATATCTGAGGGATTCAGTCAGAGAAACCAGGAATAACATGAAGCCCAGATCCTACATTCCTCTGGGTAGATTGCTCTCTGACATCTTCATTGAGCATGGGCTGGTAGATGCTCTGGAGAAGACCAGATGTATGGATGATCTGGCAATTGATGTGGGAAAGCCTCTGAATGCCAAAAATCTGAGGAGTATGGGAATCATCAAAGACATCAGAGTCAAGCCCACTATGGATGTGACCTGGGAAGCTCTGAAAGATCAGAGGAAAATGCCTCATGGCCTTGAAAGGTTCTTCAAGAATGAACCCAGAGATGCCATTGCTATCTACCTTCAGGATCGTCTGGATGAAGGCATTGATATTTCTGATTTCCGCCTTGAAGACTGTCTGGACTCTGTAGAAGATTTGGTCAGATACAAAAGAGGTCTTTCTGAGAAGAAGATAGCTGAGGAAGCAAGGAAGGCAAAGAAAGCCAGACTTGGAGAAACCTCTGGCACCAAAGCTTCAGCACCTCTGAATGTCTCTTCTGGTAAGTCTATTCCTCCTGTCTCTTCTGAATCTATAATGGCTTCCTCTAACCCTCTCTCCTCTCAACCAATATTTACAACCTCTGAAATCCCTCCTTCAACCATCAGAACCTCTCAACCTCCACCTGTTCTAAAAATTGCTCGTAATTTCACAACAACCTCTGACCCTAATCAACTATATCACCACAGCTCTTCCTCATCCTCTGAATATGAATCACCCCCTTACCTTTCCCCTTCTTCTGACCAAGAGTTCTCTGAACAAGAGTCCTCTGACCAAGAACACTCTGACCCAAACTCCCCAACAATAGCTGAAATTTATGCTAAAAATTTCGCTCCACAACCCTCAAGACAATCTGAAGTAACCTCTCCCCTCCAAACTTCACTTCCACCACAACAAACAACAACCTTACCCTCTGAAACTCAACCATCTAATCCCTTCACCTCTACTATCACTCCACCATTTATTCCCGCTGTACCTGGACCAGACTCTGACCCTTTAGACCTAAATCCACTATATGCTTCATCCCCTAGTCTTCAACCAGACGCAGATTCTGAACTTCAAGCAGAATCTGAACCTCAACAAACTGAACCTCAACCTCTAAATCTCAGCCCTCAAAACTCTCCACCTCATTCACCTGAACCTGAACCTGAACTTACCATACCTACCCTTGAGGAGGCCATTATACAGGTTGCAGAAGCTTCAGTCCAGAAGATCAAGTCTCTGGCTAAAAACTCTGAAGTTAGTGATGATCCTAAATCTGTTAGGACACACTGGAACAGAGTCATTAGTTGGATGACCTCTGAGTCTTATAGGCTGAAGAGTATCTCTGAACAAGTCAGAAATGGCTACATCAGAGACTCTGAGGAAAGACTCCAAGAGAGACTGGCTAGAGAAGCTGAGGCCAGAAGGTTAGAGGAGGAAAGATTGGCTAGGGAAGCTGAAGAAGAAGCAAAGAGGTTGGAAGAAGAACGCCTGGCAAAGGAAGCAGAACTTCTAAGGATTCAGGAAGCTGAAGCCAAGGCTAAGGCAGATGCAGAAGCCCAAGCTGCTGCTGAAGCTGAAGCTCAGCAGGCTCTGATTCAGGGGGAGTCTTCCTCTGCGATCCCTCTGATTCTTAACACTCTGAAAGAGATAAAGCAAGATCAGCAAGAGATCAAGAAAGATCAGAATGAGCTTCGTGCCAGGATGGACAAGCAAGATGCTCTGAATGAAAACATCCAGAACATGTTTGCCATGTTGCTTCAGAGACTTCCTCAACCTCCAAACCCTTAGGCACTTAGGATTTATTTTGTTTGCTTGCCTAATGTTTTTGCTTCTGTCTTCTTTTTAGCTCTGTTATTCGTCTTTGAATCTGATGTTTTGACTGTTGTTTGCCTTTGTGCTTTTTAATGAATTGTTTTTCTCTTTATTACTCTTCTTATTTTTTATGCCTTTTTGATTATGCCAAAAAGGGGGAGAAATTATTAATAGCTCTGATGAAAATTATGTCTAAAATCTTAAACATTCTGCAACAATTATAGAAATAGTTCTGATATAAATAGCTCTGATTAAATAATAGCTCTGATTAAATAACTCTAACATTAAAATTAAGAAATTGCAGAAAGTTTTCAGAAATCTCATTGCTTGGAAAGCTCTGGTAAGAACTTCTGAACTCCCTAGTACTAACTCAGGGGGAGCTTTTGTCTATCTGATCTAATATTTTTCATGTTTCATCTGATAATTTTATTTGTTTTGTCATCATCAAAAAGGGGGAGATTGTAAGAACAAAAATTGTTCTACAACAGATTCCATGATTTTGATGATAACAAAGGATGAAACCAAAAATGGCACCCTAACGAAAAGTTTCTAAGTGTGTAGGGTTCTATAGAAAGAAGAAATAAATCTGATGATGTCATCAGATGCAAAACAAGATCAGATGCAAAATCTCAAGTATCAGAAGCATCTAAAGAGGAATCTCATTCAAGAAGCTCTGACTCTGGACAAAACTACAAAGTATCAGAAGCATCTGAACATGAAGTAAAGTCTAGAAGCTCTGACTCTGAACAAATGCCTTCTGTAAATTCTGAAGTTATCAGCGCCATCTGAACTTTCAAGAGATAACATCAGAAGCCAGTTTCTCCAGATACACAAAGACTCTAATCAGAATTGTTAATCATGATGAAGTAACGTTTAAGCCAAGTTAAAGTTCTGCAAATGGATTTCCTCAATTAGAAAGAGACGTTAATCTCCACTTCCAAGAGAGAAGATACTAATTGTGGTAAGTAGTCACTTCTAAGAGAAAAAGTCTACTGCAGAAGCTATTAATGGAATGGCGTAACTACATCTCAATATCCAACAGATTCAACGCTACTTCAACTCTACTTCAACTCCTATAAATAGAGAAGAAATCTCATTCAGTAATGCAAGAAAATCACTAGCCAAAATTATACTGAAATTATATCACGCTCAAGAAAAACATCTTTGTTCTTCAAAGAATTTCACTAAGCTTTTGCTTATCAAGTGAAAAATTTGTTCTTAAGTTTGTAATATTTGCTTTCTTAGAAGCACTCTAGATTACACATCTTGTATCTAATTTTTATTTGATTTCCTCAAGTGACTCTTTGTAGTCTGTAGACTTGAGAGGACTAAGAGATTTTCTTCTCTCTTAGGGGTTGTTTGTAATCTTTCAAGATTAGTGGATTAAGTCCTTGTTGAAGGCGAAATCACCTTGGCCGGGTGGACTGGAGTAGCTTTGTGTTATAAGCGAACCAGTATAAAATCATTGTGTGATTTCATTTTGCAAAAAGCGCTTATTTTTTCAAACAATTCAAACCCCCTTTCTTGTTTTTCTCACCTTCACATGTCCCCCTAAGGTGGTGACATGATGTCATTCTTACAACAGGAATGTAAGTACGGATGAAACCCAAGTGTTTGAAACAAAGTGTCACAAAAGAGTAAAGGAAAAGGCTCCAAGCAAAGGTCCTAAATGGGATCCTCTAAGTCCAAGTTGATTAAGTGTCATAACTTGTTTTTGGTCTTATGATTTTATCATGTTTTTGTTGTCTTTTTTAGTATGGTAACAATAAAGTAAAAACAAGTAAATAAACGTGTATGATGAAGTTTATACAATGATGATGATAATGAATACCTATGACATAAAAGTAAATGACAGTGAATAACAACAATGATAATAATAACAAAAGGTTAGTAATAATTAAAGTTAGGTTAAGTTATGGTTATGAACAAGTGGACCAACATTGGGGATTATCTATCCTTAGGTCAATAGATTCAAAATATGGCGCATCGAGGGATAACTTATCATTGATAAAAAGTATGGAAGATGATCAATGAATAAACTTACCATAGATATGTAACAAAGAAAATTGTTCAACCTCAAGTCATATATCAATAGATTGACAAAAGGAAGACTATACAACCCAAAGTTGAAAAGGTTTAATGATTGATTAAGTTAACAAGTTATATAGACAAAGCATAATATTAACAAGTTAGAGGATTAGTATGAACAAGTTAGTAAAGTGTTAGTGGGGTTAGTACAAACAAAATGAACAACCATGTATCAGATGAAATCAAGTTAACAAGATAAGACTTCATCCATAAGTCAAATGACCATGTTATTTGAAGTAGGGGCAACCTATCCATGCTTAAAAGTACCATGGATGAATACATGATCATCCAATGGTAGGTTTGAAGTATGGAAGGTTTTAGTCAATCCTAATCCAAACATGTCATGACTTAAATGGATTTCATTAATCCTTAAGTTTAATCTCTCATAAGTCCACCAAAAATAACTCAAATGAAATAAACCAAGCCACCAATAAATTCTAGAGACAAAAATAAAGGGGGTTCATGTTCAACATATTTGAAAAATAGTAAAAATAAAAGGGGTAAAAAATAAAATCAAAATGGAAATAAATAAGGAAAATGATAAAATAACATAAGTTAAAAATAAAATGGTCAGGGTGCACACACTGAGGGTTGAACCCCTGACCTTAGGGTCATAGGGGGATCAACCCCTTCATTCATTGGACCAAAGGCCCAGTTGTAATATAAAACAAAACAAAACAATTAAATAATAAAACAAGTGAATAAATGAAAAGCACGCGTTGAGCAACCAATCACAGCAGGACACAGATTTGGTTTGAATTTGAATTTTGCGTGTGGCAACGACCACACGACCGTCTTCAACCTCGAGATTTATGAAATTAGAAGGTTGGAAATAAGCAAAATCAACAGGATTTTTTCATGGAGTTTCACCACATAATCAAAATCAAATCATTCTTCACACCCATGAGCCATTGATTGGTTCTGAGTGTGGAGTTCCTACTCAAAAATCAAAAAGACAAACTTAACCTAAAACAAAATTTAAACTCTAAAAATCAAGTAATCAAAGCTATAAGTTTATGGGGGATCTTTAGTGAATGATTTCAAGTGAAATGGAAACTTGTTTGGGTGATGGGGGTGGAGGAATCTACCTGATCAGAAGTTCCTCAGGGGAGTTTTTTGACGATAGAGATCAGGTCAGATGATGGTTAGGGAAGGGTGGTTAAGTGTTTTGGAAGCTTGAGTGATGTATAGAGAATGTTTTTGGGTGGTGGTTTGAGGTTGAGGAGTTTTGGAAATGAAAACTCGATGCTCTGTCAATGCAGGTTTAGTGCAAATGTTCAGATGGTGATTGGGGCCTTTTTCAACATGGTCGTGCAATGGAACACCTTCACCTATTTATAGGGAAGGTGTGTGAATTGTTTTGGGGGGAGTTTGTGGAGGTTTGAGCAGAATTGGCATGTGAGTTGAAGCATGCTTGGTGTTGACTTGGGGAACACTGAAACAACTAACTTATGCACTTGTTTGCACTGCAGACAAGTTGGTTTTGATCCCTAGCATGGATCAAACCAAGAGCAATGAGAATACCTGCAGCAGGATTTACTTTTTGCCATTTGGGGTAAAAAGCTGATTTTTGCACATGGCATTGAGTTTTCTGTTTGAGGAGGTTTCCTTGTGCAAGTTGACTTAAAAACTTACCACAATACAATTTTCAAAGTGTTGGTGGACCATTAGGATCAGAAGGAATGAGTTTGAGGACTTGGAGTATTGAATTGCAAATTCTGACTGATGTACATCTGGCTTGTGCATCATGGCAAGTCAACAATTTTGAACTAAGGCCAAATAAAATTGGCTCGTGCATTTTGTCTCAATTTTGGTCTATTTATTCCTTGTCATGAACTTGATTGAATTCGAAAATAACTAGGTCAAAAGGATTTGTGGTTTGGAAATGGCAATGTGCCAAAGTAGTGGTCATGACATGATTTTAGGGCATGGTAGGCATGTTGACCAGCTTGGCAAATAGAAATATTGAACCCCTTCCTTTGTGAATTAGGTCTTGGAACTTGAATAAAAGTTCTAGAGTAAGGTATTTAGGACATTTGGATCAAAGTGAAATTTAAAAATATTGAAAAATGAGAGAGTTATGGTCTTTGGAACTTCTCATAGGCCATTCTTGCCAAAATGTGCCAACCAACATGACCTAATTTGGTGATTTTGTGATTCTTGATTTCCAAGGCACAATGATGGATGTTTTGAGTTCATATGATCATATAATAATGGTAAATAAATTTGGGACCTTTGTGTAATTATTTTAGGTCAAAATGGTGGGTGAATCAAGTCATGGAAAGTTGAAAAATCATGTATGAACCAAACACTTGTAACATGGATTAAATGGGTGTTTAAATGGTTGATTTTTATTTTAATGGACATAAAATGATGTTGAATGAGTGGTAGGGTTATTGTATGTCCAATAATGAGCAAGATCAATGACCACGGAATCCTCAAACTAGGGTTTCTTGAGCCACAAGTTTCATCAAGAACCAAGCCAATATGCATTAGGGTTTGAGATGTAAAGGTCAAATTGTGATGGTTAAAGGACATGGGGCATAAACAAACTTTGGACTTGGGGGGTCCTTAATGCCATGGTTAAGATCCATGGTGAATCATGACTTGTACAAGCCAAAAGGAGGGTCAAGAGCTAGGGTTTGGTGCTTAGGTGACCAGATGATTCTTGAAACTTCTTCCAAGGGGACTCGCCACCCAAATTGGTCTTGGGGAGTGAGTGAGATGTATTGAGTGTTCCTCTAAGCTTTGTGGGATTCTTGAGGATGAGATTAGGGTTAATATGACTTGGGTAACACCTCAACATGATCATAGGATCTTGAGGTTTTGTAGATGAATCCCATGCCTTGAGCTTATGGATTATGGTGGTCATCAAGTACAGATGAATATGAGAGGACATGTATGAGATGCATGCTTAGGTTTTTAAGGCTTAAGAAGAGGATCTGGGTACAGAAAATTTGAGGGTATGGCATCTGCCCCTACTTAATCTTCTCGGACCTGAAGGTATGGATAGCAACGGCTTCCAATGCATTCATGATATGAGGGGATTAAATAATATTATGAGTAACCTGGAATTTGCTTTGCTAGTGATAATGGTGGTATGAATTATTTCTGATTATGCAATGGATATGATGATTATACATGCAATGCAATGTATGCAACATAAGTAACTTTTGATGTTAAGATCTCAGGAAGACAGAGGGAAGAAACTCCATTGGGGAATGAAGCTAGGAAAAGAGAAAGGACGACTGCCCCTAGCAACGACTGGGGAGAAAAAGAAGGTAATTCCAAGCAATGGTTGGAACACCTGACTCTGATGGGGAAATATAGATTTAGTGACGATTCCTAACAACGACCGGAATACCTGATATCTACTAGGGATCAACCAAGTGAATTCAGTGATGATTCTTAGCGACGGCCAAAATACCTGACTCATGGGGAAATAGAAATTATATTCAGTGATGATTCCTAGCAACGGATGGAATACCTAACTTAGATCGAGATAAATAAGGTATGGTGATGATTCATAACGATGGCTAGAATACCCGACTTTGTAGGAAAGAAGTCATTCAGTGATGATTCTCAATGACGGCTGGAATACCTGACTTGACCTGGGATAAACTTCTCAAGAAGGTACACTGACGATTCCTAGAAATGGCTAGAAATACCTGACTCTACTGAGGAAAATATAGAAATTCGTTGATAATTCCTAACAACGGCTGAAATACCTGACATCTGTTGGGGAAAAAGAGCATATCAATGATGATTTCTCATGAAGATGGGACTACCTGACTCATGCTGGGGGGGGGGGGGGGGGGGGGGGGGGGGGGGGGGGGGGGGGATTTCGAAGGTGATTGTTAGCCATGGCTACTAATATTCGACTCGACTTGGGGAATGAGCCCAAAATACCTCGTGTTTAAAAAAGGGGAGAGTTCAATGACGAATCTTAACAACGGTTAGGAAAACATGATTCTGTGGGATGAAAATTTTGTGACAACTCTCTAGGGATAGAAGAAGTGTAGTGATGATTCTTTTAACAACAACTAAGAATATCTGACTCTTCTAGGGAAACCAATTGAGAGAGAAAATGACAGTTCAATGACGATTCCTAGCAATGGCTAGAAATACCTGACTCTTCTAGGGAAACCAATTGAGAGAGAAAATGACAGTTCAGTGATGATTCATATCGATGGCTAGAAATACCTGACTCTGTTTGGGGAGATATTGAAAATTGGCTTTATTGGGGGGGAAATCCTAACATCGGTTGGAAAAATCCGAATTTCGGTGAATCAATTGAGTATAAGTTTCCAAAAGATACTTCTGATATGATGTTATGTATGCAAGATGTTGATGCTTGGGTTATTTCATGGGAATTATGCAAATGCTAGGTTTGCAAGTTATGCCAAGTATGATTGGGCTTGAAGGTTTAGGGAAAGTTTGTTGACTTTCCGATATCGGATAATTGGAATTTCTGATTTCCAAGAAAATGCTAGGTGTAATGGCTAAGGATTTCTGTCGGGCAAGAATTTATTGACCAAATCCACGGGACTGTGTGGCGCTTTTAGGCGGGGATACCAACATGTTTTCGGTTACCTTTAGATATTTATGAAAGAGAAGTAATTCGATGTTTTTTGCCTTTAAGTTTTTGTTATAAAAAGGTTGTCTTCATCAAGGAATTTCCGATGTAATATTTTTTTTTTTTTGAGAAAAAGCCATACTTCGCAAATAAAGCAGGAAAAGTAAAAATATTGAGCACATATGAGGGAACTGATCTTATTGATAAATCGCCCCAAAATGGGTGATTTTTGTACAAAGAAACAATTCCTAAAAGAGGAGATTGCAAAAAGAAATTGAAAAACCATAATGACAATGAAACATCTCAGATTTCCACCAAATTCCAACTCTGTGATAGTCCTTATGCCTTTGGTCGTCATTTCATCTTGCTTTCAGAAGGAGAGTGATTGGATTGACTTGCTGGGTGTAATACCCCAAAATTTACCCTTTATTTTTCCTGGAAGCATACGCTTTACACCTCATGCATGCATTCATTTTTAGGTCATTTAACATTAGATACATTGTATTTCATCATGTCAATCAGAATTAGATCCAAGAAACTTTAAAAAAAAACGAAAAAAAAAAAAGTTAAAAATAAATAAATAAATAAAATATAACAAATTTTTTTGGACTTGGGTCTCCCTCATTTGAGCCCACTACCCACGAAAATCAGTCTATAAATACTGAAGTTTCAGTAGAGGAAAACACACTTGGAGTTACACTTGGAGTTACACTGGGAGATTCACTGGAGAAAGATTTTGAGAGAAGGAAACCTAGGAACTACTCTGCAGCGACCTTCAGGCAGCCCTGAGAAGTTCACTCCGCCTCACATAAACCCAAAAGATTGTTTTGTAAACCTCACGGGTGCAACTCAATTTCAATCAAGCTCTCCAATCAGGTTTGCCCTATATCCATCATCTTTATGCCTTTAATTTGAATGCTCTAAATGTATGAGGTATTATGGGTGAATTTGATACCCTTTTGATGCATGTGTTTGACAAGAGGTTTAGGCCTCCTACCCTTGGTTGCTTTTTGTGAGCTTTTTGTGAATTTTGATGGAATTATTCATGTGGTTACATTTTGATTTAGGGGCAACTCTTGGTTACCCTATTTTGTTTGTCTAACCTTTCTGTTGAGTTTTCGTGAGGGCTCACATACTCTTGCAAGGATACCATCCGGAGGTTTATCCTGATTAATCGTATTGACTGATTTTCTTTGATGGTCTAGCTGGAGAGATCTCAGGGTTGCTAATCCTTTAATTGCTGTAACTTCGGATCTTTATCCGTGTGGTAATTTTTTCCTTTTCTCGTACTTTATCGCTTTCTTAGCTGGAAGACCTCGATAGGAGGCAATGTTTGAGCCCCTTGGTGGCATTTTACTTTGAGATACATGTTTTGTGTTTTGTATTCATATCCCCACATGTAGCGCGGTTCCTTCGTCAAGGACTGCCTGTTTGCCCTCGAGCATCCCAAACCCTAAAACCCAAAGCAACACGTTTACTCCTTCTACTACAGGCGAGTAAGTCTCCAAAGGTCGAGCATCCGGTAGATTGCGTAGTGACGTCGTTCGTCCAAAACCCAATCCACAACCCCGTAGTTAGCCGAACTACGGCTTGCTCTGATTCTCATTCCAGATGAGATACGTAGGCATAAGACGCGATGTCTTAGCGAGCACACATCCCCCAACCCATAGGTCAGCCAAGCTACGAAGACTCTGATTCTCATAATCAGATGAGATACGTATGCAGTGGATGCGACATCCACGCGAGTCATTTCTCTTAACCTTTTTAGTAAATAAACACATTAGGTAAACCCACACCCTTTAGACGAAAACCACAAAAGTGGATCCCGTAGAGTACTATGGATGCGTAGGGGTGCTAATACCTTCCCTTCGCATAACCGACTCCCGAACCCAAGATTTGGTTGCGAGACCCCGTCTTGTCCTTTCCTTTTTCAGGTTTACTTCGAGCGTTTCCTTTCCCTCCTTTGGGATGAATAACGCACGGTGGCGACTCTTCTGTCTTTTTCTTTCGCCGGTTGTTTTTTTCGCGCACTGTATTTTTCAGGTTGCGACAGCTGGCGACTCTGCTGGGGACATGAGAAGTTGACCTCTTGCTGGTCCATCTTCCCTAAGCGAGTCCCTCCTAGCTTGTGTGATTTCTTGTTCATTGGGTGTTCATGCTTTTGTACATTTATTTACTTACTTGCTTGCATTCATCTGCTGTATCTGTTGGAGCTGTTGTTTGTTTGTTGGGGTGGGATGTTCTACGAGAGATAAGCCCATTACCCAGGCTTGAGTGCACACACAGGTTTTAGAGTGGATAATCATGAGGCTTGCGTGGCATGTTGCTACGTTAAGTCGTTCGTGAAAAACCACACCCAGACGAGGTTTCTTTTGGATATATTATGTCCTACGGATGTTCCGTAACAACATGATGTTCCTTTAGAAATCGTCGACTCTGGTGACCATTTCCCGAGAACTCAGTCGAGGCCTCTCCTCCGAGACGTGATTATGTTAGCTCTGGTGGGCGCATTCTCGCTGATCAATCCGAGGACCCCGAGACTGGGAACTTGCTTTAGGATGTCCTGTTGAGGGGAGTCAGTGGAGGTCTTTTATCCCGTAATAATGCCAAACCTTCAGTGGTAAACGTATTATCCCGTAATAATGCTAAACCTACCAGTGAGGGGCGGGCTAAATTCAGGAAACCTTAACCTCCAACCAACCCGGTTTTCTGGAGCAGAGCTTTGATCTTGTATTATATTCCTCAGTGGTTTTCTCTTCAGACAGTGTAACCCGACAGATGTTCAAGCAGATACAGCAATCCTGATTGACATGCCACTGCATTGCATTCACATCATCACATCATTTGCATTCATATCATTTAACACATGTTTATCCATTTCAAGGGGGTTTACATCTTCTTCTTGATTCCAGTCGGAGTTTTTCTGGTTCTCTTAAGATGGATATTGGCAGAAAGAGACTTGTCACCTACAAGTTTCCGGTGGTCTGTCTGGAGCCCATCCAACAGTTGATGCAGTTAATGGATCCTGGTTCTCTAGAAGGATTCCGAGAGGATTACGGTCTGATTCTAAGTTTCGTCACGGTTCTTTCCAAAGATCAACATGACGCCCTATTCACACTGCTACAGTTCTATGACCCTCCATTGAGGTGTTTCACATTCCCGGATTATATCTTGGTCCCTACTCTGGAGGAGATTGCCAGTTTTCTCAGAGTTCCTATCAGGTCACAGTTATTGTTCTACAGTTCTGAGTTTCTGCCCGATCTCAGCATGGTTGCTTCAGCCACATATTTGGAGGAATCAGTCTGGAAGGCTAATATGTGTCAGAAGGGAGAAGTTAGTGGTTTTCATCTGAGTTTCTTACTGGGAGAAGCAAAGAAGAAGCTGGAAGACGGTAACCAGAGGGGTTTCAATGCTGTGTTGGCTCTTTGTGTGTATGGGATTGTCTTGTTCCCTAATGTCGCCAAATTTGTGGACATGGACGCAATACGCCTCTTCGTGTTGAGAAATCCAGTACTGACCTTGCTAGGAGATTTCTTTCATTCAGTGCACCACGGAAATAAGAATAGAAAAGGGGGATTGTTGAATTGTTGAGTGCCTTTGTTTTATAGGTGGTTCAATTCTCACCTACCCAAATCAGGAGTGTTCGTTAATGTCAAGGACTCGTTGAGTTGGTCGAAGAGATTGATGGGGTTGAGAGCTGAAGATATTCCTTGGTGGTCCGACCGGAGCTTGCTTCGGGCAGATATTATTCATAGTTGTGGGAACTTCCCAAATGTTCCGTTGGTAGGAAGAAGAGGAGGAATCAACTATAATCCTTCTCTAGCAGTTAGACAGTTTGGATATGCTTTAAGAACTCCGCCTTTGGAAAAGGATGTAGAAGAATCTCTGTTTTTCCATTCTTCGCCCGATTTGACGGCATCCCGTAAGGCAGCTGAGGCCTGGCTCAAGGTGAGCAAGAGAGGAAGAACCGTCCTTGGAAAAGGAGATTGTAGAACTTACCCTCGGTATGAAGAATGGCTTTAAGGAAGAGTCGAAGAGTTTGGTCTGCCGTTCCCTATTGAAGAACCTTTGTATCCACCTACTCCTGAGCAGTCAACAATGGTGAGCCGAGAGGAGTACGACAAGTTGAAGAGTGCCATGGAGGGACTTCAAACCAAGAACTCAGAGTTAAGTGAGAAGTTGCAAGACTGTATGCGTCAATTCCAGGAGGCAGAATATCAGAAGGGGGAAGCCGTCAGAATGCAAAAGGAAGCAGAGAGGAGATTTGCTGTGGAGGCGGACTTCTTCAGGAAGACAGAAGAAGCCTTGAGATCATCCAATTCTGAGTTGAGGCGAGTCAAGCAGCAGTTAATAGATGCTCATGGTAAATTAGTTGGGTGGCAGGAGCAATGGGATGCATTTTCAACTTCTCGGAAGGCAAAGGAGGAGGAGACAGTAGCCGAACTGACTGGTCAGATAGAGAAATTGACGATTTTGCTGAAGGGGAAGAACAATGAGCTTCTGTGCGCCCGTTCTACTAATGGCTACATCACATATCAACTCAATGAGGCTCGAGGACTGATTGAAGAACTCAAGGTGTTGGCAGGTTTGAAGAAATCCAAACTTGAAGAGGTATTCGGAGAAGATGATGGGAATTACTACAGAGAGCACATCAACGAACTGGATGGGATCATTCACAAGAGGAATCTGCTTATCCGGCATTTGACAGAATCTCCAGATCATCCTGACACGGTGGCATTACTGGATGAAGTGAGGAGCAGTCCTTATGAGTTGTATACAGGAGGCTGATTCCTGGTTTATGTTCCTCCCTTTACTTTTTGTTTCGTTGCTGTGTAGTGATAATCCACAGGCTTGTTGTGGGGATCCCCTTTTGATGTACTTTTGGCTAAGGCCCCTTTCCTGGAACTCATTTGTATGTTGGTTTCCCTTTGTTGCATCTTGATCTCAGAAGTTTATCCATGACTCAGTCTTCTTGCACTATTCGCCTGATGTGAGACTGGAATCAAGGGGGTAGAATACCTTTTGGATTTGATAAAATGGCATTGCATTTACATATTCATTATCATATCTTGCATAACAGGTACCGCTGCAGTGTTCTCATATTGTTTGGTGTCCCACTAGCAGGATAGCTGACTCAGGCATTCACCGATATGGTACCCGAAGGAATCAACAGAGAGCGATGGAGAGCCTACAATTAGAGCTCGCCGAGATGAAGATTCGCATGAATCAATTCATGGATTTGGTTCAAGGGGTGGCTCAAGGACAGCAGGAGCTTAGATTGTTGGTGCAGAGGGATCCCCCTATTACTCAACCGGAGACGTTGTCTGATCCTCCAGCTGGAGAGGCTAATGGTCCCAATGGACCGGGGCCTATCCCGATCCCGCATGTCAACCTAGATCAACAACCCATTCAGGATGGTCAGGATGATCAGTTCCCCTTGCTTCAGGAAGACTTTGGCATGGACCCCATGTTTAGAAGATTGGAAGAGAGGTTGAAAGCAGTGGAAGGACAGAATCTTCTGGGAGTAGATGTTGCTGACTTGGGGCTGGTCCCAGGTGTGAGAGTGCCACCGAAATTCAAAGTCCCGGTCTTTGACAAATACAATGGCAGCTCTTGCCCAAAAACTCGCGTGCAAGCCTATTTCCGTAAAATGGTTGCATACTCTGATGACGAGAAGCTACTTATGTACTTCTTCCAGGATAGCCTGGCTGGGGCATCCATGGAATGGTATATGAGGCTGGACAGAGCCCACATTCGTTGCTGAAGGGATTTGGCGGAGGCTTTCGTAAAGCAGTATCAGTATAATGCAGACATGGCTCCGGACAGAACTCAACTTCAGAATCTGTCTTTTAAAAGCAATGAGTGCTTCAGGGAATACGCTCAACGCTGGAGGGATACAGCTTCCCGTGTTCAGCCTCCTATGTTGGAAAAGGAAATGGCCAACATGTTCATGAATACGCTGCCTGGACCTTATCTGGAGCGTCTGGTGGGGTGCAATGCTTCCAACTTTGCTGATGTGGTCTCTACTGGAGAAAGGGTGGAGAATTACCTAAAGACCTATAAGAGCCAGAGTGGAGGTGGATCCTCATCAGGGGTGAAGAAGCCGTTCATTCAGGGACAGAAGAGGAGAGAAGGGGATGCAAATCCCATATCTTCTTATCAGAACAGGGATAATCGGAGGAATAATTTTCAGAATTATCATCAGCAACCGTATGTTGCGACTGTGACCATTCCAGCTGCAGCGCCACTACAACAACAACAATCACAACGTCAACCAGCTCAGTATCAACAGCAGCAGCAACCGGGTAACAGACCCGCTTATCAACAGAGGCAAAGGATGATGGACCGGCGTTTCGACACCCTTCCAATGTCGTACGCTCAGTTGCTTTCTAGTCTTCAACAACTACAACTGGTGCAACTGCGCACTCTGGCTCCTCCTATTGGTAGACTTCCGGTGGGTTACGACGCCAACGCTAGGTGTAGCTTCCACTCTGGGGCACCTGGCCACAATATTGAGAACTGCAAAGCTTTTAAGCACGTAGTTCAAGACCTCATAGATTCAAAGGCCATCGACCTTGCACCGGCTCCGAATGTCGTTAACAATCCCATGCCCCAACATGGTGGTGCGAACGTTAACATGATAGAGGGAAAAGCCAAGTCCATTAAGGATGTGTTGAAGTTGAAGACTCCATTGTTGGATATCAAAGGATGCTTGCTGAAGGCCGATGTTTTCCCCGGTTGTGGGAAGGGTTGTTTGGATTGTGCCACTCAGAGTGGAGGTTGTTTGAAGCTACAGCAGGGTATCCAGGCCTTGCTCGACAAAGGTATCCTCCAAGTTGAAGATTTGTCTGTCCAAGAGTTTGTGGAAGGGGTTGAGGAAGAAGGGTTTGAAGATGCTACTGATGAATTCGCAGATGTTGTTCCTACTGATTCTGTAATCCATGATGATGTGTTTATTTTTTCCAATGTGGATGATCCTGATGTAATGGAACTTGATCCCGATGTTTCGGATGCTTGCATTTCAATGAATGAGATTTCCGAGTACGACTGTGATATTGCTACTATCACTATTTTCTATCCAACTAATCAGATCAGTATGCCAAAAGCGCAACCCGTGCCACCAGTGCGACGATCTACTATGACCATCACAACCCCTGGTCCTTTACCTTTCACCAGTGAAAGGGCCATTCCGTGGCATTATGGGGGGAGTGTGTATATGCACGATCATAAGGTGGAACGGCCACTGAAAGTAGAAGAGGGTCAGAAGCCTGAACTTGACGGTCCCGCAGTGGATAATGTCGGTGGAATTGGCCGATTCACCAGGAGTGGTAGATTGTTCTCACCACCGGTTACCCAAGATGATAATGTTGATGCTGTGGCGAAAACCAAAGGCAAGCAAGTCGTGAATGAGGGTACCTCTGCACCCCAGGATGGTTCTGAGCCCACTTTTGCAAAGGATGTGGACGAGCTTCTGAGAATCATAAAGAAAAGCGACTACAAGGTAGTCGATCAGTTGATTCAGACTCCATCCAAGATATCCATTCTCTCACTCCTGTTGTGTTCGTAGGCACACAGGGAGGTACTTCTGAAGGTTCTTAATGCTGCATATGTACCTCAAGAAATCTCGGTAAACCAACTAGAAGGGATCGTCGCCAATGTGCATGCAGGCAACGGGTTGGGTTTTACCGATTCTGACTTGAAACCAGCCGGACGCAATCATAACAAGGCTCTGCACATCTCGATGGAATGCAAAGACACCGTGCTATCGCATGTTCTGGTGGATACAGGCTCCTCTCTCAATGTGCTACCCAAAAGAGCCCTGTCGAAGTTAGAAGTAGAGGGTTTGGTCTTGAAACCTTCAGATCTTATTGTGAGAGCCTTCGATGGTTCTAAGAGATCGGTGTTTGGAGAGGTAGAATTGCCAATTCTGATTGGATCACAAACCTTCAACACTGTCTTCTACGTGATGGATATCAGTCCTTCCTACAGTTGCCTGCTGGGTCGTCCTTGGATCCATAATGATGGGGCAGTCTCTTCAACTCTACATCAGAAGATTAAGTTTCCGGTCAACGGACGAATTATCACCGTCTGTGGTGAGGAGGACATCCTGGTCAATAACCTGTCTACATTCAAGTATGTAGAAGTAGAAGGTGAAATTCATGAGACTCTGTGTCAGGCTTTTGAGTCAGTTCAAATCAAGGATGCAACTCCGGTGGAAGAGGTTAAAGCGGGTGCCTCTATCTCATCCTTTAAGCAGGCACGGGCCGTGGTGGATTCAGGTGTTGCTCCCGGTTGGGGGCGTCTGTTGGAATTACCAGTGAAAGAAGATAAGTTCGGGGTTGGGTATCAGCCAGTTTTGACTTCTACAACACTTCAGGGGCCGATCACTTTCTCCAGTGCTGGCATCATTCAGTATGGTCAAGTCTCTGCAGTCAACGAAGAAGATGGGGATAGTGATTGTGACATTGACAACTGGGTGCGTCCGAGGATCCCGGGTGAAGTCATCAACAATTGGTCTTCTGAAGAGATTATCCAAGTCACTCTTCTTGAAGAGTAATTTTCTTTGTTTATTCATGCATATCCAAGTCTTACGTTCCGCCCAGGGCGTAATGACTCATTGTAGGGCCCGTCTATGTGACACTTGCATTTTTATCATAAATAAAGGACGTATTTTTGCATTCAAATATTTCGTTCCCTGTCTTTCTATTTTTGCAGTTTTTCAAAATAAAAAAAATGGCAATGTTTTATTTAGTTTTCACTTCTTGTTCACACTCATAAGCACATACCATCACTCATGCAGATGCACATCACCGGATCCTATTGATAACGTTTCTGCTACGGCTCGTTTCGACTTTGAAAATCCAATCTTTCAAGCTGAAGAAGAGGGTGATGAAGACTGTGAACTCCCTGAAGAGCTTACCAGGTTATTAAAACAAGAGGAAAGGGTTATTCAACCGCATCAAGAGTCTGTTGAAGTGATTAATCTCGGCACCGAGGACGCCAAGAGAGAAATCAAGATAGGGGCTGCTTTAGAAGACAATGTGAAGAAAGGGCTGATTGAATTGCTGCAAGAATACGTTGACATCTTCGCCTGGTCTTATCAGGACATGCCTGGGCTGGACACAGACATCGTGGTACACCGCTTGCCTCTCAAAGAAGGTTGTCCTCCGGTCAAGCAGAAGCTTAGAAGAACAAGACCAGAGATGGCTGTCAAGATAAAGGAAGAAGTGCAAAAGCAGTTGGATGCAGGGTTTCTAGCAGTCACCAATTATCCGCCATGGGTTGCAAACATCGTCCCAGTACCTAAGAAGGATGGAAAGGTACGGATGTGTGTCGACTACCGGGATCTGAACAGAGCTAGCCCTAAAGATGATTTCCCATTACCTCACATCGATGTTTTGGTGGATAATACAGCTCATTTCTCGGTATTCTCCTTCATGGATGGCTTTTCTGGCTATAACCAAATCAAGATGGCACCAGAAGACATGGAAAAGACAACTTTCATAACCCCATGGGGCACCTTCTACTACAAGGTGATGCCGTTTGGTCTGAAAAATGCCGGAGCAACATATCAACGAGCTATGGTGACTCTGTTCCATGATATGATTCATCATGAAATCGAGGTTTATGTGGACGATATGATTGCCAAATCTCAGACAGAAGAAGAACATTTGGTGAATTTGCAGAAACTGTTTGAGCGTTTGAGGAAATTCAAACTGAGACTTAACCCGAACAAGTGCACTTTCGGGGTGAGATCGGGAAAATTGTTGGGTTTTATCGTTAGCGGAAAAGGGATTGAGGTGGATCCCGACAAAGTAAAAGCGATACAGGAAATGCCAGAGCCAAGAACAGAGAAGCAAGTCCGTAGTTTCTTAGGGAGGTTGAACTACATTGCAAGGTTCATCTCTCACCTAACAACCACGTGTGAGCCAATTTTCAAATTGCTGAAGAAAGATCAGGCTATCAGGTGGAATGAAGATTGTCAAAGGGCTTTCGAGAAGATAAAAGAGTATCTACAGAAACCTCCGATCCTTATACCTCCAGTTCCTGGGAGACCTCTGATAATGTACCTATCAGTGACTGAGAACTCGATGGGGTGTGTATTGGGACAGCATGACGAGTCTGGTCGAAAAGAGCATGCCATATACTACCTTAGCAAAAAGTTTACCGACTATGAAGTCAAATATTTGCAGCTTGAGAAAACTTGTTGTGCTTTGGCCTGGGCTGCTCGCCGACTGAGGCAGTATATGTTGAACCATACTACCTTGTTGATTTCTAAGATGGATCCAGTGAAATACATATTCGAGAAGCCAGCTCTCACCGGAAGGGTCGCTCGTTGGCAAATGATTTTAACAGAGTATGATATTCAGTACACGTCACAGAAGGCCATCAAAGGTAGTATTCTGTCAGACTACCTTGTCGAGCAGCCGATTGATGATTATGAGCCGATGAAGTTTGAATTCCCTGATGAAGACATCATGTTCCTCAAGATGAAAGACTGTGAAGAGCCAGTTGTTGAGGAGGGACCTGATCCAAACGAAAAGTGGACTTTGTTGTTTGATGGGGCTGTCAATGCTAGAGGAAGTGGAATTGGTGTTGTCATTACAACTCTGAAAGGTGCCCACATACCTTTCACCGCTCGTTTGACTTTTGAGTGCACAAATAATGAAGCTGAGTACGAGGCCTGTATCTTGGGTATTGAGCAAGCCATTGATTTGAGAATCAAGACTTTGGACATCTTCGGAGATTCAGCTCTGGTGATCAATCAAGTGAATGGTGATTGGAATACTCTCCAGCCCACTCTGGTCCCCTACAGAGACTACACGAGAAGACTGTTGACTTTCTTCACAACAGTAAAATTGTATCATATACCTCGTGATGAGAACCAGATGGCAGACGCACTTGCTACTCTATCCTCCATGATCAAGGTAATTCGTTGGAACCATGCTCCCAGGATCGATGTGATGCGCCTTGACAGGGCCGCGTATGTGTTTGTTGCTGAACTGGTAGTCGACGACAAGCCCTGGTATCATGATATCAAGTGTTTTCTGAAGAATCAAGAGTACCCTGCAGGGGCATCCAACAATGACAGAAAGACTTTGAGAAGATTGGCAGGCAGTTTCTTCTTGAACAAAGACGATGTGCTGTATAAGAGGAACTTCGACATGGTTTTGCTCAGATGCGTGGACAGACACGAGGCGGACATGTTAATGCAGGAAGTTCATGAAGGTTCCTTCGGTACTCATGCCGGCGGACATGCATTGGATGACCATGGATTCCGATTGCTTCAAATATGCTCGGAAGTGTCATAAATGCCAGATTTATGCTGATAAAGTGCATGTGACGCCGAATCCTCTGAATGTGATGACTTCGCCGTGGCCGTTTTCTATGTGGGGCATTGACATGATTGGAAAGATTGAGCCGACTTCTTCCAATGGGCATCGCTTCATCCTTGTTGCCATCGACTATTTCACCAAGTGGGTCGAGGCAGCGTCGTTCGCGAATGTCACCAGACATGTGGTTGCCCGTTTCATCAAGAAAGAAATCATTTGTCGCTATGGGATTCCCGAAAGAATCATTACTGATAATGGTTCTAATCTCAACAACAAAATGATGAAGGAGTTGTGTCAGAACTTCAACATTCAGCATCACAATTCTTCCCCTTACCGCCCTAAGATGAACGGCGTTGTTGAGGCGGCAAATAAGAACATAAAGAAGATTGTGCAGAAGATGGTCGTCACGTACAAAGATTGGCATGAGATGCTACCCTTCGCCTTGCATGGGTACCGCACTTCAGTACGTACATCGACCGGGGCAACCCCTTACTCCCTGGTGTATGGTATGGAAGCAGTCCTACCTGTCGAAGTGGAGATTCCTTCTCTAAGAGTCCTGTTGGATGTCAAGTTAGACGAAGCCGAATGGATTCGGACAAGGTTCAATGAGTTGAGTCTTATCGAAGAGAAGCGAATGGCAGCCATTTGTCATGGGCAGTTGTATCAGAGTCGGATGAAGAGAGCCTTTGATCAGAAAGTGCGTCCTCGTTGTTTCCAAGTCGGAGATTTAGTGTTGAAAAGGATCCTTCCTCCTCAGACAGATCACAGGGGCAAGTGGACTCCTAACTATGATGGACCGTATATTGTCACCAAGGTTTTTGATGGTGGGGCTTTAATGCTTGCAACTATGGATGCTGAAAACTTCACTTCCCCTGTGAACTCAGACGCAGTTAAAAAATACTTCACATAAAATAGACCCGCTGGACAGTAAAAAGAATAGTCCAGGCAAAAATGGGCATCCCGACGAATCAAGAAAATGAAAAGGTTCGGGCAAAAATTAGGGATTAAAAATGAAAAGATCGTACACCCGGTAAGTTGAAAACCTGAAAAGGCAACTTAGGCAAAAATGGGTATCCCGGTGGATTGAAAACCCGAAAAGGGCGATCCAGGCAAAAGTTAGGGATTAAGCGAATGACTGCATTCTGAGTTAGTTCTGAATCTCATCTCATGTCGATGACTGGAAATTTTCGAAAGGTAGGAAACAGTCCAATCACCTTTTCAGAAGGCTGATCATCTGGAGGATCTTGAAGATGGGCAGGTCATAGCAGAATTGGAACCCAATAGAAATCCATTTCGCATTGCCATTAGATTAATTTCTGTTTTTATCTTTTGCGCGATTACCTCTTTCCAGGGATTGCTTCCTGATGTAAATGCCTATTCAGAGGCCATTCAATCAATAAAATCATGTTATTCAGTATATCTCTGTTTTCATTTTCATTTTACTGTTTTGTTTGCAAAAATGACGTCCGAATTTTTGATAAACATTGCATCATGACACATAAGGGCTTTACAGGTACATGCTTAATAAACATTTAAAATTACTGTAAATTTTAAGTGCTTTGGATCGTCTATTCAGAACAGATACCCTCGGGGCATTTCCTTAAAATCCCCTGCAGATGACCGTGAATATCTTCCCCAATGAAGTCGCCAACAGACGAATTCGGTGTCTTATCCCTACAGAGCTGATCAGAGTGTTGGATTATTCAATCCCCAGCAGGTTCTCACCACTGTACTTCCCCAAGCGTTTGTTTCAGGACATACACTCCCCAGCGGAGTTGACAGTGCCAGACTGTATCTTCCCAGCAGAATTGGCTACTCCTTAGAGTTCGAGGCCAGATCGATAATCCCAATGCCAGATCCATGGTTTCTTTCCTTGAAGCAGAACCTCGGTACCGTATCAGTGTTTGCTTCCCGTGTTGAGTCATCTCTCGCAGATCGTGGTTGCCAGAACCACTATCGCTTTCCCCAACAGCAGGTGTTCAGTGTCGTTCTCTCCCCAGTCTGAATCTCGGTATTTCGTCATTGCTAGAACACCGTGTGGCGGGTCATTTCCACACATAATTCTTTGCGCTGTGCATCTCCAGCAGCCTTGCCAGGGTCCAGAAGATGGTGATCATTTCCCCAGCAGATCCCCTTGCCTCAGCTTGGCATTCTACCCAGCATTTCGCATCCCTGCATATAGAATCATATTGCATTGCATCCTCCCAAATCGCGTAGCATTTCCATTTTCATGGAGCATTACGCCATTGAAAGATTCAAACATACGCATGTAAGCATAAAACATTCTCGGTATCCCAAGTGATAAGCTAGAAGTTGTTTCCAGTACTTAGACTGAAGATTGTTCATGACCCACCTTGGTTATCCCCAGCAAGTGTCATTGGCCCATGCGCCGCCTCTATTATCATTCCCTATTTCTGCCAATGCTGACAGGCATGAAGTTTTCCGGTATCCAGACCGAAGTGGCATTCAGGCCAGTTTTCCGGTATCCAGACCGAAGTGGCATTCAGGCCAGTTTTCCGGTATCCAGACCGAAGTGGCATTCAGGCCAGTGTTCCGATGTTCAGATCGAAGAAGTTTCCGACGGTCAGGTCGATGCGACTTGTGGCATTCAGGCCAGTGTTCCGATATTCAGATCGAAGTGGTATTCAGGCCAGTGTTCTGATATTCAGATCGAAGTGGCATTCAGGCCAGTGTTCCGATATTCAGATCGAAGTGGCGTTCAGGCCAATTCCCGATATCCAGACCGAAGTGGCATTCAGGCCAGTGTTCCGATGTTCAGATCAAAGAAGTTTCCGACGTTCAGGTCGATGCGACTTGTGGCATTCAGGCCAGTTTTCCCGATGTTCAGATCGAAGTGGCATTCAGGCCAAGTCTTTCCGATGTTCAGATCGAAGAAGTTTCCGACGTTCAGGTCGATGCGACTTGTGGCATTCAGGTCAGTGTTTCGATATTCAGATCGAAGTGGCATTCAGGCCAGTGTTCCGATATTCAGATCGAAGTGGCATTCAGGCCAGTGTTCCGATATTCAGATCGAAGTGGCATTCAGGCCAATTCCCGATATTCAGATCGAAGTGGCATTCAGGCCAAGTCTTTCCGATGTTCAGATCGAAGAAGTTTCCGACGTTCAGGTCGATGCGACTTGTGGCATTCAGGCCAATTTTCCGATGTTCAGATCGAAGTCCTTTCCAGTATTCAGACTGATGAGCGGCATTCAGGCCATGGTTATTTCTGTGTTACCATTTATTTTGGTATCCAGTTTAACATTCTTTTTCGATATTCAGACTGACTCTCACCGTACCAGACGGATTCTTCTTTCAAGGCCACCTCTTTGCCGATTCTGATAGGCATTGTCACTTCACTTCACTTCAGTGCAAATTTTTGGGCTTTTATTATATTCAATCCCTTGATACCTCGAAAGTACGAAAGCAGCTGCCATCTTCTTTCCGGGTCTCCAGTTGATTGAATAGGGGCAGCTGTAATACCCCAAAATTTACCCTTCATTTTTCCTGGAAGCATACGCTTTACACCTCATGCATGCATTCATTTTTAGGTCATTTAACATTAGATACATTGCATTTCATCATGTCAATCAGAATTAGATCCAAGATACTTAAAAAAAAAACGAAAAAAAAACGAAAAAAAAAAGTTAAAAATAAATAAATAAATAAAATTAATTAAATAAATAAATAAAATATAACAAATTTTTTTGGACTTGGCTCTCCCTCATTTGAGCCCACTACCCACGAAAATCAGTCTATAAATACTGAAGTTTCAGTAGAGGAAAACACACTTGGAGTTACACTGGGAGATTCACTGGAGAAAGATTTTGAGAGAAGGAAACATAGGAACTACTCTGCAGCGACCTTCAGGCAGTCCTGAGAAGTTCACTCCGCCTCACATAAACCCTAAAGATTATTTTGTAAACCTCACGGGTGCAACTCAATTTCAATCAAGCTCTCCAATCAGGTTTGCCCTATATCCATCATCTTTATGCCTTTAATTTGAATGCTCTAAATGTATGAGGTATTATGGGTGAATTTGATACCCTTTTGATGCATTTGTTTGACAAGAGGTTTAGGCCTCCTACCCTTGGTTGCTTTTTGTGAGCTTTTTGTGAATTTTGATGGAATTATTCATGTGGTTACATTTTGATTTAGGGGCAACTCTTGGTTACCCTATTTTATTTGTCTAACCTTTCTGTTGAGTTTTCGTGAGGGCTCACATACTCTTGCAGGGATACCATCCGGAGGTTTATCCTGATTAATCGTATTGACTGATTTTCTTTGATGGTCTAGCTGGAGAGATCTCAGGGTTGCTAATCCTTTAATTGCTGTAACTTCGGATCTTTATCCGTGTGGTAATTTTTTCCTTTTCTCGTACTTTATCGCTTTCTTAGCTGGAAGACCTCGATAGGAGGCAATGTTTGAGCCCCTTGGTGGCATTTTACTTTGAGATACATGTTTTGTGTTTTGTATTCATATCCCCACATGTAGCGCGGTTCCTTCGTCAAGGACTGCCTGTTTGCCCTCGAGTATCCCAAACCCTAAAACCCAAAGCAACACGTTTACTCCTTCTACTACAGGCGAGTAAGTCTCCAAAGGTCGAGCATCCAGTAGATTGCGTAGTGACGTCGTTCGTCCAAAACCCAATCCACAACCCCGTAGTTAGCCGAACTACGGCTTGCTCTGATTCTCATTCCAGATGAGATATGTAGGCATAAGACGCGATGTCTTAGCGAGCACACATCCCCCAACCCATAGGTCAGCCGAGCTACGAAGACTCTGATTCTCATATTCAGATGAGATACGTATGCAGTGGATGCGACATCCACGCGAGTCATTTCTCTTAACCTTCTTAGTAAATAAACACATTAGGTAAACCCACACCCTTTAGACGAAAACCACAAAAGTGGATCCCGTAGAGTACTATGGATGCGTAGGGGTGCTAATACCTTCCCTTCGCATAACCGACTCCCGAACCCAAGATTTGGTTGCGAGACCCCGTCTTGTCCTTTCCTTTTTCAGGTTTACTTCGAGCGTTTCCTTTCCCTCCTTTGGGATAAATAACGCACGGTGGCGACTCTTCTGTCTTTTTCTTTCGCCGGTTGTTTTTTTCGCGCACTGTATTTTTCAGGTTGCGACACTGGGGAAGCTACATGATTGACTTGTTGAGGAGTGAAGAAAAAGATTCTTTGCGGGATGTAGCCTCTCGCATTTATGAAATCCCTAACTTTTTCCTAGATCGCCCTTTCGGGTTTTTTGTCTACTGGGACACCCATTTTTGCATAAGTCTCCCTTTCGGGTTTTCAACTTATCGGGCTCTTTTTTTTCATCATTTTTTCAAGAGTGGTATTTTTTTACTGCATCCGCATTTACAGGGGATGGAAGACCTTCACCATCTATAGTTGCAAGGATCAAGGCTCCACCAGAGAAGACCTTTCTTACAATGTATGGGCCTTCGTAGTTTGGCGCCCATTTGCCCATTGGATCTGTGTGAGTGGGCAGAGTCTTCTTCAATACAAGGTCTCCCACCTCGAGGTTGTGGGGGAATACCTTCTTTTCATACGCCATCTTGATGCACTTTTGGTAAAGTTGGTCGTGACAGATGGTTGTCAAGCGTTTCTCATCAATGAGGTTCAGCTGGTCAAAACGGGCTTGTACCCATTCAGCTTCGTCGAGCTTGACATCGATCAGAATCCTTAAGGAAGGAATCTCTACTTCAACAGGAAATACTGAATTCATGCCATACACTAGAGAGAATGGAGTTGCCCCAGTAGAAGTACATATTGAGGTACGATAGCCATGTAATGCGAACGGGAGCATCTCGTCCCAATCTTTGTAGGTTTCCACCATATTTTGCACGATCTTCTTAATGTTTTTGTTAGCTTCCTCGACAGTGTCATTCATCTTGGGCCTATAAGGCAATGATTTGTGGTGGTCAATTTTGAAGCTTCGACACAACTCCTTCATCATCTTGTTATTTAGGCTAGATCCATTATCATTAATGATCTTGTTGGGGATCCCACAACGGTAAATGATTTCTTTCCTGATAAACCGAGCCACCCCTTGTCTGGTAACTTTGGCGTATGATACTGCTTCCACCCATTTCATAAAATAGTCAATAGCTACAAGGATGGAGCGGTGTCCGTTCGAGGCAGTTGGCTCTATGCGTCCGATTACGTCAATGACCGACATGGAAAAAGGCCAAGGAGATGTCAAGACATTGAGTGGCATTGGCGATACATGGATCTTGTCGGCATATATCTGGCACTTGTGGCATGTTTGGACGTGGCAGTGACAGTCAACCTCCATAGTCATCCAATAATAGTCGACCCTCAAGATCTTTTTCACCATGGTGTGTCCACTGGCATGCGTTCCAAAATATCCCTCATGGATTTCCATTATGATTTGGTTTGCTTCTTGCTTGTTCACACATCTTAGCAAAACCGAATCATAATTTCTCTTGTACAATATCCCTCCGCTCAAGAAGAAATTGGATGACAACTTTTGAAGGTACTTCTTGTCGGTGATGGATGTGTCCTTTTGATATTCTTGGCACTCTAGGAATCTCATGATGTCATAGAACCAAGGATAACCGTCGGCTTCGTCTTCGGCCACCAAACAATAATCAGGCACGTCCAAGTAGTTGAGGTGAAAGGATGGCGCTTCATTCTTCCATTTGACCTTAAACATGGATGCCAAAGTTTCCAAGGCGTAAGCTAGCTGATTATCTTCTCGAGGAAGGTGATGGAATGTGATCTCATCAAAGTAAGGGATTAGCTTCAGGACATGCTCCTTGTAAGGGATGACCTTGTGATTTCTAGTGTCCCAATCTCCTTTGACTTAGCTAATAACCAAGGCTGGATCTCTGTAGACTTCAAGGATTTTGATCCTAAGATCAATCGCAACTTTAATATCGAATATACAGGCCTCGTACTCCGCCATATTGTTTGTACATTCAAAACACAACCTCACGGTGAATGGGAGGTGGAAACCAGTCGGGGAGGTGATAATTGACCCAATGCCATTGCCATGAGCATTAGAAGCTCCATCAAATACCAAGGTCCAACATGATCTAGGCTCGGGTCCTTCCTCGGGGCCAGGGATGTTGCAATCCCTAATCAACATAATATCCTCATCGGGGAATTCGAAACGCATGGACTGGTAGTCTTCCAAGGGCTGATGTGCAAGATAGTCGGACAATACACTCCCTTTGATGGCCTTTTGAGTGACATGTTGGATTTTGTACTCGATTAAAGCCATTTGATATCGGGCTACTCTACCGGTTAGAGCAAGTTTCTTAAAGATGTATTTAACATGGTCCATCTTAGAGATTAATAGTGTTGTATTAGTAAGCATGTACTATCTTAAGCATTTGGTAGCCCAAGCTAGTGCACAACAAGTCTTCTCAAGCATCGAATACCTACTCTCGCAATCAGTGAACTTCTTACTTAAGTAGTATATTGCATCTTCTTTCCTACCAGTCTCGTCATGTTGGCCAAGGACGCATCCCATGGATCCTTCAAAGACGGTGAGGTACATGATCAATGGTCTGTCCGTCACAAGAGGCATCAAAACAGGAAGTTCTTGCAAGTACTCCTTGATCTTCTCAAAAGCTCTTTGGAAATCATTGTTCAAAATGATGGCTTGATTCTTTCAAAAAAGTTTGAAGATCGGCTCACAAGTGGTCGTAAGATGAGATATGAACCTAGAAATATAGTTCAATCTACCTAGGAATCCTCAGACTTCCTTTTCAATTTTGGGTGGAGGCATAGTTGTATGGCCTTCACTTTCTCAGGATCTACCTCAATGCCACGTTGACTGAAGATAAAACGTAGCAATTTGCCGAATCATACCCCAAACGTGCATTTTTTGGGATTAAGCCTCAATTTGAACTTCCTTAGCCTCTCGAACCGTTTTTCTAGATTGATAAGGTGTTCCTCTTTGGTTTGAGATTTGGATATCATATCATCAACGTAGACCTCGATCTCTCTATGAATCATGTCATGAAAGAGTGTGATCATGGCTCGTTGGTATGTAGCGCCATTGTTCTTTAATCTAAAAGGCGCGACCTTGTAGTAGAAGGCGCCCCATGGGGTTATGAAAGTGGTTTTCTCCATATCTTTTGAGCCATTTAGATCTGGTTATAACCGGAGAAACCATCCATAAAGGAGAAAATAGAGAATTGAGCAATGTTGTCCACTAGTACGTCAATGTGGGGTAGTGGAAAGTCATCTTTGGGACTTTCTCTATTCAGATCTCTATAATCTACGCACATTCTTACTTTTTCGTTCTTTTTGGGCACGGACATAATGTTGGCAATCCATTGAGGATAATTGGAGACCGCTAGGAAACCGGCGTTGAGCTGTTTTTGTACCTCCTCTTTGATCTTCATAGCCAAGTCAAGACGAGTCCTTCGTAGTGTTTGCTTCATAGGAGGGCATTCTTCTCTAAGAGGCATACAGTGGACCACGATGTCAGTATCTAGGTCGGGCATGTCTTGGTATGACCATGCGAACACATCCATGTAATCCTTCAAGAGCTTGACCAACTTTGTCTTCACCTCATCTTGTAGATCTGAGCCTATTCGGAACTCTTTTTCTTCCTCGTTTGTCCCAAGGTTAACTGCCTCAACTGATTCTTCATGCGGCTGGATGGCCTTTTCCTCTTGTATGAGTAGTCTTGCCAATTCTTTGGGGAACTCGGTATCTTCATCACAATCTCCATCGGCTTTATTAATCGGGTTATCACAGTTATAAGAAACTATAACAAAATTGTCATTGGTAGTTGTCGAGGGTGATCTGCATGATTTAGGGTTCATGCTTTTATTTATATGAAAGAAAGAAAAATGATTTGAAGAGAATCTTAAGGGAAAAGAAAATTTCCATTTTGAAAAGTGAAATAATAAATGAAAGACAAGGATCATAGAATTGAATATGAAACGTGGATTTTTCATTAATGATTAAAAGGAAATTCATTGAGGCCCTACAAATGATTCTCCAATGTCTTAGGCTTGACATGGGTTCTTTAATTAAAAAGGGGAAACAAACATGGGAAATTACATCTTAACCATTGTCACTTCAGGAACTTCTCTCATGGTCCACTTGGTGGTATCCCTTCCTTCGGTCTTTTAGAAGAGCAATCGGGCATCTTCTTCCTTATCTTCCTCCAAAGCATAGACATGGACATCAACAAGGTGGTCGGCACTAGAGAAGTATTCGGATAGCGGGAGTATTAACCCCTTCGTAGCTATCGGTCCTTATTATTCGAGAGTTCAAGCATTCTGTACCATTCTTGGGGGTGTCCGTTCTTTATGATGGTTAATGCGTCTTGGAGAGAGGTCATCAGAAATTTAAAATTCTTTGATTCATCCCTCGTTGGGCAAATAATATCGACGTTGATAACTTCGAACCACTGAAACGGGGTTTCCTTCAATTCTCTTTCTCCTTCAACATAACGGAAAGATGCAAGATGACTTACCATAATATCCTCCTCTCCTTATATGACAACTAGTTTATCATCGACCAAAAATTTCAACCTTTGGTGGAGTGTTGAAGTGACAACCGGCTAAGTGAATTCAAGGCTTTCCAAGTAAACAACTATAAGCGGGATGGGTGTCCATGACAAAGAAAGTGATAGAGAAGGTGTGGGGACCAAACTTTATAGGCCGGTCTACTTCACCAATTATGGTCCTTCTTGACCCATCAAATGCTCTCACCACAAGCTCACTTAGTTTTATTATGAGTCCTTCAGTGATTAACTTAGCAAGGGAGCCCTTGGGTATCACATTAAGGGAAGTTCCAGTGTCTATCAAAACTCTTGATAGGACTGTGTTTATGCACTCAATAGAAATGTGGAGATCCTTGTTGTGATTCCTTCCCTTGACGGGGAGCTCCTCGTCACTAAAACCCAAGCTTAGGCTAGTAGTGATGTTGTTAACTACTCCTTCAAACTGGCACACTGAAATTTCTTGTGGTACATGAGTTGTTCTCAAGAACTTCACCAAGGCAACCCTATGCGCTTCTGAGCACATCAACAAAGACAACATCGAGATTTTTGATGGCGTTTGGTTGAGTTGCTCAACCACTCGATAATCGCTCTTCTTAATAATGCGTAAGAACTCTTCTACTTCATTGGAAGGTGTAGGGTCTTGCCTTTGCTGAGTATCGTCAATTTGTTTGCCCTTGTCCAAGGTTGAAGGATTGCACAATTGGAGTTAAAGTTTGATGAGTTTCTTCATAATGATGTGGTTTAATAGGCCCCACAAAAACTCAAAGATGGATGGTACCATTGGAGAAGCTCTTAGTGACTTGGGTGTTGAAGTGTTAACCTTGCAGGTCAGCCCCCTCCCCGCCACACCAGAAGCTCAAGTCCACCGTAGCAAGCACTACTACATCATCCACCGATCGATTATTTTTCCACTACATAATACTTTTCTAAATTTGTTATCTTCGAGAAACCCAAATTCGTAGGCTTTTATTTTCTCTGTCTTTCTCATTGGATTTATGTGTTTATTCTAACGTTGGTTGGATTGGTAATCCGACTTATCGCAAGTCGACCACATGGATTTGCATCTTTCTTGGAGACTCTTATTTCTTTGAAGAGTAAGAAACGGTATATTGTCTCCCATACTTCTACATAAACCGAGTATCATGTTATGGCATCCACCATAGTGAAATAGCTTGGTTGTGTTTGTTACTTTTTGACATTTGTGTCTCTTGTTCTGAATCAACTCTCATGTATTGCAATAACAGGAGTGTAATTCAAATTGCTCACAACTCGGTCTTTAATGTACATACCACATACATTGAAATTGATTGTCACTTCACTAGTCATCATCTTAAAAATGAAACTATTACTCTTTCGCATATTGTTGATTTATTCACAAAGACACATTACATTAAACATTTTCGTTTTTTAATTGTGTTAATACCTTAGGATTGGCATTAATTTTGTAAAACAAATAATGTAATCATCTTTGTTGTTTTAATATGTTGGGTTGAAGAAGTTCAACATCTGGACCAACATGTCATGTACGATGTCACGACATCATGCCTGTGACATCGTACATGTGTAGAAAACTGAATTAATTAATTCAGTATATATTCTGGGATTAGTGAGGATATTTGGTGAATATCCTAACTTCCTTGTGGAGGTCTTAAAGACTCAATCAGAATATAGAAGCTCTAAATATGGAGATATATATGGAGAGATTTTAGGAACTAAAAGATTGAAGACCTTATTTGTAGCAGAAATTTTCTGTTGACTTTGTAACAGCAAAGAAGAAGTTTGCTGCGATTTCTGAAGGCCCAAATCCAGTTGGGTGATTAGGTTATAAATAGCATATTGTAACCTAGTTTTTGTAAGCCTCTTAGAATGAAAAATTAGGGGTGTGTGTGAGGTAAACCTCCCAACCTGTGGGAAGGTTACCATGTGTTTCTCAGTGTTCAAAGCTAAGAGTATTTGTAACTCAAAGCCTGTAGGCAAGAGTTGTTATGGTCTTGAACGAAGCTGTGAAGCAAGTTCAAGTTGTTAAACATTACATTGTTTTTGTAGTGATAGGAATGGAAACTGGAGGTTTCTATCTAGGAGTTCCTAGGTATAGATTGCATTGGGTAGGGATTAAGTGAAGAGTTGTAAACGGGGGAGTTTAACTCTGAATTAATACTGCTGATAGTGGATCTTCTTCCTGGCTTGGTATGCCCCCAGAGTAGGTGATGTTGCACCGAACTGGGTTAACAATTTCCTGTGTTTGTTTTCCTTCTACATGTTATAATCTTGTCTGCCTTAACTTAGCTTGTATTTCAGTCTGCTTATCAAGATAATATCAGACCTGGTACATAGCCTTCTGTTTGAATGTCAATCAGAATGTTTTGACATTCATCATTAACAGCCCATACTGAATAATAGGCAAGTTGGTTTTTCTGCTTCAGTTCAGTATTTATTTCAGTCTGGTCTCCAAGAGGATCACAGACCTGGCCAAAGGATCATTGTGAAACTGTCAAACTGGATGCCTTGACAGTTAGTCATGTATGCTGATACTGAAGTAGAGACTGGTTAGTCTTTTACAGTACAGCAAATTTAGCACAGACTGTTTTCAGGAACATAACTGAATCAGCATGAGGTATATGTTCTGACTGTCAAACGGAATGTTGTGACATTCATTCCTGACAGCATGTGCTGAATTGTAGGGTGATTAGTTTTTCTGTTTCAGTAACTTTCTCAACTATTCTTTAGGAATCCAACAGTTGAGCTAAAATCAAGGAAACTAACAACTGAACTACATTAAATGAACCTAACAAATAGCCTATTTGTTAGCACCCTACTAAGTGGAAATTAGATTAACTTGTTCAACCTTTATTTTAGGAAATACAAGTACAAGGCCAGCAGACTGGAATAATGTAACAGATGATGTTCAAATCACTATTGAGACATCTTGTTGATTACTGTGTAGGAAAATAACAGAAGTTAGTGCTATGGTTGATCTCTGTTGAGTCTTTCTACCAGATGCACAGAACTAGGTGTTCCTCCCTTCTAGGGTGATATAGAAGCAGATGTCGTGACATCTGTGAACGTGAGCATATTAGAACAGGATTTAATTTGTATAATTGTCTTGCTGTATTAGTTATAATGTTGGATCAAATGTCATGACTTGGAGTAGAACATCTGAACTCTGACTACGCCAGAATTTCAAATGGTATCAGAGCAGGCATCCTGTTCTATTTCTGGATGAGATCCATGGGTGATACTTTCTGGTATCTTGCAAGGAGTTATGTTAGTACTGATGTTGGAACTTGTGGAAGGTTCTGTGATTTACCTGAATGGTCCCTTGAAGTAGGTGGATGGACTATTCATGACAGGAACTGAGTGTACCTGTCTCTAGAGGTTGGCAATTGGCCTTTGTGTGGGACAGTTGTGCTAGTATTGAATCATATTCAAACTTGGTATGTTCTTGGAGGCTGATCTGGTGAAGTGTGTGTTCATAGGTTGAGTTGTATTATGATTTCCGCTGCATAATACCTGGCAAAACTCAAACTCTGATGTAGTTTCCCCTCATGTGGATGAAAGGCTGCTGTATTCAAGATTTCATCATAATCTACTGAAGATGTCAAAGATACTTGAGTCTCCTCAAGTCCACTCTTCATGGTAAGAATCACCTGATAACTGATACTTTTACTCTCCTGGGTAGTGTATATGAAGACCTTGAAGACTTTCAAGGAGGGTTTGTTCCAAGGAGGTGGAACTAATGTTCTATGTGATGTTAGAACATGTTGTTCAACAAGTATGCAGCTACTGGTTGAAGAGCATATGTTTTTAGGTGTCAAACAAAGGGATACTTTGGTTTGGAACCTACTCCTGACCTGGAAGAGGAGACATCTGTGTGTGCTAAGTTGACAAGGGTAGGGTCAACTGTGTGTGTGCTCAAGAAGGTTTCTTCTAGACGTCTGATCCCTAGAAGTGGAGTTGGTTGAGATGTGACATTGTGCAATTTCCTGCTGTTTGTCCTATTCCTGTAGATTGATCAGGGTTGGATAGTTGTTCCCTGAAGTACTATGTTGTGTTGGAAGACAAGTCCCCTGGATGTTAGAAGTCAATAATGGGGTAACCTGATTGCTATTTCATTTAAGAGGATTGGGACCATGAATCTTGTTATTCAAACACCACGCTCAGAAGTGGCAATTCTTTCAAGGAGTGAGAATATGAAGATTCAGAGGTTGGTTGAGGTAGTATGCTCTGGCAATGCATATCTACTATTGACTGGTGTTTTTTTTCACTAGTACTTATGGTCAGCTGGAGTCTGATTGGTGTGATTGGAGTATGTATAGGTATAACTCATAGAGTTAGTTGCCACTGGTAGGGATGGTGTATGTCATGTTGAGACATTTGTGTACAATGCATGGATATGGGTGTGGAGTTTCCATGATTGTTAATTTGAGGGGGAGTTTTGATTAACCTCCTCACGTTTGGTCAGCCTAGGGTCTGGTTGGCTATTGACCTGTGTCACATGGGTTCTGGTTGTTGTGTGACACATATGCAAGGAAGGATTCATCTCTCTCATTCCTAAGGGTGAATCTAATCTGGAAGGATTCTCAAGACTGTTGAGGTGCTCGCAAGCAGATGATGTTGACACAATTGGAGTATTTTCAAAGTATTCTTATGGTGGAAGTGTCTGAAAGGATAATTGGGAAAGGATTTAAGATCCATGTCTACTTGTGCCAAGTACAAGTATTTCATTGATTATCCTTGGAGCTCAAGATAACTGATGTTCTTAAAGATGTTGGAACATCTCTTCTTCAAGACCCTGTGCAGAATCACAGGAAGGATAGTCCATTGGTTTATGATCTATCTATTTGGTGGCAGCAAAAGCATATGATCTCTGAAAAGGTTTCCTGACAAGAAACTTGTTCAGCCTTGGTGTGTACAAGAAGAAGAAGACATCATAGTCTTGATGATGGTTACTTGGATCAGTTTATTTCTGATCTAGGTAAGGAAGTGCATTGGCTAATGCACACTGTGGAGTTAAGAACAAGCGACAGCATTCTTGACATCATGGAAACAGCCTTGCCTTAGGAAGTGGAATCCTTGGTATAGCTGAAGGGGTAGTTTCTAACTGGTCCTTCTGAAGACTCATGCATCAGAGTGTCTGATGTCTTTGGAGAAGAAGCAGGGATTCATCAAGGTGTGAGCTTGGGTGACTTAACTGCAAACCTACAGGATGGAGGTTGTTTACTCAAACTTGGTTCCACAATCAAGTCTATGAGAGCGTTGAACTCTTGTTTTGTGTAGGGAGGAAGTTCTTTCAAGTGGCAGAAGAAGGAGCTGAATTCAACAGCTAGATGTTAAAACACAATGTTGTGACATTTGGTTCAACATCAGAATCTTAGTTGGTGAAGTGGCACATCAACTTAAGATAGAAGGGTCTACAGAGTTGTAGATTGGGTACTTCAAAAAGATCGTTCTCATTGCAGTTCTTTGGAGTTGCTGGATGGAGAAGATGTTACATGTTCATGTCTTAGAGAATCTAAGTGTTGTTTAACATGTAGCTTGAAGTTCAAGTCTCACTTGGAAGGTCAGAATATCTTTGGGAGAAGTCTGATAAACGTGGAGAGGTCAATAAGTGACATTTGACTTTTTCATATGAGGATTCATGAAGGAGGTAATCAACCAGTGGCATTTGGTCTATCTCAGAAGTGAGTTCGAAGAAGCAAGATAATCAACATATGGCAGCTGATTATTCTTGAGGGAAGTCTGAGACAAATTACTTTTGAGCAGAAAAGTAGTAAGTTGAAGGCAAAAGGAGGTGTTTTCTATTCATCTCTTGGAGCTTGTGGTAGGAGCTCTGAGCTATCTATGGAAGATTATCTCGTGTAATGGGATGAGAATGTATATGTCCCAATTTGTGTCTGGTTTCTTTTGGATCAAGCTGGTGACTCAGTGATATCTGAAGATTATCAGATGATGTTCTTTGTTATGTTGTGAAGGATGTCCTAACTTATGTTAGAACATTTTGTGGAGTGGTTTTCTGTTCTGGTTAGAAGAGAGATTGACACAGAGTGTGGATGTGTTCAGCCAAGAGGGTTGAACAGAGGGTGTGCTCTTGAAGACATGAAGATGCATCTTATGTTTTCCATTCATCAAGTAGTTTGGGTTCTCCTTGAATCAGGAAGTTTGTAAAGGTCCAACTTTGGGGTGTTGGATATGTTCATATGTGATCTCCATGTTTCAGGAGGAGAGTTGGTTGTTCATGACAGAGGGAGTTCTGTCGTTGCGTTGCAAGTAATCATCAAGCTTGTGGTCTATATGCTCTCAGATAACTGGGTATGGCACCTTGTTAGTTATTAGGATGATGTGGTGTATGTCAAGGCTGAGTGAGCAGAAGAATGTCTGACCGGATGTCATGACATTGCCTTGGACAATACTGTTATTTCCTTCTAAATCTTAAAGTCATGAGGAAATATGGATGTGGTGTGTCTAATTATGATAAATTAGAATAAGTCTGAGTGTTACAGTTGTGTGGTACAAGGGGAGTAACCATCTACTGGTGTTTGTGATTTTGGCTTTAGTGGTGCCAGATGTCAGGTTTCTACTGGAGGTACGAAAGTGGTCTTAGGAAATGTTGATAGGAAGAATACATGAAGAATGTTGGCAAAAGTCGCGTTGAATGTTAAGACATCGCGTGCAACGTGTCTGACTGCATATATGGAATAGTCTCCATGCACTGGAACTGTTGTTTTGGAAAAGAAACAGTCAAGAGCTATAAAAGATATTCAAAGATAGTCTGAGATTTTGTTGGTGATTCTCTGACTGTTTCTCAGCAAATACTAATGAATCTTGACCAAGCATTTATTCCTACCGTTAATTCCTAATCACGGACTGGACTATTTAAAGGATGTAACAACACTCCTCTTCTCACAAGAGAAACATTCCATTCCCTCTAAACCATGGGGTATGTTAAGGTTTGGGCAAACTGCGCCTGGATCTGGTTTTGTGAAGGGTTCATTTACAAATGTTTAGCTAAAAAGGGGGAGAGAAATATTGTCCTGAGAATGTACCAGAAGCAAGCAAGCGAGCAAAATGTGGTAGCAAACAGAAGTTGGCTTCAGGCACTAAAGTCACTAACTGTGTATACCTCTTGTGTCGTGCGATCTGAGTTAAGAAGACAGTTGTGTCTTGTGATCTGAGTTACATTGTTTATGTACTCAGCATTACATATTCTTCAGGAAGCCCTCCTGTTGAGGGGAAGGGTTGTGATGCAGCAGCATCTTGTACCTCTACTTCCTCATGTACACCAACTTTGGTGTTTCTGGTGGTGGAGATAATGACAGAGGCTTATTTGTTTTAGCTAAAATTTGTCAAAGGGGGAGATTGTTAATACCTTAGGATTGACATTAATTTTGTAAAACAAATAATGTAATCATCTCTGTTGTTTTAATATGTTGGGTTGAAGAAGTTCAACATCTGGACCAACATGTCATGTACGATGTCACGACATCATGCCTGTGACATCGTACATGTGTAGAAAACTGAATTAATTAATTCAGTATATATTCTGGGATTAGTGAGGATATTTGGTGAATATCCTAACTTCCTTGTGGAGGTCTTAAAGACTCAATCAGAATATAGAGGCTCTAAATATGGAGATATATATGGAGAGATTTTAGGAACTAAAAGATTGAAGACCTTATTTGTAGCAGAAATTTTCTGCTGACTTTGTAACAGCAAAGAAGAAGTTTGTTGCGATTTCTAAAGGCCCAAATCCAGTTGGGTGATTAGGTTATAAATAGCATATTGTAACCTAGTTTTTGTAAGCCTCTTAGAATGAAAAATTAGGGGTGTGTGTGAGGTAAACCTCCCAACCTGTGGGAAGGTTACCATGTGTTTCTCAGTGTTCAAAGCTGAGAGTATTTGTAACTCAAAGCCTGTAGGCAAGAGTTGTTATGGTCTTGAACGAAGCTGTGAAGCAAGTTTAAGTTGTTAAACATTACATTGTTTTTGTAGTGGTAGAAATGGAAACTGGAGGTTTCTATCTAGGAGTTCCTAGGTATAGATTGCATTGGGTAGGGATTAAGTGAAGAGTTGTAAACGGGGGAGTTTAACTCTGAATTAATACTGCTGATAGTGGATCTTCTTCCTGGCTTGGTATGCCCCCAGAGTAGGTGATGTTGCACCGAACTGGGTTAACAATTTCCTGTGTTTGTTTTCCTTCTGCATGTTATAATCCTGTCTACCTTAACTTAGCTTGTATTTCAGTCTGCTTATCAAGATAATATCAGACCTGGTACATAGCCTTCTGTTTGAATGTCAATCAGAATGTTTTGACATTCATCATTAACAGCCCATACTGAATAATAGGCAAGTTGGTTTTTCTGCTTCAGTTCAGTATTTATTTCAGTCTGGTCTCCAAGAGGATCACAGACCTGGCCAAAGGATCATTGTGAAACTGTCAAACTGGATGCCTTGACAGTTAGTCATGTATGTTGATACTGAAGTAGAGACTGATTAGTCTTTTACAGTACAGCAAATTTAGCACAGACTGTTTTCAGGAACATAACTGAATCAGCATGAGGTATATGTTCTGACTGTCAAACGGAATGTTGTGACATTCATTCCTAACAGCATGTGCTAAATTGTAAGGTGATTAGTTTTTCTGTTTCAGTAACTTTCTCAGGCTATTCTTCAGGAATCCAACAACTGAGCTAAAATCCAGGAAACTAACAACTGAACTATATTAAATGAACCTAACAAATAGCCTATTTATTAGCACCCTACTAAGTGGAAATTAGATTAACTTGTTCAACCTTTATTTTAGGAAATACAAGTACAAGGCCAGCAAACTGAAATAATGTAACAGATGATGTTCAAATCACTATTGAGACATCTTGCTGATTACTGTGTAGGAAAATAACAGAAGTTAGTGCTATGGTTGATCTCTGCTGAGTCTTTCTACCAGATGCACAGAACTAGGTGTTCCTCCATTCTAGGGTGATATAGAAGCAGATGTCGTGACATCTGTGAACGTGAGCATATTAGAACAGGGTTTAATTTGTATAACTGTCTTGTTGTATTAGTTACAATGTTGGATCAGATGTCATGACTTGGAGTAGAACATCTGAACTCTGACTACGCCAGAATTTCAAATTGACAAACTCGCAATGCTCTATGTTAATGCATCAGAGTATAAGGAGAAATATTAAATAATTTTATTATATAATTTTATTGTTTCTTAGTAACAATAGTTTAATTTTTTCTTATAACTATTATTATACTCTGTATTAACTCTTACTATCTTATTTTACTCAGTTCTATTGAAATCCTAAGTTAAAGGGTATTCCTCTTCATCGGTGTTAACTGAGATAATATTACTTGCACTGTTTTATGCGTAGAAAAAAATTGCATTCGATATTGATTTGAATGGTCCTGCAGTGAGGAGACACGAGCAACACATAGCCATTTCAATAGAAGAAAAACCATAGAATTTACTAACTGCTATATTGACAAGCAAAGTTGATTATGGGATTGTGATGACGATTCTGATGTTAACTGAACACAACTGTGACAATTGCTTGTTCTGTTTAAAATTTTGTATGTAGTTTTATTTTAGATTTGTTTCAGCTTTTTCATAAGTTTTAGACCTGTCATTTAGGCTTTTGAAAAACCAGTCTTTTGTACTCTTCATGCTTTAATCGAATGCTCAACACAATGTTTCAATGGTATACTATGAAAAACAGACACTAAAAACACGACACCGATCCTGACACGTCAATATCGATAATAACTTAAAATAAATAAATTAAATATAACAACAAGCATCAGTGTCGCCGATATGACAGCCAACTCACAATAACACTTGATGAAGGCACTGCCGTGCTATTTGCCAGATTCATTTTTTCAATGAGAAACTTGAACTAAAGAGATGAATCCTTCTTTACGGATTTCACAAACCTTCCAGAACAAGTAATCCAAAAGAGCAAACGGTGTACTTATGCTGGCATCTTTTTACCTTAGACCTTTGAATACAAAAACTGCAGAACCAATCCCTCAGAATAAGCTTCATTTTGCGACCCGGTAGAACAATACTTGGAGCACTGAAGAATCAAAACCTAAGCGGTCAACCGACAAACTCATGACTGCGTTGATTTTATAAGTGAATGACAGACAGCATACTATAAGGCAGCTTCTCAAATGCATGAATAATTTGCTCATCAGACTAACCTCATTTCTTTAAGGTTTCAACTTTCTCAGTCCACCTAGTTTTGTTCATACTTTTCTTGGCAATCAACGCAACCCCAAAAGCTGAAGTTGAAGAATTGAAACGCAAAATCCAATGGCTTCGATTCCTCAACAGTGTTCAACAAGAGGGAAGAGCAATATGTCCTAGGCCAAGTACGAAACAACGCAGCAATGGCTTAGTTCACAGGGATGGTCCTAGTAGGGCATGTCAGTATCTTTCCTGAGAAAGCATAATATACACGACGAATTATAAAATTAAACACAACGGTAATGAGAAAAAGTCATCCTTACGAAACTAATGACTCACCACACATAACCATTTGAGGTGTTTTAATGTAGACAGGAGGACTAGCACTTAAAGAGAATGAGAAAACGTGATACGAAAAATTAGTCAACAGAATTTGATACATAATTGGTCAAAATCACACACAAGTGTCGTCCCTGTTATTTGCATACGTAAGGCTCGTTTTTTTCACATCAAAACATTTCACAAACTTCTAGTTGAAGCTAGATTGGCAACGTGAAAGAGTCACCTAATCTACATATAGTGTTCTTAAAACATATGTCAAAATTATGCAGGAAAAGGAAATCTCATAAGGAATAACATTTGATGAAAACTAACTAGCATGATTGTTAATAAAAAATTGCGAGGCATCATCGCAGGGCAAATATTTCGACAGAGTAATACCAATTAGTTAAATCAAACCAAAACTTGATCAAGATGTTTCACACCAGCTGAAGCCCGTTGCTGCTATCTGCAATATTCAGTTTTTCCTCATAAAGCTTCAACAGATCAGAAGAATGCTCCTCAAAACCGTTCACATACTTCTCCACAAACAACTTCTCCGATAGAACAAACGGTGTATACAAGCCCGCATCCTTTCGTCGCAGACCTTTCGAGATAAGAAACTGCACAACCAAAGCCCTAGGAATAATCCTCTTCTCGAGACTACATTGAAGAATCCCAGGAGCTCTGGCAAGGTCCAAAGAATCCAAACCTAAGTGATGAACCCAAAAATCCATGATGGCATTGATTTTCCGAGGCGATACCAGCATACAGAAAGGATGCTTCTTAAATGTTTGAAGAATCTGTTCATCAGACCAACCCCATTTCTTAAAGGTTTCAACTTTCTCGTCCCACTTTGCTTTAGTGACACTTCTCTTCGCGAGAAAGGCCTTACTAAAAGCCGAAGTCGAGCCGTCGAAACCGAGTTCTTTGAGTTCTTCAACAGTGCTCAACAAATCAAAGGAACAAAATATACTAGGCCACCAATGAAACAATCTAGCAATGTTTGAGTGAGAAACTCCATTATCAAGCAACAATTTGACATTTTCGGGCACACCACTTTGACCAAGAAAACAAAAACGTTTAACACAAGCAATGGTTTTTCTGTCGGATTGAAGAAACCCTTTTGCACATTGATAGGCAGGAATTATATGATTCTCTAAGCTTCTTCTAAGAAGTCTAGGGCTTGCATTGACAATACGAACAATGTCAGAGGAAGACGCACCTTTGGAAAGTAAAAATCGAAACTTTGGTAAAACTACCTTGGTGTGGTCGCATGAGAGTATCCAGGGCTCCCTTCTGATGATATCGCGAAGTTGAGAGACGGAGAAGCCGTGGGAAGTGAAGAAGGCGAGAATTGAATCGGGTTTTTGGGAGTTGGAGAGAGTGAGAGTGTGAGAAGCTTTGGAAGCGGTTTCTAGGGAGAAACCGCAATTGTTGATGAGGTAAGAGACGGTGAAAGATTGTGGGTTTGTGGTGGAAGTGGAGAAGAAGTTGAAAATGGATGGGTAGTAGTGTTTTGCAGATGGTGTTGTGAGTAGGAGGAACATAGTGTTGTTGTTGTTGTTGCAAACAAGAGCAGTGGTAGTCAAGAATTTCAGCATCACTGGTTAACTCAAATTCAGAATGATGAAGAGAGTGTTTTGCGAATTGAGCATGAGTGTTAAAGTAAGAAAATAATTTAAGATTTTATATTAGTTAGTATTAAATTTAATTATTATTGAATTGGCTCTTTTAAATTTCATTATGGTTGGATAACTTGTCGGGTTGGGTCAAAATCATATTCAAAATTTAAATATGAAGCAAATCAAGGAAAAAAAATCATGTTTTTTAATTTAATTATCAAGATAATCAATTTTTTAAAATAATTACCAAAATAATCAACTTCTTTATCTGATGCGTTACGCATCCAATAAATATTCAAAGGAGACGTCAACTCCATTGACGCATGCTCCCTATTCTATTGCATGTAGGCGTCATGGTATCTGACGCATGCATGTGCTTGTGTGTGTGGTGCCTAGGGCTTTCGCGTATGCATTTCATGGTTCATCTATAAATAACATCTGCATCTCCCATATTTTTGCATACAACTTCTTACCCTTCAATCCCATTTCTTTCATTCTACTTCAATCTCCTTCCATTTTTTGTTCTTTAACCATGTCTGAATACATTCACATGAGAAATGTCGTTTTAATTTTTTCAGCAGTCACACCTCCGATAAAGATTCGACTTTGGTATATAGATTCGTTTGAATGTCTTAATCGAACGTTGAACCGTTGGTTAGAAGGAGAAATTGCAGATGGTGAAAGGATCAGAAGGATTCAATGGCTTGAGTCCACGTTCGACCAAAATGGAGAAGTGCGTGAATGGGTGGATATTAAGACTGACAGAGAAGTTCGCAGGATGATACATAATATGTTCAAAATTGTTTTAATGGTTGTAATCGTTTAGTTATAGTAATGGTATTTTAATTGTTGTAGTTGTTTGTGTTGTTGTTTATGTGTTGCATGTGTGTTGAATGTGTTTTATTTGTTTGTGATGGTATTTCCTCACAAAGTTATCATATGAAGTAAATTTGTTTTTTATATATTGCAAAAGAGGTACAGGTAAAATTATCTTGTTGTGCTCGTTCCAACACTATGACAGTTAGTACGATTGTGACCTGGTTGACGGCATGAACTACATAATCGAACCATTTTGTTCGACGTATCAATTTTGGTTTGAATACGGGTGCTATTTAGGCGACCCTTTTTCTTTCTTCGTATAACTTCATTGTGTCAGAGAATGTCCCATTGATATTCTGGTCAGTAATCCTCTTTTGTAACAACTGAAAAACTAATTTTGTAAACATTGGATAGGCTTATGACTTTGTAAACGTCAGATAGTAAGTAGGATGGATTCCTTCAAACCTTTGAACATGCCGCAATGGCATGGGAGTAGGGCATACGAAAGGCTTGGAACTTTCCGCAGTCGCACCAACCTCTATCTAGTTCCACTCTATATTGTCTCATAGGCATGCCTTCATTGCGATCCATGGACTCAGCAACATTGTACCAACCTTTAGTATGGTCAAACACCGTGACCACGTATGTGTTTGCTTTGGCAGCTTCGTGTCTAATGAATTTCATTGAAGCATCACTGAACAATTGCCCAGATTGCAACACTGAACTCCATTTGGAACGTCTTGTCTCAAACATCGTCCCTAGCCTGAAATATGGTGTCTGCGCTAAAGCGGTTATAGGTACGTTTCGGATGCCTTTGAAGACAGAGTTCATTGATTCCACAAGATTTGTTGTCATGTGGCCCCAGCAGTCTCCCCTTCAACTAGGGCAAAGGCGATTGGAAAAATGTTATTGTTGCCATCTTCTGCCAGTGCCATCAGTAACGTTCCTTTATATTTCCCATACAATCTCCCAAGAATCACTCCTCTTCCGGTACGAAGCTGACAACCTGAAAAGGCAGTGCTCATTTCGACAATAAACTTTGTACCTCATTGCATTAGTTCTATCAACTCTGTAATCAGTTGATAGTTCCATGTCAAACTTTTTAATAGCTTTTACACAATCTTTTTTAATTCCCGAAAGTACTTGTAATACGGTTAATATTATGTATTTACCGTTGTTACGAAACATAAATAAGGTAAGCACATATAGTTGGGGTTCAGCTGTTTTGGCCCATCTATATAGTGCGATGTGTAAAAATGTCAACAAAAAAAATACTTGTACGTCTTATTCATGCGCATATTTGCTACAAGCATGAGGTTGGTCAAGAATGTCGCCACTCGCCCCGGTAAACGAGAAGCCATTCATATTCCCGTTTGCAACAAAGAAGTTTAAAACTTTACCATATAACTAATTAGACTTTATATTACAATTAACTGTAAATAATATTTTTCAATTATTTTTTATCTAGGTGGTCAGTTAGAGGGGTGAACTACAATAGGTGTTTGAAACACGCTATAGTAGTCTATCGCAATCTATTGGATCACATTGGACCAGACGATGTAATACCCCTACACAACTCTATTTAGATTTAAAAATAATTATCAAATTATTTATCATCTAATCATGTCGTATTGTTGTACAGTTTATCTATAGGCCATATATGGGTCTTGATCATCAGGTTAACCATGATGGTGATGCAGTTTGGACAGCAAAAACATCAATTATCTGGTTCACTACTGTGGAGATGCACCAGAGTGACCGGGTAAAATTGCAGTTCGGCATGCAGCAATAAATTCCATAATCTCCAACGTGTTTGGGAGATTGGCATCAAAAAAGAGTCGATGCCCAATGGGATTATTCCGACTAGAGAGACTTCGCAAAAGAGATGTGTCGTCATTGGAGGAATCAACGACAACGCATCTTAAACGAATCAGCCATATCGGGTGCTAGACCAACTCAACAGTATATGGCATGGTTAGGCCGGTTACAACGCAACAATTTGTGTCTGGGCCAAGGTATTTGATTGATCCACGCCAACTAGATTCATCATCATACGCCCAACAACAAGTCCTCGTCCAAGAACAATGTCAAACCACCTAAACCAAACGACCAACCTCACACCATCACCCTACCACATACACCCAACAACCAAACACCCAACCTCGCAACTCATTCATGTCACACACCCAACCTCAAAACCAAGAATCAAACCCTACCCACCAACAACCATACGCAGCCAACACAACAGTTTATAGCTCAGATGATTCATATAATTCATGTCATCGTAGCCCCACCAATGACCATCCAAATATCCCATCACCACAACACCCAACTATTGTTTTACACCCCAGGAACCATTGATTCGTTTCCAAAACGATTCAATGTCCCAATTCGGGAAACTATACCGTCCACAATTCAGCCAACCACATCGACCCAACTACGACAACATGGGCACCGAACTAAATTACGGAAGCGCCGTTAGCGAGAACCCCCAGCTATTTAGAACAAATGATGACACATCTATCAAATACCACTGGACCTTCCACCGGACCTTCAGACCAACCACCATTAGATCATGTCAGCACTCAAAGACCCTAAACACCTTAGAAAAATCGTGGAAGACTTCGAAGACAGACTAACGCACCTAGATATGGAACAAGGGACGTTTCAATCGGGTCGATCATTGAATTTCCTGTCAATTCCATGTAATTTTTATTATAGCATAAATATAATTTTTATTTTTAATATTTTTTTTATTTAATTGTAAAATTAACATTTAAAATTAAAAAAATAAAATAAAGGTGCATGCGCCAAATGCATTGGCGCATACACTATGTAGTATATGTATGCGCTAATGCATATAACACCACACATACATGCGCCAAGAGGCATGACACCTACATGCATGGCCATTAGGAGCATGCGCCAGCTCCAGTGGCGCCTCCTCTTAAACCTAAATGGATATGTCAGTTTAACGCATCAGTTAGGAAATATGGTTATCTTGATTTTTCTTTTGAAAAAATAGTTATTTAGAGATTTAATTTGAAAAACATGGTTATTTAAAAAAAATCCAAATCAGGATTTCATTTTTAAGGCTTAATTTTGATTGCTAAAATTTCAATTTTTTAACGAATTTGATTAAATCGATTTGGTGGATAAATTGGTGGATTTGATCACTCCGGTATTTATTGACATATAATGATAGTGTAAAAGTAATTTATACCGTCGTTTAATCTGAAACGTTAGATATTACAAGGAGTTTAACTTTTGTTCTAACTACCTATAAAATAATACAAATAGATGACGGTGATGAATTGACTGTGTGACGTATTAATTAATTTCATAAAAATATTCAAATTTTTTTATAAAATTTCCAAATATTATTTTTTAATTTTTGTAAAAAATTATCAAAATTTTAATATAGTACATGAAAAGAAGAATTATATTTTTATTATTGAAAAAAACTATTATGTTATAACATTTTTCAATACTCCCTCATTCGAAATGATAAGACATTTTAAACATATCACTAGAATTATGAAACGTAATTATTATTGCATGAAAGAAAAATCATACATAACTTTACAATATTATCATTCATTAATTATATATGGAATAAAAAAAAATTAGAAAAATAAACAATAATAAATGTTTGAAGGTATATTTAAAAATTTATTCTTATGATTATATAATGTTCTCCTTATTATTATAAAAATGACAATAATTTGACAATATTATGATACCTAATTTCATGTCTCAAGAAACAACAGTGTAGTAGCTACGTGTCATTGATGACAGTTATTAAAGGCAGTGAAGGAATACAAAAGAATTCAGTAAGTTTCAATTAACAATAAATGGATAACTGATTTGGTGTTGACAGTGAAAGCTGGGACTCTTGGCATCAGGAAGAATCATTTTCAGAGGATATAATTGATTTCAGAAGACAATATCAAACATAATTGTAGAAGAAAAGAACTCCATTGAAGGATCAAACATGCATAAGAGGTGCAGAAATATTGAACCAAAAATACACTAGCTACTACCCTGTCGTGTCCTGATACACTCTTACTCTAAGTTTTCATTTAATGGTATAGCATGGCGGCGCGGCCCCTCACCGCTACACTATTGGTCCCTGAAGGTATTTTTCACATCTCTGTTAATTTCACTATGATCAAACTTAATTCATACCTAGTTTCAAATTCATACACCTCTTTCAAATTCAAAAAGAATACAAGCTGAATAAAGCAATCATATTTTCCAACTGCAAAACCAATGGATCTCTTGGATCAATTATTCATAAAAATACAAAACTAGTGATATAGGCCAGAATTGTGACTTAAACCCAAAACGGTTCCAAGTTCCAAATACGCAAATTTCAAAAATACAATCAAACTCAATTCATCAACCAGAGAACCATTTTCTAAAATTAGAATTGCGAACCTACATGTCAAAATACTGCAACTAGAATGACATTAAGAAACATAATACGTCTGGTTTTGACAGCACCACCAAAATGTATATAAATATTCATAACTTAACCAAGCACAAGATGCTAGCATTCTCCCTAATTTAGCTTTAACAACTTCGATGTTTCCTTAAACCGTTTCACATACCTTCGCTGGAAATGTGCATCAGTCACGTTAAATGGTGTAGCTAAGCTAGCACCCTCCTTAATCAAACCTTTGGATAGAAGATACTTCACAATCAAAGCCCTTGGAGTAAGCCTTTTCTCTATACTATACCCAAAAAGCGTCGGTGCAGCCATCAGCACAGAAGCATCCCAACCGAGCTCATCGACCCAAAAACTCATCACTGCATTGAGTTTCTCCGGCGACCTGAGCATAAAGTTGGGTTGCCTCTTAAAAGCATTAAAAATTGCATCTTCAGAGCAACCCCATCTCTTCAAGACATCAATTTTGGCATCCCATTGGGATTTTGTGATAGCCCTTTTGGCCAATAATGCCACACCAAAACTGACTTTGGAAGTGTCAAACCCTAATTCCTTAATTTCTTCCACAGCTTTTCTCAAATCATTAGAACATATAATCGAAGGTCTAGTCCTAAGGAAATGGTAAATACAAGAAGGGGTTACCCCAAAATCAATTAAAAATTGAAGATTTGGTTTCATGCGACCATCACTAATGGAAGTGGGACAAACAATAATTGAATCAACAGCTTTTTGATCAGAGGGACAGAAACTTCGTACCAATTCAAAAGCAGGGATGATGTGTTTCTCAAGGCTTACACGAAGGAAACGAGGGCTTCTGATGACGGTGGCGACTATGTCGGTGGGAGAAACGCCTTTGGAGGATAAAAATTGGAACTTTGGCAAAAGGGATTTGATGGGGTTCGAGACTAAAAGCTCAGGATCCTTGAGGATGATGGTTTGTATGTGGTGATTGAAGAAACCGTGGTTTTTGAAGAAGGAGACAACGGAATCGGGTTTGTCGGGGGTGGTGAAATGGATGCGTTTTGATGCTTTGAGAGCGTCTTGTGGAGATAAACCGCAATTGTTGGTGAGGTAGGATATGGTGAAAGAGTTTTGAGTTGAATCTGAAGTTGTGGAGAAGGAATTGAGAGAGTGGAGAAGGTGACATTTTGGGGTTTGGGAATGGAGAAGAACTCTGAGGCGGGGATAGAGAAACATCAGTTTTTAAAATTTTCTTCGAATTTTTTAACGTAATGTTTTTTTGTTTGAACCTGTTTGATGCGATAAAAACCACGTTCAAGTTCTTGACTCTGTTAATTTTGCATAAGGGAGTTTTTTTTGGCAGTAATTAGGGGTGTTCAAAACCAAACCAAACCAATAGAAAACCGCAAACCAAACCAAACCAAATCGAAACCGCAAAAAACCGCATTTGGTTCGGATTCGTTTGGGTCTTTTTTTAATAAAACCGCACGGTTTGGTTTGGTTTGCGGTTTGTATTTTGCAAACCGAACTAAACCAAACCAAACCGCATTATGTTACAACCCAAATTTTACTTATCCCACATCCAACCAAAACATCAAACCTAGTATGCCTTAACCTTACAATTACAAACAACATCAAACCTAGTATACCTTAACCTTACAATTACAAACGATTTTCTCTTACTCACGCTTAGGGTTTCAATTTCAACCTTCTTAAATCTCTCATAGTAGTATCACACATTCTTCTCGTCTTCTTTTCCATGTAGGTTTCGCCTATTCTACTCTAATGAGTCATCTCTTATGTTCTTTCTTTTTCATCTTTTATGTTACTATTTTCTCTTTTAATTATATTTTTATCGCACATTTCTTCTCAATCTCGCATCTCTTATGTTCTTTTTTTCATCTTCTCTAATCTCTCATCTCATATGTTTTTTATGTTTTATTATAATGTCTTCGATATTATTTTATGATACTATTTATATATGTTTTTTATTCCATTTTTGTCTAATCTAATTTTTTGTATATTGAATGAAACATTTTTGTCTAAATATGATGAGTTTTGATGTTATTTAGTCATGTATGAATGACTAAATACAAGGTTATGTTGTTCTCTATAGGTGTATGTATGGCACAATAAAAATATTATAAAAAACCGAACCAACCAAACCAACCCAAACCGCATTGGTTTGGTTTGGTTTTATTTCTAAAAGCCAACCGAACCAAACCAAACCGCATGCTTTTTTCTCTTGCGGTTCGGATGATTTTTATCGTCAAAACCGCCCAAACCGCACCGCGAGCACCCCTAGCAGTAATCGTTCCATCTTATAGGGTGCTATTCTGATTTATATAAAATTAAAATAAAAAAAGAAAAAGAAAAATAACTAATAATATTATGTTATAAAGTTAAAATACACAATAATTGATAAAAAAATTAACGACTTGTCCGATCGAAGCACCCATGTTTCACATCCTGATGCGTTAGCATGCCTTCGAGGTCTCCCACGATTTCCCTGAGGTGTTTGGAATCTTTGAGTGTTGACATGATGCAAGGAGGCTAGTGTGAAGGTCCTGCGGAAGGTCTAGAGGTATTTAACAAATTTGTCATAATTTCTGCTTAATAGATGGGGTGCCTCCAACGACGCTGTCGTAATTGTTGGACGAGGATTTGTTGTTGAGCGTATGATGACGAAACTCATTGGCGTGGATCAATCAAATACTTTGGATCTGACACAAACTGTGGTGTTATAACCGACCTAAACCAAGCCATATAATATTGAGTTGTTTTAGCACTATGTATGATTGGTTCGTTTAAGATTTGTTGACGTCGATTCCTCCAATGACGACACATCTCTTTAGCGAAGTCTCTCCAATCGGAATAATCTCATTGACCATCGACTCTTTCTTGATGGCGATCTCCCAAACACGTCGGAAGTTCTGTAATTTGTTGTTGCATGCCGAACTAAAGTTACACATGGTTACTCTGGTGCATCTCCACAGTAATGAACCGGATGGTTGATGTTTTTGTTGCCCAAACTGCAGCATCGTCGTGGTTAACCTGATGGTCAAGACTCAAATACAACCTCTAGATCAAGTGTATAAGAAATTGACATGATTAGAGGATATGTAATTTAATAATTTTTTAAAATCAAAAGTAGAGTTGTTTAGTAGTAATAAGATGTGTGAAAAATAGAAGGAGGTTGAAGAAAAATGAAAGGAGATATTAAGAAGATGTGTGAAAAATTATGGGAGGGTGATGTTGTATTTATAGGCTTGTAAAGGGAGCAAGTCACATTCATTGGCGCATCCACTGAGTGGATTATGCATGCGCCATTGCATGTGGCGAATTAGACATGCATGTGTCACTCTTAGTGGTGTCTTTGTTCAACTAAATCATTGCATGCGTCATAGCAAATTGTGCATTAGTTTATTTTTTCGGAAAAGTGGTTATATTGATAAATACTTTCATTTAGTGATTATTTTTGTATTATTTTTGAAAAATATGGTTATTTTTATTAAAAAATCATACTATTCTCCGCATCGAAAATTTTAAAATGTTCCTAAATTTCATATATGCATTTCTACCTTAAAAATCTGCAGCAATTTCTTGTTAATGTATAGGTGAATACAATTAAAGATTGTCTCCATTTTTCTGCTTTCAAAAAGTCCTCATGCATTCTTTCTTACTCTAATCTATTTAATTGTAGCAAATTTAAAGATATTTATTTTAATTATTTGTAAGAAAATTAATTAAAATTTATAGTTCTTCTAAAATCAATATTTTTCAAAAATTCAGAACTTAATATCAGACTCAAGTCAAAAGAAAATATGTGGTTTCGTCTAATACAGAAGTTAACTTTCGAATTTTCCTGATATGCATTGTTTGATTTTGCATATTATATCCATTGGATTTGACTTCTTTGATTATGATATGATTTTTCTAGTTTAATTAAAGATAAAATGTGACAACCAAGAAAGATTGAGACATGATATAGTGGCTTATCATGCTTCTGTTCGGAGAGAAAAAGTTAGATCTTTGCGTTCAGTCGTTGGTGCCACTTCATTTGATGCAGAAGCACCATCTTTCCCAGTTCACGTGTCTCCAACATCGTCTTTCCGGAAGCATGTATACTTTGTTTCTGCCCCAGAAACCCCAAAAGTCCAACCTGTTGAACCTGATATTGTCTTTCCTAATGTTTTTTCAATAGGCCCCTTAGACAACTCACTACTTTAACAATTATGTATACTTTATATAAATGGATTAAAATATAAGGTTTATAAAAATATGTCAAATTTATAACAAACTTATTTCCCATAAGGGAAACTTATTGTCCTTAGTTCGGAACTTAACATTTGAATTCTCCACTGAGTTGTGAAATAAACACACTATCATGAGTTCAAAATGTGTCCAAGAGTTACTCCAGAACTTAACTTTCGGACTCACTCTTCCATCAATCCAAAGATTTGAATATGGACTATTTTTTGACAAAATTGGGGTAGCTTACTTACGAAGTGTTTAGGTATGTATTAAAGGCATCAGGAAGTTAACTTTTGGATAGTGTCAATGGCGTTTTCGAGTTTAATAATGGTGGCTCTTCACCATTAAGAGTGGGAAGAGCAACCTCATTCATTTATTGCAATAATAAAGCAATAAAGAGTATAATGGGTCAAACAATGACCCATAAACTTTCAACCATATGAACAAACTTGATTTGAGCATACTCAAACACTTTCAATCTATGCTCCACACTTTGAGCCATCATGGTCCAAGTGGCGCTATGCTCCACGCTTTGAGCCATCATGGCCCAAGTGGCGCTACGATTTTGATCTCCCATGACGATTTCAAAAAGGACATTGCAAGCAATCTTACAGAAAGCACAGTTGGAGCAACAATCAACACAAAAATACATACCCATTATCATCGCATGAATTTGTGCTTGAATAAATTTATGATGAGAATTACCAAAAAAAACATAATAACAAACAACATGCAATAAATATAAGACTCTCAACTTGCAAGAATATTTGAAAAGCAACAATAAATATATGGCAAAAATTTTAGCAATTGAAAGCTAATAAAAACCCCCCTAAAGCAAGGGTAAAAATCACAAGTCTTCCAAACCAAATAAATAGTTTTACTATAATAAAATGAGATTACAATATAGTCTCAAAATAGTGCATAAATATTGTCAACAACCAGGTATTATTTTATCCAAATGGTAAAAATGTAGTACTTACATCAACTAATTGTACCAACAACACATAAAATATCTAGCCTTGTGCAAATAATTACTTACATCAAACTAATCATAACATATGCATAAGGAACCCATTCCATATCTACTTTCTCATCTTCACTATAAGGTATTTGTTTAGAAGTTAATTTCAACTTTTTCTAAGTCTACACACATAGTTTTTCTTACGTTCAACAAGAAAATCATCAAGTTATTTTGTATAAATTTATTCCTCCAAAATCACCATGAAGTAAGGTTGTTTTCAAATCCATTTTCTCTACCATTAAGTTAATAGAAGCTACCAAACTCAACGTAATTTTAATTGATGAAATCCCTTTTTAGCACCCTTTCTATGGCGGAACTTTGCACCACCAATATAGTTTTATACCTTAGAGATTTATAGTTACTTTTGCCTTTCACTCTATAGATCCACATATTTTCCAAAGCCTTTTCGCCTTTTGAAAACTTCATTAAATCATAAGTGTGGCTCACCATTCTAAACATTGTCAGCAATAGTATATGAATTAGCATCAGACAAGCAAGTTGGATCAACATCAAACAATATATTATCTTTCTCAAGTGTAGTATTTTTCTCCACCTTATCAATTTCTTCAGTAGTTTGGTTTTCCATGAACATAGCATCACAACTCTTGATAACCTTTTTGCTTATAGAATCATACAATTCATAACCAAATTCATCTTCGACATAACTGATAAAGATAAAATAATTTGACTTTTCATCCCAATTAGATATTTCATCCTTTAGAGCATGCACAAAATCCTTACAACCAAAAAAGTCTCAAACGATCATAGCTGACATTCTTTCAAAATCCAATCTTAAACCTCATTGTTGGAAGCCACAATATGAATAAGATTAAGATCATGAATGTTGTGTATAATATGGATATATATGCTTGAAAGTACAATAATTTGCAACCGTTAGATGTTCATGATATATTTGATGATGACAACATTATATGTCAAAAGACGTGATATGAAATTCTTATCTATCAAGAGGAAGCAATGATCAATCTATTCTATCACAAATTCATTTTTAAGATTAAGATAGTAATCTATATTCAAATAGGACAACACATAATGTCAAACGACGTTCGGTTAAATCTATGATGATCTCTGTTTTAGTAATCCCTAGTGCTACCTTAGTGCTTTCGAGTGAAAAATATATGAGAATTTTTGTGTGATGGTGCAATGTTATATCTTTGTAATATCTTTTGAAGAAATTTTTTTTTGACTCAGAACTTAACCAATTAAAAGTTCTTGGTTGGTTCTTAAGATTAGCCAGATAAAATTTTCGTTTGGTCCTTGAGCTCAGTCTGATGAAAAAGTTATGTTCGATTTTGAGATTAGTCTGGTGTAAAATCTTTTGTTTTGTTTAGGAATTAGTCAGTGTAAAGTCTCATGTTTGATTGTGGGCATAAGTTGCGAAAAACTCACATCTTATAACGCTAAAGTAAAAATTCTTGAGGATAAGAGTAGGTCAAAGTGATTAGACTAAACTTGTATAAATCTCTCGTACATACTCTCTTTCCTTTATCTCTTTACTGTCTATTGCTTTATTTTATTTACGTTTTATCTATTTGTCTTCCTTATTTATTTCTTCTATTATGCTGCTCAAACTCGTGTGTTTGGAGGCACTTGTCCAACAAGTGACATCATATGTTAACTCCTATTATAAGACTAATTACCTTAAAAGGTAGAATGATGATTTCATATATATTTGTTTTATATGAAGCTTTTCTTAAATACACCTTGATGGTAAAAGGTTTAACCTATGAAAAATTATAATGAAATCTTTTTATAAGTTGTTGATTTTAAATTATGGGATTTCGTTATTAATAATCTATTTATCCCTACTCATATCGTTAATAGTGAAGTATTAGATAAACCGAGTAATCTATCGACTAAGGGGGAAAAATAGAAAAATCAAACTTAATTTTAAATATGAGGACTTAATGATGAGTGCTTTAAGAACTAGAGAGTAACTTTTTGTTTTTAATTGTAATTCGGACAAGAAATTATGAGACACTTTTGAAATGACCCACGGAATCTTTTCAAGATCCAACAAGAGAGAATGAACATACATATCCAAGAAGATGACTCACAAAATGAAAGTGGAGATCATCTTCACACATGATTATCAAACATTGGAATCCTTGAAAATTGTTTTAGAAATTTGTATCCAACAAATATCTCAGACTCAGGAATTGGTGTTAGAATTCTGATCCAATACTTGATTCGAAGGATAGAAACGTTTGTGTTGAATTTCAAGAAAAATCTATAAGGAGAAAATTATCTAAAACTAGAGATAATCCAACTTATAGAAAAGGAATAAAACAATTCAAGGACATCCTAAGAATCTTCACCATCTTCATCCTCATCAAAAAAGACTACTTGAAAAAATGATTGAAAGATCAAATATCAATGGGTTGTTTGAAAGAACTATACAGTAAATGAAAGATCCCTTAAAGAATCAACATTCTAAAGAATTTTAGGAATCATCAAAAAGAATCTTTAAAGAAGAGTTAATGGGAGAGACCTCAAGAGATTCATGCAAAGATGTATTCGAAGTCACCAATGAAGAAGATTATTGTTAGGTAACAACCCTAATGTATTATCAAATGTTTAAGTTAGGTGTTAAACTTAGTAAAGAGAATGAGAAATTAAATATTATATTAATTTTCTAGAAAATAATAATAAAGAACTTAGAAATGAAATAGCTGAGATCATAAGACAATCAGTGAAATGTGAAACCTGTGTTTGGTTGAAAAAGGAAGTAAATAGCTTGCAAGAAACACTAGGTAAATCTACTAAGAGAAGGTTCTGGGAAAGAACCCACACCATAGTGCCAAATAGTCATACAAACTAGAGTGAGCTGCTAAAGAAAAGGTTCTGGGAAACAAGACAATTACATAAAAAACTGAACCAAAGACTTAACTTATTCTATTATCTGATTTCAATAAAATAAAAATAGAAGGCAATCAATATAAGCTTATTCATAGATTCATGCGAAAAACAAGAACACCAGATATAAACAGTGCATTACCTCAAACAGATTGAAACCAATCTCCGTGCAGGAATAGTTATTTACATCTGTTTAGTTTCTTCAACAGAATCACAAAAACAAATATGAAATTTTATCATTAAATGCTCACTTGCCTCAAAACCACTAGGTTGTCTGTTCTTCTTGAAATAGATAAATATAGGAATATGAATTGTAATTGTATCAAGGCCTCGGATATGTTTTTCATTTCAGACAGCAAACAAATAATGTCCCTTGAAGAATTAAGTTTAGGGTTCTAATAGATAGGACTCAAAATATGCAAAGGAAAACTGAACTGTATTGATCCTGAATCATTGAACCAGAAAGATGAATTCTGTTACATGGTATATTAAAGAAACTGAAGTGGACATATAACAATCCATCACGTAAGACATAAATTGTAGTATGGAATAAAACAATCCTATTTTCCAACCACAAAACCATTTACTCTCTTGTGTCATATACTTATTAGGTTAAAATAACACAAAACTAGGGAAATAAGTCAAAACTGTCATGTACCAAAAGCTTAAAAGGTTACAACTTACTACAACACCACTCAAGTAGAACAAGATGAATACACATAATATGGCTGGTGTATACGGCAACACCAAAATATGAATTTTTCACAACTTACCCAAGCACTATATGCTAGCATCCTTCCCCTGATATAGCCTTAATAGCCTAGATGCTTCTTCTTCATAACAATTCACATACTTTTTCATGAACAACTCATCCGACAAATTAAACGGTGTATACAAGCTAGCACTCTTCTTCATCAAACCTTTGGATAACAGATACCTGACAACAGAAGCCCTTGGAATAAGCCTTTTCTCTAGACTAAATCCGAATAGATCCGGCGCTGCCAAGAGCAGGGAAGGATCCCAACCAAGCTGTTTGATCCAAAAACTCATGACCGCGTCGAGTTTATCCTTAGAACGTAGCATAATCTTAGGGTTCCTTTTAAATGCAAGTAAAATTTCATCTTGGGACCAGCCCCATTTCATCAAGACATCAACTTTAGCATCCCACTGGGATTTGGTAATACCCCTTTTGGCTAATAATGCCACACAAAAATTGTATTTAGAAGGTTGAAACCCTAATCCCTTAATCTCCTCCACAACCTCCCTCAAATCAGTAGAACAAATCACAGAAGGTCTAGTACTAAGCAAATGGTAAATACTCGAGGAATTGACCCCAATATCAAGCAAAAATTGAACATTAGGTTTCATGCGAATATCACTAATGGAAGCAGGACATATGATAATTGAACTAATAGCTTTTTGATCAGAAGGACAGAAACCTCGTACCATTTCAAAAGCGGGGATAATGTGTTTCTCAAGGCTCACACGGAGGAAACGAGAGCTTCTGGTGACGGCGGCGACTATGTCGGAAGGAGAAGCGCCTTTGGAAGCTAAAAATTGAAACTTTGGGAGAATGGTTTTGATGGGGTTGGAAAGGATGAGCTCGGGGTTCTTGAGAATGATGGATTGTATGTGGTGATTGGAGAAACCGTGAGTTTTGAAGAAGGCGATAACGGAATTGGGTTTTTCAGGGGTGGAGAAACTGAAACGAAGTCGTTTTGATGCTTTGAGAGCGTCTTGTGGAGATAAGCCACAGTTGTTGGTGAGGTAGGAAAGTGTGAAAGATTTTTGGTCTGAATCTGAAGTGATGGTGGTGGTGGTGGTGGCGGCGGAGAAGGGATTGACAGAGTGGAGAAGGTAGCAACATTTTGGAGTTGAAGAGAGATGGTTGAGGTACACAAGAGCTCTGAGATGGTGAGAATGAAACATGATATCGGAGGGAGACTCAGCAAAATTATTACGGCAACAACTTGCGCAGGCAGTGATTTGGAGCAGTCTCTCCCACAATCATCGTGTACAATCAAAATTTAATTGAAGTGAGAATTGATTCTCTATGATCTATTGAATAATAAATTATAGTTTAAAAATCATGTTTTAATTTACAAGTTGGTGATATCCTCTGATGTGAATACTCTGGGTAATAATTTCATATTAGTTGAAAACGTAATAGTGTGGGTAATAGTCTCGTATTTGTTGAAAATGTGGAGGCTTAAATATTTATAAATGGGAGAATTCACTCGCTTATAACTTTAAGATTTTGGTGAATATGTGGTGTTTCTATCACAAAGATATTGTTCTCAAAGAAGTCTCACAATGTTCAATATTTCATAGTGAAAAAATTCCCCCAACATATGGTATCATAAACCTTTGGTTTGAGAAAGGGACTGACTTACTTGTATCGAAAGTCAACGGCGGCACAAAGGCGGTGAGTAAGAAATGTTCCATTGAAGAGTGTCAACGACGCCACAAGGGTGGTGAGTAAGAAACGTTATATGCGGTACAAGAGTTTGTGGAGTAAGAAGAACTTCCACTTGAGGGGGGACATTATGAACTCACATTTAAGGGGGTGTTCAGAATGTAGCAAGTGTGAGTAGTGTGGGTATTAGTCCTACATTGGTTGGAGATATGGAGACTTGGACATTTATAAGTGAGAGAATTCACTCACCTATAACCTTAAGGTTTTGGGTGATATGTGGTGTGTCTCTCACAAATGTGTTTCTCTAAAAGAAGAAGTTTCATAATGTTCAATGCTCCCTAGTAAAAAATTCTCCCAATAGATAATAGATGTTGAATTTAAGGTGAGTTATTGTTGTTGCAGGTAGGCTGGTATACAATATTAGTACTTTATCACTTAAGATAATAACAAGAGAGCAAGAAAGTGAAGTTTCATGGAAAAGATTTTAATACCACGAGAGTGACACTTTTTCTCTTTAAATAAGGTTGATGGATGGTAAATGCATGTGTGTGGAATGTGGTCAGTCGTTGAATTGATTATGGGAGATTGACGTGGTAATTGTACTTACTAAAAAAGTAGAGGTGTGCGACACCCGTTTGTTGGTATGGGTGACCAGAGACTTTAGGATTTATGGTGGTTTGAGGCAAGCTCACGGTGGTGAAAAATCATGCTTTTAGGTATTTTCTATTAGGTTAAAGCAAGTTCACAAAGGTGAGAAGCTCTGTATATAGAGGTGTTTCATGTTGAAATTAGAATATCCTCCTCAACTGTAAGGTTGTGGTATTTATAGAGGCATATGTGTCTAATTTTTGGATTTCTTGGGAATTGCAACAGCCCACCCTAGTAATTATGGTGGACTATTGAATCCATATTTTCTATGGAGACATGGGTTATTCTCTTGCCTCCACTTCTGCATTATCTCTGGCCCAAACATGTCACTTCCCATGTTTCCTATCATGGGCCATATCTTCCCCCTCGTGGACGATATGATATTGTCGCCCCTTGTGGACGGTAAAATATCAACACTCTTTGAGGACCCTTACAAATATATCGCCATACAGCCCTTCAAGCACACATGCTTGGTAAGAGGTGAAATACTTAATTGATTTTGTGTTAGGATAGCCTAAATTTATGGGTGATGCACTCATATGCTTACCTGATGAGACTTTTAGTCCCTCAGGAAAGGCGCTTAAATGAGCTTGTCTGGTGAGGTTATAAGTTAACCCATTTGATGAGACTCTTAGTCCCTCAGACGAGGCGCTTAGATGAGCTTGTCTTATGAACTCTAATTCTAGTCCCTCAAGAAAGAATTTAAGTTGAGTCTCTCGGGCCATACTTTAGTCGAGTTCCTCATGCGAGACTTTAAGTTAAGTCTTTGGAGTCATACATCAATTGAGTCCCTCCGACGAGACTTTAAGTTGAGCATGTCTGATGAGACTCTAAGTCCCTCAGGCGTGGCAATTAATGAGCCTGACTGGTGAGACTCTAATTTGAATCCCTTAGGCGAGCCTTTAAGTTGAGTTTGTTTGATGATACTTTAAGTCCATTATGTGGGACTTTAAGTTGAGCATGTATGACGAGACTTTAAGTTCCTCGGGCAATGCGTTTAATTAAGCTTGTCCGATGAGGCTCTAAGTCCCTTAGGCGAGACTTTTAGAGGATTATGTCTGATGAGAATATAAGTCCATCAGGAAAAACATTAAGTTGAGTCTGTTTAATGAGACTTTAAGTCATGTCTCTCAGGTGAAACTTTAAGTTGAGTCTCTCGGGCCAGACATCAATCGAGTCCCTCAGGTGAGACTTTAAGTTAAGCATGTCTAGTGAGACTCGAAGTACCTCAAGCAAGGCATTTATATGATCATGTATGATGAGACTCTAAGTTGAATCCCTCAAGCAACACTTTAAGTTGAGTTTCTTTGATGATACTTTAAGTCCATTATGTGGGACTTTAAGTTGAGCATGTTGTTACCACAAGCAATTGATAGGGTATGTTGAAGGCGTAACTAATGAAAGCGCCCTGTGGATTTAAGGATTATACCCCACCAAGGGGAGGTTTGAAAGAAAAGCTGAGCCCAAGATAAGCAAGAGTTGGGAAAACCACAAGTTACCAGAAGATGAAATCGACGGAAGAATTAAGTTTGGTCGAAACTCGTTATGTCGACTGAACCGGAGATGGGGACTTAAGAAATTCTTGATTGTACCAAACACATAGGGGATGGTGTCGACATAAATACCTGAGCGGGACAAATTTGAAATTCAAAATGGCTAGCAGTTACAAGGAGAACAAGCGCCAAAGATATGGAGCAGTTTTTAGATCGTGTGGCACGACGTCTGTCTACAGACAGTTATTTTTTAGTAGTCTCGCTTGTAGATAGTTTCTTTAGTTCATTATAAATAGGGGATCCCACAGAGGGCTCGAGGTGTTCACTTTGTACCAAAATCACTCATAAAAAACTTCACCTTCCCAGCGCGAGGAAGTAAGAGTTTTTAAGAGTGCTATGTACGTGAATCACCACATTTACTTCAATGCAACTTCCTTATTTTTCAATTGTTCCCATTGAACACTTTATTTTAATTTCATTTACGTTTGAATTATCCTTTTATGTTGTCGTCTACGCTATCGACACTAATTCTATTACGATAATAGAATTCACCAAAAGCGTGTTCGTTGTGTATGTCTTTTGAATGTTATAGCGTTGTCGGTCACGAGTCACCCATAGTCTACATCATCATCATTTCGTGTGGAAAAACCTTTGTTTGTTCAATATTTTGTCAGAAGTCGTTTCTCACAAAGTTAATAGTCCGTCGAATTGAACGAGTTACCCTGTTACATTAGCACATGTCTTAGGATCAACTAGTCGATCCTGCAAGTAACCCTTAGTTTTAAGGCTTAGGGAGGACCAGCGGTTGTTTACCAATTTCTACAGTAAACAAAATGGCACACCCGGTGGGGCAAGTGCTAGTGTAGTTAATTACATGAAACTTAGAAGTGGAAAATTCTATAGTAGACCACAAGAAACTGTGAAAATGTCAGACTCCAATACAGATGAAGTGCCACAATGGACTTTATCCACTAGGGAAACAGTAATTTTACAGGTTGCAACTTTACCTCCGATGACAAGTGCAGCCTCAACGATGTCGACTACAGGTGCGGTTGGAGCATCAATTCCTTTACCTCCACCGGGAGGTTCAGGATCAACGATAACGACGTTCAGACCTTATGTGCCTCGCTTTGGCACCACATATCCTCTTTATGGAATGCCATATTCCTTAATGCCAGGATATCAGTTAACATCAAGTGCAACATTGTTTTCAGACAACACTCAAAATATGAGTCCCTCCTTACAGGGATTAGCGCAAGGGGGCAATGTTCAGAATAGGAATAATACTCAGAATAGAACTATGTCGTTGTCGAATACTTCAATAGCGGTGTTGAGGCAGCAAATGGATGATAGTAATCATGAGTTGGTTAATATGTTAACTAATCAAATGGGTACAGTTTTTAATCTTGTGATACAGGGATCTGCTGAAACAAATAGGCAGGTGGCTAATCAATTGACACGCTTGTGTAACTTCCTAGGGGCACCGGCTCGACAGATGGCACAAGTGGTTAGGCAAACCATTCCTGTTCAAGTAGAGATAGGGGCAGCAGAAGATGAGACAGTCCATAAGGGACAAATCCTTAGACCCCAACAAAATCAAGGCGTTGAGCCAGGAGTAGCAGGACGTAACCAGATGGTGTTAGTTAACCGACATCAAGATGTTGATCAAATTGTCGATCAACATCGACAAGAAGACTTAGCAGTGGAAAATAATTTGACAACTATTGTCGAAAGAATTATGGCTAGGAATGGTATGGGTGCCACATTGCAAAGGCCACTATATGCTTCCCCATTGGCTGAATTTATTCTCCAAACCGAGGCACCTAGAGGAATGAAAGTGCCTAAATACACTAAGTTTGGGGGAGAATCTAGTGAGTCGACAATAGAACATATTTCCAGATATTTAACCGAGTCGGGAGATTTGGCTCATAATGAGTGTTTGAGAGTAAAAAACTTTCCTTCCTCTTTGACTAAGGCTGCCTTCACATGGTTCACTTCTTTGGCCCCAAATTCGATTGATTTATGGGCCAAGTTAGAAAAGAAGTTCCATGAACAGTTTTACGAAGGACACTCCAAAATCAGTTTGGCAGAATTGTCTAGCATTAAGAGAAGGTTTGCTGAGAGTATTGACGATTATCTGAATAGATTTAGATTATTAAAGGCCAGGTGCTTTACGCAAGTACCGGAACATGAACTTGTTCAAATGGTTGCTGGGGGGTTAGATTGTTCCATTAGGAAGAAAATAGATCCAACCTTTGTAAAGAGTATGTCACAATTGGCTGATAGAGTTCGACATCTCGAATGGCTAAGGTTAGAAAAGGTTAGACACAGTAAGGCTAAGAAGGAAAAAATAGCTTTCGTCGATTATGATGCGACAAATCCAATATATGAGGCTGATTATGCCTCATCGACCGAATTAGAAATTGACGTGGCTGAGTTAAAGCCATGATCTGCTTATGAGTGTCGTTTATTACTTCCTGCACAAGGGAAAAATCTTGTCGAAAACAATCCAAAATTCCCTTCAAAAACTTATACATTTGATGTGACAAAGTGTGAGGAAATTTTTGATTTGTTAGTTAAAGATGGTCAAATGGTGGTGCCACCTGGTACTAAAATACCACCATTGGAACAAAAACAGAAAAGAGGATTTTTTAAGTATCATAATTATCTTGGTCATAATACCTCTAATTGTTATCTTTTCAGGGATCTGGTTCAGAAAGCAATTCAAGAAGGCAGGCTGAAATTTGCTGGTCGCAAAATGAAGATCGACGCTGACCCTCTCCACCAGGAGGAAGCTCTATTCGTTGAGCCAGTCGAGATCAACATGGTCGAGATCTCTGAATATGATGAGGCTGACATGTTAGAGAAAACTGATGAAAGCCCAGATGTCGACATAGCTGAAGTCTATCCAAGGGCTGATGAAGATTTGGTAGATTTCATGTATCGCTGCAAGAATAAGGGTTCACAAGTCTGCTTATGCCCTAGATGTGGCGCTGTCACCGACAAAGTTGCTGCTGAAAATTTCCAAAAGCTACAATTGGGAGAAAGCAAAGGAAGTGGGTTGAACAGAGCCTGCCAGAATGAAAGAATCCCAAGGAAAGCTGTGGAAAATGCTCAAGCAAGGCCTAGGAGCTTCGTACCATCGGCAAGTGCTCCTAGAGGCACCTGGATCAAGCCTCGGGGAAAACTAGAAACCCGACAAGGTGTTACTACTGCCAGAGGAGGTTTAGCAATCAACTACAGGCGTGAGTTCAAGTCTGAGAAAAGGACTCATGTTTTGAAAATTATTTGGAGAAGAACCCCATGTCCAGAACTCAATGGAGACGTTTTCAACGTCGCAAGCAGGATGAAGGAGAGGTTGCTAGGGAAATGGATGGAAAAGGCATGGCTAATGGGGCTGATTCTGGAAAGAGAGTTGTTGTGAGGGTCGACACTACAGCTAAAGAACGGATCAGGGAGTATGTTCATCGACCAAGTGAAAAATGTTCTGATGAGGTTACTGATGACTTCAATTTAGAATCAGAAGCAAGTTTGGACATCTTAGTCAACGTGGTGTCAATTCTACCAGAAGAATACAATTGTGTTACTGAGGTGAAGGATTCGGTAGACGATGCCGACGCTGAAGAAATGGCGTTACATAAGCCAAGATGTTACTTTGTGCTGAATGATGGTTCTGGTGAGAGCCAAGAAGCAATTTTTGAGAGGCCCACAATGACTATGAAGAGTCACCTGAAACCTCTGTTGATTAGGGCTAAAGTGGAAGGTGTGACTATCAACAAAGTGTTGGTAGATTGTGGCGCTACTGTTAACATCATGCCACACCATATTTTGAAGAAAATTGGCAAGTATGATACTGATGTTAGATCCAACAACGTAGTCTTATCTGACTACGGGGGAAAAACAAAAAGCACCATGGGTGTGATCATGGTGAACGTCACTCTCGGCTCAATCACTAGGCCAACATTGTTCATGGTAATAGATGCAGAGAATGGCTCCATGGTGTGGGAGTTGTACCATCTTCAGCACATCAGAGATTGGTAATTTGGAGAGAAGATGGAGTAGTCGAAAACATTGAAGCTGGTCAAGGCTATTTCATGGTTGACGTGAACAATGTCGGCAAGAAGGAATTCCAGAGAAAGTTGGCTAATATTTCTCCTTGTTTACCAGCTGAAGATGTGTATTCTAATCTGAGTGAAGCTTTTGTTTCCCTAAATTTGCATGAAACTCATGGCTTCATTTGGGATGTGGAATGTTTAGAGGAACCACCATATGCAGAAATCCGGCCGACAGGCTGGGGGGATGTCACTGATGATGTCTGAGCTAGAAGCTCTAAAGAGGATTTCGGCGTATGTTGCCGAGAACAAAATAAAATCGGCCCTAGAGGCTGAAGAAAACATGGCCGTCGAAGCCTATGTTTTAAAGAAAGAAGATATTTTGGCTATTGAGCCAGAGCCTCCAGATAAGTCAGTTGTGACTAAAGGAAACGTCAACATGCAACGTTTAGACTGCATTTACGACGATGAACCTTTTGGGTTTGAAAAATATCCAAAGGCGCCAGAAAAGATGCGACCACAAGACCCCTTAGAAGAAGTCGACCTTGGCGAAAATGGCGACAAGAGGCCAACATACATCAGCGCCAACATCGACAAAAAGTTAAAATTTGAGGTATATCTCTACTTAAAGAATTTAAGGATTGTTTTGCTTGGGATTATAACGAAATGCCTGGTTTAAGTAGGGATTTGGTAGAGCTAAAACTGCCAATAAAAGCTGGAAGAAAGCCAGTAAAGCAGACGCCTAGGCGTTTCGCACCAGATATCATGGCAAAAATAAAAGCAGAGATAGAAAGGCTCCTCAAAAGCAAGTTTATACAAACTGCAAGGTATGTTGAATGGTTGGCCAATATTGTGCCAGTAATTAAGAAAAATGGGTCTTTACGAGTATGCATCGATTTTAGAGATTTAAATGCTCCTACCCCCAAAGACGAGTATGCCATGCCCGTAGCAGAAATGCAGGTCGGCTCTGCCGCTGGTTTTGAATATTTAAGTATGTTAGATGGTTATTCTGGATATAACCAAATTTTTATTGCAAATGAAGATGTGCCGAAGACGACATTTCGATGCCCAGGAGCCTTAGGTACATATGAGTGGGTTGTCATGCCATTCGGCCTAAAAAATGCCGGAGCGACATATCAGAGGGTAATGAACTCGGTGTTCCATGATTTTATTGAAGATTTCATGCAAGTATACATTGATGATATCGTAATAAAATCAAATTGCCGACTTACTCATGTCGAACATCTCGGAAAGGCCTTTGTAAGGATGAGAAAATATGGATTGAAAATGAATCCATTAAAGTGTGCTTTTTCTGTGCATGCGGGTGATTTCCTTGGCTTTGTGGTGCATAAAAATGGTATTGAAGTAAACCAAAGCAAAACAAAAACCATTATGGACGTCAGACCTCCGTCGACCAAAAAGGAACTGCAATCTTTGTTGGGCAAGATAAATTTTCTTAGAAGATTTATATCCAATTTAAGTGGTAAAACTAAAGCTTTTTCACCACTCCTTCGACTGAAGAATGAGGATTTTAAGTGGCAAGAAGAGCACCAAGAGGCTTTCGACAAAATTAAAGAATATTTGACTAAGCCTCCAGTATTGGCCCCTCCTGTTAGGAATAGGCCAATGAGGTTGTATATTGCAGCTTCATAATCGACTATAGGAAGTATGTTAGTCCAAGAGGATGGGAAAAGTGTCAAAAGACCTGTGTATTACCTTAGTCGAATGCTTAATGATCCTGAAACTAGGTATAGTGATATAGAGAAACTATGTCTATGCCTGTATTTTTCTTGTATGAAACTAAAACAATATATTAAGCCCGTTGACGTGTATTTATCTTCTCACTTTGATATTATTAAGCACACGTTGTCTAAACCAATTTTGCATAGTCGAATTGGTAAATGGGCTTTGGCATTAACTGAGTATTTTCTAACGTACGTGCCCTTAAAAGCGATGAAAGGGAAAGTGGTGGCAGGTTTCCTTGTCGACCATTCGATGGTCGAAATGGCTCAAAATTATGTAGACATGGTACCATGGAGATTGTACTTCGACGGTTCAAGACATAAGAACGGATCTGGGATGGGGGGAGTCATAATTTCTCCAGATGGAATTCCAGCAGAGTTCAAATACAGAATTGAAGGCGCATGCACAAATAATGAAGCAGAATATGAATCTTTGATCACAAGACTTGAACTTCTGCTGGAATTGGGGGCAAGGAATGTCGAAATTATGAGAGACTTTGAGTTAGTGATTAAACAGGTATCAAAAGAATACAGGTGTGTCAAAGAAAATTTAATCATGTATTTTGTGATTACCATCAGACTACTCAAGAGGTTTGAGCAAGTAAGCCTCCAGCATATACCCCGGAAATAGAATTAGAGAGCAAACGATTTGGCGCAGGAAGCTTCAGGGTATAAAGCGTTGAAAGACCAAAATGAAGAAGAGGTTCAAGTAAGAGAGAAGGTACGAGCGACATTGTTATCACCATCAGATTTGTCGATTATAAAGTTAGGAGCTATAGATAGATATCATTTTGAAATTCTGACCGTCGACGACCCGAGGGGGGGGGGAATGATTGGCGCAAGCTGTTAGTCGATTATTTGCGTAATCCTATAGTGTCGAAAGATAGAAAGGTAAAATATAGGGCCCTCAGCTATGTCCTGGTGAATGATGAATTGTTCAAAAAGACATCTGAAGGAGTTTTGCTAAAGTGCCTTGGAGAAAGTGAGGCATATGTGGTTGTGTCGAGTGTACATAGTGGAGCGTGTGGGGCGCATCAAGCGGGACTGAAGATGAAATGGCTTTTGATGCGCTCAGGAGTTTATTGGCCTTCAATGTTGAAAGATTGCATTGAATGTGCTAAAAGTTGTCAAGAATGCCAATTGCATGGGGGCATACAGCATATGCCTGCAAGCGAGTTGTATACAATTGTGAAGCCCTGGCCTTTTTGAGGATGGGCATTATATGTGATTGGAGAAATAAAACCAGCTTCGTCGAAACAGCAAAGGTATGTTTTGGTCGGTATCGACTATTTCACAAAATGGGTCGAAACCGTAGCATTGACAAATATCGATCAAGAGGCTATGATAGACTTTGTCCAAAGTCACATCATATGCAGATTTGGTATCCCAGAAACAATTACAACCGACCAAGGGTCAGTTTTTACTGGTCGAAAGATGCAAGATTTTACAAAAGAGATTGGAATCAAATTATTGACTTCTACCCCATATTACGCACAGGAAAATGGCCAAGTCGAAGCGGCCAATAAAGTGATCATTAGCCTAATAAAGAAACGTGTAGGCAAGAAGCCAATAAATTGGCATAAGACGTTAGATCAAGCTTTGTGGGCATGTCGAACGTCGCCAAAAGAAGCAACCGGAACAACTCCATTTCGACTGGTATATGGGATTGATGCAGTGTTACCAGTAGAGATTCAGGTTCATGCAGTCAGAATCCAGAGGCAACATGAAATACCTTCTGAAGATTATTGGAGCATGATGGCAGATGAGCTGGTCGAGTTAGATGAGGAAAGAATGTTAGCCTTGGATTCATTACAAAGGCAGAAAGAAAAAGTCGCCAGAGCCTACAATAAGAAGGTGAAAGGCAAAATGTTTGTTGTCGACGATTTAGTTTGGAGAGTGATCTTGCCTATGGATAAAAATGACAGAGTCTTGGGCAAATGGTCCCCAAATTGGGAAGAACCGTTTAAGGTTTTGCAGGTTTTCTCGGATAACGCCTACGAGGTCGAAGAGTTGGCACCAGATAGGCGAATCTTGAGGGTAAATGGAAAATACTTAAAGAAGTATAGGCCTCTCCTTCAAGAGGTCAATATTTCGACAGGCTAAATGGCTGTTGTCGCATCCGCGAAAAACAACCGGCGGGCTAAAACAAAAACAAACAGAGCCGCCACCGTGCGTTATTTATCCCAAAAGAGGGAAAGGAAACGCTCGAAGTAAACCTGGAAAAAGCATGGTCTCGCGACCAAAGAGAATGGGATCGGGAGTCGGTTATGCGAAGGGAAGGTATTAGCACCCCTACGCATCCGTCGTACTCGACGGGATCCACGCTCAGAAGGAAAGAAAAAGGTTGCTAAAACAAACATCACACACACACACTGAAACAACACAGGTGGGAGAAGAGGGGAGAGGAACGGGCTCGCTAGGATATCGCATCCTATGCCTACGTATCTCATCTGGAATGAGAATCAGAGCTACCGTAGTTCGGCTCACGCACGCCAAACAAAACAAAACACAAAAAGGCAAACATGGAACCCGAACGCCAATCGCTGGACTTACATCAGCTTCCGAACCAAACAAACCCACACTGGAAACCAGATGCCACTTGATGGACTTATATCGGACTCCAAGAACACAACAATAGGATACGGAATGCCAATTGCTGGGCTTACATCCGTCGCCTAACTCACACACAAGAAGAAACAAGCAACAAGTTACTACGGAGTCGGGAACTCGAGCCTAGCAACTGTCAAGCAAACACACACAAAAAGAAAAAAGGGTGCCCGGAGAGATCTCGTACGATCTCCTGCCTACGTACCTCATCTGGTATGAGGATCAGGGCAACGTAGTTCCCCTGAACAAGGGAGAAAGACTAGCCTAACCAGATACAAAGGGAGACACAACTAGGGAGACTATGACTCGAGCCTAGATGTTATCATGCATATCATCCCTAAGTTAAGGTTGGCTATCTATCTTGCTCAGGCAGCAAGCTAATCCTAAACAGGCAAAGCAAAGCAGGCAAGCATAATCAAAACAAGGCAAACATTCACAATTAGCACACACTATATACAGACAAAGTGGGCTCACACAAGGGTTAGGCTGCAAAAGCAAGCCAACTGTATCAGGTGATGTTAGCTCTTAACCCTAACATTGAGAGTTAGGGTGAAGCTGATGAAATAGGAAGTGAGGGGTGTGCCTCACAGCTCTTATCCCTGGCCAGGGAGAGCTTTAGACAAAGGAAGTGTGGGTTCAGAAAGTGGGAACCCTTCTACACTTATGACACTGACTCAACTGTACAACTGTACACGGATCTTGGGTTACTATCCACAATGCATCAACACCAATTGTGTGAGCAAAGGGATGACTCGACTGAGTAGCAGGAGATGGATTGCACATCTCTTGTATCTGCCAATTGCCTTAACAAAGGTCTTTTCCTGCATGGGGACAAAGATAAACATACACAAGCATTGCCTCTTAAGGAGGACTTCAGACAGATGCCTGGCCAAGTAACAGGCCAGGTCTTCCAGACTACATGGAGAAGAAATGTTATACCTCAAATGGTTTATACAACCAAGCAACAGCACAAGCAAGTTCAAAATGAACTATAGCAACTAAGGTACCTGAAATCAATCTAACATCATTAGTACACAGCTTAAACAGTCAAACAGACAAACTAAAAGTCAACAGTTAACTGTACACAAGCAATGCATCAAGCAAAGCATAAGCCAATGCTCAACACAAATGACTTAGAAGCCACCTACAAAACAAACTTAATGTTAATCAACATCAATCAATCAAGCAACTCAAGCCAAGTGAATTAATTCCTCCATGCCATATGCTTTTTGTCCTGAAAACACAACTCAAACATTAAGCACTAACCACTAGGACATGGCCTAGGGTCAAAATGGGAGCAATAAACCAAAACAGAACATGAAAATTATCAAAAACCAAGATCAATCAAATGAGAATCAAATCCAAGTGGTCTCATATTCATATCATCAACCAATATCATTTCATAAAGCATTTAGTGCAAAGCATGCCATGTAGAACCTCATAGGACCAAACAGAAAGATCCAATTCAAATCAACTCACAAACATTTAAATAAATCCCCAAAAAATTCATGGTCAAACAGCATATATAACATGATCTACACACCAAATTTCAAGCCATTTGGACAAGTGGAGGCAAGTCAATTAAAATCCATAAGTCAAAGCATGCTCAAACAAGCTCATATAAGGCACAAAATCATGCATCAACTTCAAGCAAGCATAAAACAGAATGGGTGCAAGATAAATGAACCAAACCAAAGCCATGGCAAACTTCAAGATGTCTAGAATCACTCCACAAAATTTCAAGTCCATCCAATACATATCAAGAATTTCACAAATCATTTAAGATCATGACTCACAAAAGGTCCACCATTGGTCAAACAGAGAAGAAAATCTCAATCAAATAGGAAATGCATTCAAAAAATCCACAAAAATTCACATTCAAACTTAACCTTCAGAAGAGTCAACATGCAAAAATTCAGGTCATTTCAAGTTCATATGGCATGGAAAATAAAATCAGGAAGTTAGACAAGAAATGGTGTGACACAAATTGTCACACCTAGATTCAACAGCTCATATCTCATCAACCAGGAAAGCCAAAATCACAAACTCTATGCCAAAATGTTCCTCAAAGTGTCTAGATTACACATGTAAAATTTCAAGAATTTTGGATCAAGCATCATCATTTCATGATCAAAACATCAAGCAAGGTGCATGAAAGAACACATGTGAACAAACCCTAGGCCATTCAAAAAATCACACGTGCACAATTTTAATAAAAATCACCAAAAAATACTAGACAGGGCAAGGATCATGGCACAAAATTTTTTATCTCAATTGGATCAATGGTTTAGGAGATATGATTTTTTTCATGTGGAAGAAAATTAAAAATGTGAATGAAGTCATGTAAAATATGTAAGGCATACATGAAGAAAAAAGCAAATGTCAAAATGTGGAAAAGCTCTAGCCAAGAATCGAAGTATGTCCACGTTTGAAATGCTGCGTGCGCTCACTAATGGCCAGGACACGTGGTCCAATCGCATGGCCAATAACACTCAACACCAAGCAAAACACGGAAATGAAGATCAAAAGAGGTTTTCTGGAAAATTTTCTAAAGTTCATCACGTGTTCTTCACAAGTTCATACGTCCAAGAACAAATGTTCACCAAAATCAACAAAACGCATATCACTAGAAAGGTCTTTCCAAGCACATCAACAATCTCAAATCATTTTAACCTAATTCCTCCTAATTCAAGAGATTCGAACCAAAACATATTGGTGCATCAAACTTCTAATCGACATAACTTTCTCATTTCAGCATGAAAATCGATGAAACAACTTGCAGATTAACCTATGTTCCAAGATCTACCAAACGCATATATCAATTGCATGAATTATCAAAATCGAAAACTCACCTTCTTGGAATTGCAGATGTTGAATCGTGTGTTTCAGGCCATGGCGATGCAAAACATATGCTCTATGATGATGTGGAAGATGAATGAATGCAAGGCTTTAGCTCAACAGTGCTTGAACACGATGAAATCTCCATTTGCCATTGTTGAGCACTCTTGTAACAGTCCACGATTCTTCAAGATTTCTCCAAGATTTTGCTTCAATCCACTTCCAATATGCATGTAGATGATGAATTGATCGAAGGCAAGGCAAAAAGAATGAAGAAAATTGATGAAGAAAGTTGAGAGAAAAATGAAAAAGTTTTTGATCTAGATCTAGAATTCACAATTCTGTTATGGTTAATCAGAAAACAGTTATGATTATGGTTTTATATGTGATGTTAATGATGTTGTTAATCCTAATTAGTGTAATTGCAAGTGTTTAAGTGAAAATCAAGTTTCATGCTAAATGGTAATTTGGCCAATTCACCCTCCCTTGTGAAAATCAATGTAACAGTGTAATTTCTGGTTTGGAGCAATTCAGAAATGTGGTTTGTAAGCTAATGCAAGTGGAATTGAGTGAAAACAATGAATATTTCTCAAAATGCACTTTTTCCCTCCAAAATTCAAAATAGGTTCACTTGAAAAATGCACTTTTTATGTGAGCAAAATTCATGAAATGTAATGCTTGTTTTGAATAGAGGAGATCAAAAGAAATTTGCTCCAAAAAGTTTCACTCCATTTGGCCTTGTGAATCAAAAGTTATGCACTTTTGAAATTCAACCTTTCTTGACAATGATTTGATCATAACTTGCCAACCACAAATGAGAAATTCATGTTCTTGGACTTTTTGGAAAGGTGAGAGCAAGATATACAACTTTCATGTTGGACAAAATTTCATTTGAAGCATTTTTGGACATGTAATTTCAAGGAGAAAACCTTTCCATTTTTGGCAGTTTTGAATTACAAGTCACTTTCTATTTTTGGAAAGTTTCCATCTGACTTTATTTTCTTCATTGTTGATGTTTGAAATGTCAAATGAAACTTGTTTGGACATGAATGAAGTGTCTCTAACCCTCTCCCACCTCCAAATCCATCATTTGACTTGTGGTTGACTTTTGTTGACTGATAGATGAATTGGTCATGCATTGATGAACTTGAGCCTCAAACTCCTGATGAAATGGCTCAATGATGAAACCCTAGCTTCCATAAGCTCAATGAAACCATAGAATGATCCTCATCTCAATGAAGACCTCATCTCCTTGACAAGCCCTGATTGGCCCAATTCAGATGATTAGGGTTGACCAGAGGTCAAAACCCTAATCTCAAGGAATCTGATCAAGCATAAGGAATCTCCTGGTGATGACAAGACCATGAGGATGATGATGTACCACTTCAACCAAGATGATGATCAATCTCCTTGAGGAACCATGAAACCCTAATTTGAAGCACAAGCCTCAGATGATCAGTGATCAATCCAATGAAACCCTTAGCTTGAATCTCAACCTCCTATCTTCTGACCAAGACTTGGAGGATGACTTGCTCAATGTAGCCACATGATATGCAAATATGCAATGACTAAAACCCTAAAAAATGAAATGCAATATGCTAAGCTAGTCCCAAGAGAGGAGGGCAAATTTTGAGGTGTTACAGCTGCCCCTATTCAATCCACTGTGAACCTGTCGATATGAATAGCCTCGGCTTTCAGATGATCAGGATGAAGAGTGATTGAATACCAAGAACAGACGAATAATTTGCACTCTGATGGGAAAATAATTGACAGTGCCTGTCAGAATCGGCAAAGAAACAATCTTGAAGAAAAATCTGCCTGGTACGGAGAAAGTCGGCCTGATCACCGAAACAGGAATGTCGACCTGTATACCAAAATAAATGGTAACACAGGGATAACCATGGCCTGAACACCACATATCCGCTGGGGATTATCATCTCTTTTTAATGCTTTTCTTGAACCCCGAAAATTTTCTATTTTTTGTTTTCTTGAACCCCGAAATTTTCCTTCGCGCAAATGATCCCGGATCACTGCATTTGAACCCCGACATCTTATTTGCCAAAATAATGAACCCCATTCTCCATTTGAACCCCAGTCGCCTGACGATAACTTGCGATCGCCATTGTGAACCCCGTTCTCCAGAAAATGCCGCAACATTTCCCTTTCTCCGTTTGAACCCCGTTCTCTGCTTTCTTGTGATAATTCCGCTGGCAACGTCGGAAATAACACCCAACACCACTCTGAGGGCGACATATCAGAGGGCACTCGACCAGACATTGACTGATGACTGGGAAGAAACTCGACGTTTACTGGACATCGAACAATGATGTTTACTGACACCAAAGGAAAACTCGACCAGACATTAACCAATGACCGGGAGGGAACTCGACGTTTACTGGACATCGAACAATGATGTTTACTTGACACCAAAGAAAGCTCGACCAGACATATACTGATGATTGGGAGGAAACTCGACGTTTACTGGACATCGAACAATGATGTTTACTGACACCAAAGAAAACTCGACCAGACACTTACTGAATGACTGGGAGGAAACTCGACGTTTACTGGACATCGAACAATGATGTTTACTGACACCAAAGAAAACTCGACCAGACATTAACCAATGACTAGGAGGAAACTCGACGTTTACTGGACATCGAACAATGATGTTTACTTGACACCAAAGAAAACTCGACCAGACGGGGATCGACACGACACTTACTGGTATCACAAGGATGACATCCACATATGTCAAAACCAGGCAGACGCTCGCCAGGGACTAACTGGGAAATACTGTTGCTCCAAAATCACGATGCTGAACTCCTCAGAGTAACACCTTCACCATCCGGCATAACCAAATCTCAAGCGGTAACCACGGCCCGAGTCGCGCTGATCGCGTAACATTTCCATCTCTGTCCGACGGAAAAGTTTCCTCCAGTATCGTACTACTGGGGAACCTTGCTGATCTGACATCATGATGCTAAACTCCTCAGAGTAACATCTTCACCGTCCGGCGAAACCAAATCTCAAGCGGTAACCACGGTCTGAGACTAGCTTATGCTTGCGATAATGATGCATGATATTTTTCCAGCGTAATGCTCCATAATCATGGGAATGCTACGCGATTCATTATGCAACATGCTATGCTTATTCTACATGATGAATGTATAAAAGATATCCCCCTCAAGGGACTCTTCTGGGGAGCTCGAGACACTCTGCTGAGGAACTCGTCAACACTCCGACTTCCACCCTGCTGGGGAATAGCACTGCTGCTGGGAAAAGACAACCCTTGCTGGGGAAAACCTCCTCTGCACCTGATCCGCTTGGGGAATTGCTGGGGAAGGAACCACCAACGCACTCTGTGGGGAAACAAAGGTCTTTAACTTGCTGGGGATATAAATCCCGACTCTGCTAGGGAATCCACCGCCCACAGATACCTCCGCTGGGAAATAGCAACCTTCAGGCCTGGCGACTGGGGAAGCATTGATCTAAAACCTGCCGGGGGATAACCATCCGGACCCTGCTAGGGAAGCCACAGGCCTTGAATCTGCTGGGGAATTAGTCCTTCTGACTCTGCTTGGGGAGAAGGACAGTCTGGTACTGAACACCCGACGACTCGTCGAACCATGGTATTCATATCCAACTCCCATGTCTGCTTTCCAATTTTGAGAACTCCCCGACTCATCCGGACTTTTCTGATTCATCACCTTGCATTCTCGACTGCTCCGTACTCGACGGAGAGCGAACTCCTGGGATTTATACAGACTTTTCAATCTTAGACTTTGAAGAGTCTTCTTGATTAATATCCAGGATCGTCGTCCTTCTCTCGTCGCCTTTTTCACCATTCGTCCGTCTCTTGTCCCTGATCAGACTCCACGGGGATTTGTTTTGTCAAAAGCTTCCACATCACAACCTGCAAGTGAGTGAACATATCTAACAGTTCCTGCAAAAGAGATCGTTAGATAAAACCGTGCCCCAGGCGTGTCAAGATTTCAACACTTGGGTCACCCAACCTTCCGAATAAGATTTCAAATCTTCAATCTTATATACATGCATTGGAAGGGACCTGTATGTCTTAAAATGCAAGATTCTTTATCACAACAATTGGATGTTTTTGCAATCAAAGCGGTAATGAAAACAAAAACAAAATTATTTGACTGAATATGCATTTTATTGATTGAAAAGGCGTGGCTCATGAATGAGCAATACAAAGGAAGCAATTCCTGAAAAGAGGTAATTACGCACAAAAGGAAAAATCTATCCTAATGGCAACGTGAAACCGCGATCTCATCGAGTACCAACTCGGTTACACCCCATATGTCCTCAGACCCTCCTTGCTTTCCGCCTTCTGAACAAGACGCTTCTGATTGATCCCTACCGGGTATTGTAACACCCTTCTACCCAAACGACATATTTAAATAAATTATCAGAGTACAACATGTAGAAGAGTTTACATTTCTTACAACATAACACTTATCGCATCACAACATAAAACATATTATTTATTTTATTAAAACTTCGCAGCGGACAACAACACAAATATTATCATTCATCATATAACAATTCATAATAATGTTTCAACATTATCTCAACAAAGCATCTCAACATATTAGTCATCAGAAACAACGTAAATAATAACCAATTATCTATCGAATCCCATAACCCCGGTGTCACATGACCAGAGCATTTGACTCGACTCTGTAGAATAACTCTACACTTATTCTTCAAACCTCAACAATAGCTACTCCTCTTTATCTGCACATTGCTCATCATAGATGAACATAAACACATGCAGAAGGGGTGAGAATTACATTATTAAATAATAATATAACGACAGAAATATAAACGTAAATATATTTCACATATGCCAACACAGCTCATCATAATCATCATAATCAACATACTCATGAACATCAACAAAACAACATATCAAATGCAATGCACACACCCATGCATGACTCAACACGACTCGGTATACCCATTTTGTGACCAACTACAGGATCACCACTCCCAGATTCATCACCATAGAATCCGAGTTCCCCGCAAGGAACCAAGCCTCTCCACAAGCCCGGAGTCAACAACATCATTGGAACTCAGTCCGTTCATCACTAGGCATCGGCCTCTCATGAATGCATGCACACCAAACATGCATCATAATCAACATAGCAACAACAGCATCATATAGTCATGTTATCATCATCATTAATAGCATGACATACAACTCAACAAAACAACTTATATTCAGCTTTGGCTCATCAGCCTACAACTCAGGATTTTCAACAAAACAACTTATCAACATTTTTGCATCAACATTTCACAACATAAACCCAACAAATTGATTCATCACAATTAACTACAATGGGTCAGTCACCAATTACATTTACAACATAAAAATCAACTATTTTTCCACACTGCAACAGTGTTAACCGGTTAACGCCCTGGGTTAACCGGTTAACGCAGGACAAAACAGCATTTCCAGGCAAAACGCAACAGTGTTAACCGGTTAACGTCCTGGGTTAACCGGTTAACGCAGGCAAAACAGCACATTTTCACAAAATGTAACAGTGTTAACCGGTTAACACCCTGGGTTAACCGGTTAACGCAGGCGAAACAGCAGTTCCTGCGCTAACACAAGGCAGAATGCAGAGTTTCCGCATTTTCCGCCGTTTGAGGACTTCCGGACCTCCGATTCAATATCCGTAAAAAGCTACACGCTCAGAAATTCACAATACACTCCAATACAGATTCAATTTCGACTTATACACAACATACCTAACACAACTTCTCAGCATTCAAAAATCCCAATTAGGGTCAATCGACGGCTTATCACTACCCATTACATGTTAATCGATAATACCCATTAAACGACGATAAACCCCCCTTACCTCTTTGGATTGAAGGAAGTTCTGAGCAATCTTTGGCCTTTTCCTCTTCCTTCTCTTTCTCTTCAGCGTTTCTCCCTTTTTCTGACTCTGAGGCAAAAATACGTGAAAACACCCTGAGTTCTCACCTTGGCCTCTTTTATTCATTTCCACTTTTACCCTTCCACTCTTCATATTCCATTTATTTTATTTATTTAATTATTATTAAAATAAATAACATCTATAATAATAATAATAATTCCCAATATTATTTAATAATTCATTTTACCCTCAAATAATCGTATTAAAATAATATTTAATTTAATCTAACAATATTCTGGGTGTTACAACTCTCCCCCACTTTAGAAGTTTTCGTCCTCGAAAACATACCTCAAGCAAATAGAGCCGGATACGACTCCTTCATCTGATCTTCACGCTCCCAAGTCAAGCTCTCACCAGCTGGACCTCCCCAAACAACTTTCACTAGAGCAATCTTCTTACCTCTCAGGGTCTTCTCTTCTCGGTCATCTATCCGAATTGGCAACACCTCAACGGTCAAATTATCCCTCACCTGGATATCATCCAACTGAACAACATGCGAAGGATCCGCAATATATTTTCTCAACTGAGATACATGAAACACATCATGCAGATTAGAAAGCGATGGCGGTAAAGCTATCCGATACGCCACTTCCCCAACCCTCTTCAAAACCTGATACGGACCCACAAACCTCGGAGTAAGCTTTTTAGACTTTAAAGCTCTACCCACACCTGTCGTCGGAGTAACTCTCAAGAACACATGATCTCCCTCTTGGAACTCAAGTGCCTTCCTCCTCTTATCATGATAACTCTTCTGACGACTCTGAGAAATCTTCATTTTCTCCTGAATCATCTTAACCCTTTCAGTCGTCTGCTGCACAATCTCAGGTCCGAGTACAACACTCTCACCTGATTCATACCAACACAATGAAGTTCTACACCTCCTACCATACAATGCTTCATATGGAGCCATACCGATACTAGCATGAAAACTATTATTATAAGTAAACTCCACCAACGGCAAATAACTATCCCAAGAACCACTCTGCTCCAACACACAAGCTCTCAACAAATCCTCCAAGGATTGGATAGTTCTTTCAGTCTGACCATCAGTCTGAGGATGATAAGCTGAACTCAACCTCAACTTAGTCCCCAACGCTTTCTGCAAACTTTCCCAAAATCTAGAAGTAAATCTGGGATCTCTATCAGACACAATACTGGATGGAATACCATGCAGCCTCACTATCTCCTCAATATACAACTCTGCCAACTTCTCTAAAGAGTGATTAATCTTCATCGGCAAGAAATGCGCCGACTTAGTCAATCGATCCACAATCACCCAAATAGAATCATTACCTTTCACCGTCCTCGGCAATCCCGTCACAAAATCCATGGAAATGCTATCCCACTTCCATTCAGGAATCTTCAAAGGTTGCATCATACCTGCCGGTTTCTGATGTTCAATCTTTGACTTCTGACAAGTCAAACAGGCATACACAAACTTAGCAACATCTCTTTTCATACCAGCCCACCAAAACAACTTCTTCAAATCTTGATACATTTTAGTTGCACCTGGATGGATACTCAATCCACTCCTATGGCCCTCTTCAAGAATACTCTTTTTCAATTCAGACACCTCAGGAACACAAACTCTACCTTTAAATCGCAGGATGCCATTCTCATCAATCTCAAAATTACCACCATTACCCTGGTTAACCATAGTAATATGATCAACTAGAGCGACATCAACTTGCTGACCATTCCGAATATCTTCCAGAATTTCACTAGTCAACTTCAGCATACCCAACTTTACACTATCAGCGGAAACTTCACAACCCAAACTCATATCACGGAACTGTTCAATTAACTCAAGCTCCCGAACCATCATCATAGACATATGTAGAGACTTTCTACTCAGCGCATCTGCAACTACATTAGCCTTACCGGGATGATAACTCAATTCAAAGTCAAAATCCTTCTGTAATTCTAACCACCTTCTCTGCCTCATATTTAACTCTTTCTGATCAAACAGATACTTCAGACTCTTGTGATCACTGAACACTTCGAATCTGGAACCATACAGATAATGCCTCCACATTTTCAACACAAATACAACAGCTGCAAGTTCTAGATCATGCGTAGGATAATTCCTCTCATGAACTTTCAACTGTCTAGAAGCATAAGCTACAACTTTACCATTCTGCATCAAAACACCACCAAGACCCATCAAAGAAGCATCACAATAAACAACGAAGGACTCACCAGGATTGGGCAAGATCAACACTGGAGCACTGGTCAACCGCCTCTTCAACTCAACAAAACTCGCTTCACAAGCTGCATCCCACACATACACTTGACCCTTCTTAGTCAACTGCGTCAACGGCAATGCCAACTTAGAGAAGCCCTCAATAAATCTGCGATAATAACCAGCTAACCCCAGAAAACTGCGTATCTCAGTAGCAAACTTCGGAGTCTCCCACTGTAATACAGCATCAACTTTAGCAGGATCAACAGAAATCCCACCACTCGAAATCACATGGCCAAGGAAACTCACTTCCTTCAACCAGAACTCACATTTAGATAACTTTGCATATAATTTCTTTTCTCTTAACACCTGCAAAACAATTCTCAGATGTCCTGCATGCTCTTCTTCCGTCTTAGAATATATCAATATATCATCTATGAACACCACAACAAAATTGTCAAGGTACGGATGAAATATACGATTCATATATTCCATAAACACACCTGGAGCATTAGACACACCGAACGGCATCACAGTGTATTCATAATGACCATACCTCGTACGGAAAGCAGTCTTCGCAATATCATCTGACTTCACTCGGATCTGATGATAACCCGACCGCAAATCAATCTTACTGAAAACATGAGCTCCAACCAACTGGTCCATCAAATCATCAATCCTCGGCAATGGATACCGATTCTTGATAGTCACCTTATTCAACTGCCGATAATCGACACACAACCTCATCGTACCTTCTTTCTTCTTCACTAACAATACTGGTGCACCCCAAGGAGAAACACTTGGACGCACAAACTTCTTCTCAAGCAATTCTTCAAGTTGCTTCTTCAATTCAACTAATTCAGTTGCCGACATTCTATAAGGAGACATCGACACTGGACTCGTACCTGGTACTAAGTCAATGGCAAATTCGACTTCACGTTCTGGAGGTAAATCACTTACATCCTCCGGAAACACATCCAGAAATTCACAGACAACAGGCAAATCTACACTCACCACTTTCTTATCCGCTTGCAGAGACGCAAATAAAGCGAATATCTGAGCTTCATCTTTCACAAAATCCCCCACCTGCCTAGCAGATAGAAATCTTGCCTCATCATTCTCACCAACTTCAGAAAACCGCACCGTCTTCTTATAGCAGTTGATAAACACGCCATAGAATTCTAGCCAATTCATTCCCAGAATAATATCAATTTGGTGCAAGGGTAAGCACACCAAATCAATCACGAACTCTCTCTCAAAGATCGTCAAATGACAACCTCGACAGACAACAGAAGTCTTCACAGAACCATTAGCAGGAGTATCTATCACCATGCTTCCGCCTATGGACGACATAATCACACCAATCCTGGTCGCACACTCATACGAAATAAACGAATGAGTAGCACCAGTGTCAACAATAGCAAGCAATTCAACATTATTAATCAAGCAAGTACATTTAATCAGATTATCTTCTTTAGGAGCTTCAGCCCCACTCAGGGCAAACACCCTACCAGTAGTATGAGCTGCAGTAGCCGCCTTCTTCGGTTTCGAGCACTGCGAACTGATATGGCCTTTCTCGCCACAATTAAAACATGTCGGACCAGCATCCTTACATTCAGTAACTCTATGACCAGCCTGACCGCATCGGAAACATCTCAGCACTTTCTTGGTACAGCTATCAGCACGGTGGCCTGGCTCGCCACACTTGAAACATTTACCAGCTATGGGAGATCCTCCCCCACTTGGCTTCTTCTCATCTACTACTTTCTGCTTACCTTTACCATTCGGAGATGCATAAGGACTACCACGATCCTTATTCTTCTTCTCACTAAGACTCTTGTAATGAGCAGTCCTAGCCTTGCTATCTTCATCAAATATCCTGCACTTATTAACCAGTGTAGGAAACCTACGAATCTCCTGGTAACCAATGCCTTGTTTGATCTCGGGACGCAACCCGTTCTCAAACTTGACACACTTGGATTCCTCAGCATCAGCATCATTATAATGAGGACAATACTGCACCAGCTCCTCAAACTTCGAAGCGTAATCAGCAACAGACATGTTACCCTGCTTCAGTTCTAGAAATTCCATCTCCTTCTTACATCGCACATCAGCAGGAAAATATTTCTCCAGAAAGACCGTCTTGAACCTTTCCCAAGTCATCTCAGCACCTGGTACTTCAATTCTCTGGCGAGTGTTATCCCACCAGTTTTCAGCCTCTTCAGATAACATATGCGTACCAAACTGCACCTTCTGTGCTTCAGTACACGTCATCACCCGGAAAATCTTCTCAATTTCCCTCAGCCAAATCTGAGCACCATCTGGATCATAGCGCCCTTTGAATGTAGGAGGTTTATTCTTCAGAAACCTTCCCAAATTCTTAAACTCGTCGACCGGCGGATTCTGCTGCGCCTGCATAGCCTGCGCCATAGCAGCCAAAGCCTCAGCAATCGCACGGTCATTTTCTCCAGCCATACTCTGCACAACACAACCACCACCGTTAAATATCGACAGTGTCATTTACACTAATCGACCAACAGGGAAAACATCACATTATGACTCGACTGGACTGACTATGCTCTGATACCACTAATGTAACACCCTTCTACCCAAACGACATATTTAAATAAATTATCAGAGTACAACATGTAGAAGAGTTTACATTTCTTACAACATAACACTTATCGCATCACAACATAAAACATATTATTTATTTTATTAAAACTTCGCAGCGGACAACAACACAAATATTATCATTCATCATATAACAATTCATAATAATGTTTCAACATTATCTCAACAAAGCATCTCAACATATTAGTCATCAGAAACAACGTAAATAATAACCAATTATCTATCGAATCCCATAACCCCGGTGTCACATGACCAGAGCATTTGACTCGACTCTGTAGAATAACTCTACACTTATTCTTCAAACCTCAACAATAGCTACTCCTCTTTATCTGCACATTGCTCATCATAGATGAACATAAACACATGCAGAAGGGGTGAGAATTACATTATTAAATAATAATATAACGACAGAAATATAAACGTAAATATATTTCACATATGCCAACACAGCTCATCATAATCATCATAATCAACATACTCATGAACATCAACAAAACAACATATCAAATGCAATGCACACACCCATGCATGACTCAACACGACTCGGTATACCCATTTTGTGACCAACTACAGGATCACCACTCCCAGATTCATCACCATAGAATCCGAGTTCCCCGCAAGGAACCAAGCCTCTCCACAAGCCCGGAGTCAACAACATCATTGGAACTCAGTCCGTTCATCACTAGGCATCGGCCTCTCATGAATGCATGCACACCAAACATGCATCATAATCAACATAGCAACAACAACATCATATAGTCATGTTATCATCATCATTAATAGCATGACATACAACTCAACAAAACAACTTATATTCAGCTTTGGCTCATCAGCCTACAACTCAGGATTTTCAACAAAACAACTTATCAACATTTTTGCATCAACATTTCACAACATAAACCCAACAAATTGATTCATCACAATTAACTACAATGGGTCAGTCACCAATTACATTTACAACATAAAAATCAACTATTTTTCCACACTGCAACAGTGTTAACCGGTTAACGCCCTGGGTTAACCGGTTAACGCAGGACAAAACAGCATTTCCAGGCAAAACGCAACAGTGTTAACCGGTTAACGTCCTGGGTTAACCGGTTAACGCAGGCAAAACAGCACATTTTCACAAAATGTAACAGTGTTAACCGGTTAACACCCTGGGTTAACCGGTTAACGCAGGCGAAACAGCAGTTCCTGCGCTAACACAAGGCAGAATGCAGAGTTTCCGCATTTTCCGCCGTTTGAGGACTTCCGGACCTCCGATTCAATATCCGTAAAAAGCTACACGCTCAGAAATTCACAATACACTCCAATACAGATTCAATTTCGACTTATACACAACATACCTAACACAACTTCTCAGCATTCAAAAATCCCAATTAGGGTCAATCGACGGCTTATCACTACCCATTACATGTTAATCGATAATACCCATTAAACGACGATAAACCCCCCTTACCTCTTTGGATTGAAGGAAGTTCTGAGCAATCTTTGGCCTTTTCCTCTTCCTTCTCTTTCTCTTCAGCGTTTCTCCCTTTTTCTGACTCTGAGGCAAAAATACGTGAAAACACCCTGAGTTCTCACCTTGGCCTCTTTTATTCATTTCCACTTTTACCCTTCCACTCTTCATATTCCATTTATTTTATTTATTTAATTATTATTAAAATAAATAACATCTATAATAATAATAATAATTCCCAATATTATTTAATAATTCATTTTACCCTCAAATAATCGTATTAAAATAATATTTAATTTAATCTAACAATATTCTGGGTGTTACAGGTATTATCCATGATGCTTTAACCAAAGCGCAAACGATCATGCCATACGCAGTTGTTCGTTTCAATCCCTCTTTTGCCTAGACCGCCCTTTCGGGTTTTCAGTCCACCGGGATACCCTTTTTTGCCCAAGTCGCCTTTTCAGGTTTTCGACTTGCCGGGTGTACAATTTTTCATTTTATCCCTAATTTTTGCCCGAACCTTTTCTTTCTGTTTTTTTTGGTTCGCCGGGATGCCCATTCTTGCCTGGACTATTTTATTCTTTTCGTCCAGCGGGTCTCTTTATACGAAGTATTTTTTAACTGCGTCCGCATTCACAGGGGATGGAAAGTCCTCGCCATCCATGGTCGTTAACAACAAGGCTCCGCTAGAGAAAACCTTCTTGACCACGAATGGACCTTCATAATTGGGTGTCCATTTGCCCCTACGATCGTTTTGAGGAGGAAGGATCCTTTTCAGCACCATATCACCTACGTGATATACACGAGGTCGTACCTTTCGGTCAAAAGCACACTTCATTCTCTGCCGGTATAATTGCCCATGACAGATGGCTGCCAGCCTCTTTTCTTCATTCAGGCTCAACTCTTCGTACCGGGTCCTTACCCATTCAGCCTCTTGCAACTTCACATCAAGACTCTCCATGATGAGATCTGGACCTCCAATGGGTAGCACGGCTTCCATCCCATATACAAGTGAGAAAGGCGTTGCCCCAGTAGAAGTGCGTACCGACGTGCGATACCCAGGATACCAGCTTCATACTCAATCACACCGTCGGTGCATTCAAATGTCATCCGGGCAACAAAAACTTATTCACCTTAACCTCCCCATCAGACATCAGAATCCGTTCGGATTCAGGGCCAGGCCCCTCCTCCGGGATCGGTTACTCTCAATCTTTCTATTTGAGCACCTCGAGATGTCCTCATCAGGGAACTCAAACTTCCTCGGTTGATAATCCTCCACGGATTGTTAGGCGAGGTAATCAGACAATACACTCCCCTTGATTGCTTTCTGAGAAGTATATCGAATATCGTATTCAATCAAAATCATTGGCCCTTTCGCAACCCGTCCGGTCATTGCTGGCTCTTTCAGAAATCTACCTGATCAGATCCATCTCGAAATCCACAAAGTGGTATGAACCAGCATATACTGTCTCAGTCGGCGAGCAGCCTATGCCAAAGTACATCAAGTTTTCTCAAACAGTGAATGTATTGTTTCACAGTCGGTAAACTTTTTGCTAAGGTAAATTGCATGCTCTTTTCGACCGGACTCGTCATGCTGCCCCAGTACGCACCTCATAGACCCCTCGAGGACTGTCAAGTATAGGGTTTACGGTCTCTCTCCATAGGAGGCAACAGAATCGGAGGCTCCTGCAACTCAATCTTTTATTTTTCAATGCCCCTTGGCAATCATTATTCCACCTGACCGTTTGATCTTTTCTTAACAGTTTGAAAATCGGTTCACACGTGGCTGTTAGATGAGATATGAACCGTGACATGTAGTTCAATCTACCTAATAGACCACGAACCCCCTTTTTTTTTGTTCTCGGTTCAGGCACTTCTCTTTTTTTTTTTTTTTTTTTTTTTTTAGCAGGATCAACCTCGATTCCTCTCTTACAATGAACCCCAGCAGCTTACCGGCCCGCACTCTGAAAGTGCACTTGTTCGGATTCAACCTCAGTCTGAATTGTCTCAACTGGTCCAACAGCTTGGCCAGATCTACCGGATGCCCCTCTTCTGTTTGGGACTTTGCTATCATGTCATCAACATAGCATTCAATTTCATGATGAATCATATCATGAAACAAAGTCACTCTGATACGTGGCATCGGCGTTCTGCTTCTCTAGAGGACGGTTTTCTCTCCATGGTAGCTTGCACGCAATGACATCGGTATCCGACCTTGGCATATCCTGACACGACCAGGCGAAGGTATCCACATGCTCTTTCAACATGGCTACCATTCTGCTCTCGACTCGCCTCTGAAACGGCCCCAATTTTCATTTCCTTTCTGACCTCGGCAGTATACAGGTTAACGAGCTCAACTTGCCCTTCGTGCGGCTGAATCACCTTCTCCTCTTGTTTAAACAACCTGGCTAATTCCAGCAGATCACAATCTTCTTCGCCTTCTCCTTCAGCATGATAGATCGGATTGTCGAAGTCATATGAGGTGTAACCAAATTGTTATCAATGAGATCCGGAGAATTACTTTTCGAAATCGGAACGAGACGAATCAAAAAGGGGAAAAATGAAAACAAACATTGCCATTTTTATTTGTTTTTAAACTGCAAAAACAAATGAAAAACAGGGAACACCGCTTTTAATCTGAAAAACATCCATTTATTTATGATGCAAGCTGTTGCAAAATGAAACATGAGGTGGCCCTTACAATGAACCATTACGTGTCGGGCAACCCGCACGGCTTTCATGCAGATAAGAACTGAAGAACAGAAAATATTACTCTTTCAGTAGAGTGACAGTGATGATCCTTTTAGGCCTTCCAGTTCCCTGGTACGCACGCTTTTATCCACGAGTCCAGTTCACAGTCACTGCCAATTTCTTCACTCACCGCATCGGCGTGAACTGGATCTAGCATTCCAGCACTGATAAACGTGAGCGGTGGACGACGACCTCCATTTCGCTCCGACGAGTCTTGGCCTTCCTGATAGCCAACCCCAAACATATCCGCCTTTACCACAATGCCTATGATCTTTCCCCAGCCTGGGATCCCTCCATTTCTCACCACTTCCACGGCCTGTTTATAAGAAGAAATGGACGGCTTTTTCTCTTTCTCAACACCAATGGCATTCTCCGTCCGGACAACCTCAACTGCCAGACTGGGTGCTTTACATCTTATATCGTCCATTTCTACTTTCATCATTCTCTGGACCGATTCCCCCATCACTACACACCCCTTTGTGGCGACAGCCGCACAACAATCATCAACACGAGGGGAAGCTCCATTTTTCGTCGGACGTTTTGGGACCACAGACATCGGCATTTTTAACTGATCCTTCTCAGTCACCTCTATCCCTTTCCTGTCCGTCGACATCAGTTTCACTTTTACAGGACCATGCCTTGTCACGGGGTTAGCACTATCATCTGTCGTCGGTGCAAAGTTGATTGTCTTAGAATCCACCAAGTCTTGGACCACATGCTTAAAAGCTTTGCAATCCTCAATGTGATGTCCGGGTGCCCCAGCATGGAACTCACACCTGACATTCTCATCGTAACTGGCAACCCTCTGATCCGGTTTCCCTGGAACCAATATCCTCGGCTGCACCAACCCAATATCCTTCAACCTTTTAAACAGCGAGGCGTAAGTCACAGGTGGCCTATTGAAATGACGGTCTGTCGTCCTTCTTCTCACTTGGCCCCCAGCTCTTTGTGTTCTCAATTGAGGTGGTGGTTGCTGCTGTTGTGCAGATTGATTACTAGTAGGGATCGTTGCCGTATCAGCATATGGGTGGTAACGATCCTTACCGCGTTCTCTTTTGGCCTGCACACCACCTGCTTCAACTTCCTTCTTAAGCTGACCATCGCCAGAGGGCTTCTTTATTACGGACGACGGAACCTCTTCCCGAACTTTCTCCTTTATCATCCAGCCTTCAATCCTTTCCAATCTCTCAGCCATTGCTTTCTGTCCCAAGGCCAGCCCTTGCACAACCTTGGACAACTCCCTCACCATCTCTTTCAATTCAACCAGGTCGGCGTTGGGAAGATTCATCATTCCTGTGTCAATCAAACAAGTCAGAAATTGACACCTGCAAAACAGAAAACAAGTTATTATGGTTCATGCATGAATGCAATGTTTATCCACAGGAGGAACACTCTGTCTCTTGATCCTGGCTTCATTGAGACAGATAATAACCCGGCAACAATATTCTGACATTCATCATTGATTTCACCATACAGATCAGAGATATATAATTTAGCAAAATACCACCCAACCATGTGTGTGCTGTGTGAGTGCATACAGGAAAGCAAATAAAGCTTGAAGATCGATCACTGAATGAAAACAACCATCACATAACAAAGTGCACAATAAGCGCCATAGTCATACATCAAAGCTGATCAAGTCAAATACAATCCTCCAGAATCGGAAAGGAAATACAAGCAAATGAATTCCGTCAACAGGCCTGACGGTAATCTACAAATAAGCAAGGTCTAATCTGATGAAGGTCCCACAGAAGGTCCTATATCATCAACCATCTTCGCGAACTCTGCGGCGAACCTGAGCTCGATGTTCTCCTGCTGTAGTCTCCCCACCTCTTTCTGGTGAATCTTCATCTGCCTGAAGTAATGATCTCTCTCGGCGATGTAATGATCTTTCTCAGCGGTGATCTTCACATTCTCTGATTCCTTGGTCTTCATCTTTGCCTCCCACTCAGCAACGAGGATTCTGACTCTGTCTTCTCTCTGATCCCTCACGAGGATTTGCCTCCTCTTCTCATCTTCAATGACCTTTGCAACTCTGGCTAGCTTCTCCTTAGTGATGTCGTGCTCCTTTGTCGACGACGCTAGGGCTTGGTTGATCTTCCCATAGTAGGCAGTATCCACCTCAAAGCGCTTTGCCTCCAGGGCATGTCGCTTGTCTTGATCTTCCATCCTCACTCTGTTCTCCTGATTAGCCATCTGAATTCGAGCAACACTCATCTCCAATTCAGTCTTTTCCGCCTGCAGCTGATCTCTGGCTCTCTTCATCTCGAGGAATTCTTCCATACTGACAGAAGAACGCGGACCCTCAATCATAGGACACCAAGGATCACCTCCAGGAAACGGTAGATGTGCGAGCTCAATTCTCTTCCGAAGCCAATCATCAAACGGAGGAAAAGACCGGTTGTTAACCTTGCCAAAAGGAACCTTTCCTTTCCTCTGAATGTTACGCCATGACCCAGACACTTGCATCAACTTGGCCTGATTACCCTCAGCCGGGAAATAGAAGGACTCCTGAATCTCGCGCTCGAGAGGAGGAACCTCCATAGCAAACCCCATTTGTCTCCTAAGAAGTGTCGGGTTGTAATTAATGCAACCCTGAACTCCTATGAGAGGCACATTGGGAAAGCTCCCACAACTGTATATGAAATCCCGTCCAGCCATACCGTTATGAGTCCAAGCTATATCAGTGGCTCGCAAACCCATCAACCTGACTGACCACTTGACCGTAGGATCAAGAGAAACAAAAGCACCTCGGGAAGGCAAATACCCCATAAACCACTTGTACAGCAGCTGAGCACAACATCTGATCAAACCCCCACGCCGCTTCTCATTCCTGTTATTAACCGAATAATAGACATCTCCAATCAGAGTAGGAATGGGATTCCTCTGCATAAACAATCTGATGGCATTATGGTCCACAAAGCTCTTCTGATTAGGAAACAGGATGGTCCCATAAATGCTCATAGCAATCAAGGCACAGACGGTCTTCCAATTACCTACAGCGGCATATTCCTTGGCCTTGGCCTCCAAGAAACTCAAATGAAAACCGGGTAATTTTCCTTTCTCCTTCAAACCCTCCTTGATCATCTCCGGGCTCAAATAAAGAGCGCGGGAAATCCCAAGGATGTCAGGCTTTCCCCTAATGGCACAGAAAGGAATCTGATCTCGGATCTGAATACCCAGGATGCTAGCATAGTCCTCCATCAGAGGCCCCAACACATAATCCGGGAACACGAAACATCTCAAACCCGGGTCATAGAACTGAAGAAGAGTATGAATGGCGCTTCTGTCACTGTCTGTGAGTCTGAAAACCATCTTCAGAATACCCCCATACATCTCACGAAACATCCCCACATGGTCGGGTGTGATCAATGCTATCATATCTCTCAACTCATCAATCTCTGGGTTGAAGAAGCTGTAGACAACATCGTCCTTCAAACCGGTCCTCATGTCTGAGCAAGAAGTTTCTCAACCAGGATCTCGATCGAAAATGTCCCTGCATATGGATAAACATGTGTTAGATGCAGGTAAATGCAAAATGTTATGATGCTGATGAATGAATGCCATGCATTGCCATCCTCCAAGTCATCTGAACATCTGTTGCACTGAAGCCTGATCTCTGCACTGATCACAACCATCTGATGGAATATGTAACCACAAATCCAACTCAAGGGTTCCGAAATAAACGGAACTGAAAGGTACATCACCATCATCATCAGACAATCTCTGAGCAGATATCCACAATCTCTGAATCGGCCCGGGGAACCCTGAAATAAACGGATCCCCACTGATAAATAACACGGACAACACTTCGGCGTCTCGGAAATAAATGTCCATAAATCCGACTTATAAATAGGACTCTGATCAACAGAACCAAAAGTCACCATCAAAGTCACCATCTGAATATACATCTGAAAGAATCACCCTCCCCTCACAGGTAAATTCTAATCAGGTCATCCTAAGGCGGATAATAGTCTCGACAATCGGGCAAAGATACTCAACGGGTTTGCCCTTTCGGGTGTGCCGTTGTAGCTCTCCTAAGATCGTCTAAACCAAAGATCCGGGAAAGAACGGTCACCGAAGTCAATAGCTCAAAAGAGGTAACCCAACCAAAGTGGATACCCCACAAAGGAAGAACACTCTCAAATGAACCTCGTCCGGCTTGTGGTATGTCACGTTGTAACAATATGCTGATAAAGCAAATGAGGAACGTGAGACCACACTAATCCTAGGTGTATACTCGGGCCTGGGTTTTAGCCCCACTCAGAACACCCACCCCAAAACAGAGGAACCACCTGCAAGGAGGACAACAACATGATAGTATGATGCATGCAAATATTTATGCAAATATATACATAACAGAATAATCATAAGTGCAATAAATAGAGCAACACAAGCAACCTAAACTATCCTAGAACGCTAGGAGAGACTCGCTTAGGGAAGATGGACCAGCAGCAGGTCAACTTCTATTTCCCCAGCAGAGTCGCCAGCTGTCGCACCCGCAAAAAACAACCGGCGGGCTAAAACAAAAACAAACAGAGCCGCCACCATGCGTTATTTATCCCAAAAGAGGGAAAGGAAACGCTCGAAGTAAACCTGGAAAAAGCATGGTCTCGCGACCAAAGAGAATGGGATCGGGAGTCGGTTATGCGAAGGGAAGGTATTAGCACCCCTACGCATCCGTCGTACTCGACGGGATCCACACTCAGAAGGAAAGAAAAAGGTTGCTAAAACAAACATCACACACACACACACTGAAACAACACAGGTGGGAGAAGAGGGGAGAGGAACGGGCTCGCTAGGATATCGCATCCTATGCCTACGTATCTCATCTGGAATGAGAATCAGAGCTACCGTAGTTCGGCTCACGCACGCCAAACAAAACAAAACACAAAAAGGCAAACATGGAACCCGAACGCCAATCGCTGGACTTACATCAGCTTCCGAACCAAACAAACCCACACTGGAAACCAGATGCCACTTGATGGACTTATATCGGACTCCAAGCACACAACAATAGGATACGGAATGCCAATTGTTGGGCTTACATCCGTCTCCTAACTCACACACAAGAAGAAACAAGCAACAAGTTACTACGGAGTCGGGAACTCGAGCCTAGCAACTGTCAAGCAAACACACACAAAAAGAAAAAAGGGTGCCCGGAGAGATCTCGTACGATCTCCTGCCTACGTACCTCATCTGGTATGAGGATCAGGGCAACGTAGTTCCCCTGAACAGGGGAGAAAGACTAGCCTAACCAGATACAAAGGGAGACACAACTAGGGAGACTATGACTCGAGCCTAGATGTTATCATGCATATCATCCCTAAGTTAAGGTTGGCTATCTATCTTGCTCAGGCAGCAAGCTAATCCTAAACAGGCAAAGCAAAGCAGGCAAGCATAATCAAAACAAAGCAAACATTCACAATTAGGACACACTATATACAGACAAAGTGGGCTCACACAAGGGTTAGGCTGCAAAAGCAAGCCAACTGTATCAGGTGATGTTAGCTCTTGACCCTAACATTGAGAGTTAGGGTGAAGCTGATGAAATAGGAAGTGAGGGGTGTGCCTCACAGCTCTTATCCCTGGCCAGGGAGAGCTTTAGACAAAGGAAGTGTGGGTTCAGAAAGTGGGAACCCTTCTACACTTATGACACTGACTCAACTGTACAACTGTACAAGGATCTTGGGTTACTATCCACAATGCATCAACACCAATTGTGTGAGCAAAGGGATGACTCGACTGAGTAGCAGGAGATGGATTGCACATCTCTTGTATCTGCCAATTGCCTTAACAAAGGTCTTTTCCTGCTTGGGGACAAAGATAAACATACACAAGCATTGCCTCTTAAGGAGGACTTCAGACAGATGCCTGGCCAAGTAACAGGCCAGGTCTTCCAGACTACATGGAGAAGAAATGTTATACCTCAAATGGTTTATACAACCAAGCAACAGCACAAGCAAGTTCAAAATGAACTATAGCAACTAAGGTACCTGAAATCAATCTAACATCATCAGTACACAGCTTAAACAGTCAAACAGACAAACTAAAAGTCAACAGTTAACTGTACACAAGCAATGCATCAAGCAAAGCATAAGCCAATGCTCAACACAAATGACTTAGAAGCCACCTACAAAATAAACTTAATGTTAATCAACACCAATCAATCAAGCAACTCAAGCCAAGTGAATTAATTCCTCCATGCCATATGCTTTTTGTCCTGAAAACACAACTCAAACATTAAGCACTAACCACTAGGACATGGCCTAGGGTCAAAATGGGAGCAATAAACCAAAACAGAACATGAAAATTATCAAAAACCAAGATCAATCAAATGAGAATCAAATCCAAGTGGTCTCATATTCATATCATCAACCAATATCATTTCATAAAGCATTTAGTGCAAAGCATGCCATGTAGAACCTCATAGGACCAAACAGAAAGATCCAATTCAAATCAACTCACAAACATTTAAATAAATCCCCAAAAAATTCATGGTCAAACAGCATACATAACATGATCTACACACCAAATTTCAAGCCATTTGTACAAGTGGAGGCAAGTCAATTAAAATCCATAAGTCAAAGCATGCTCAAACAAGCTCATATAAGGCACAAAATCATGCATCAACTTCAAGCAAGCATAAAACAGAATGGGTGCAAGATAAATGAACCAAACAAAGCCATGGCAAACTTCAAGATGTCTAGAATCACTCCACAAAATTTCAAGTCCATCCAATACATATCAAGAATTTCACAAATCATTTAATATCATGACTCACAAAAGGTCCACCATTGGTCAAACAGAGAAGAAAATCTCAATCAAATAGGAAATGCATTCAAAAAATCCACAAAAATTCACATTCAAACTTAACCTTCAGAAGAGTCAACATACAAAAATTCAGGTCATTTCAAGTTCATATGGCATGGCAAATAAAATTAGGAAGTTAGACAAGAAATGGTGTGACACAAATTGTCACACCTAGATTCAACAGCTCATATCTCATCAACCAGGAAAGCAAAAATCACAAACTCTATGCCAAAATGTTCCTCAAAGTGTCTAGATTACACATGTAAAATTTCAAGAATTTTGGATCAAGCATCATCATTTCATGATCAAAACATCAAGCAAGGTGCATGAAAGAACACATGTGAACAAACCCTAGGCCATTCAAAAAATCACACGTGCACAATTTTAATAAAAATCACCAAAAAATACTAGACAGGGCAAGGATCATGGCACAAAAAATTTCATCTCAATTGGATCAATGGTTTAGGAGATATGATTTTTTTCATGTGGAAGAAAATTAAAAATGTGAATGAAGTCATGTAAAATATGTAAGGCATACATGAAGAAAAAAGCAAATGTCAAAATATGGAAAAGCTCTAGCCAAGAATCGAAGTATGTCCACGTTTGAAATGCTGCGCGCGCTCACCAATGGCCAGGACACGTGGTCCAATCGCATGGCCAATAACACTCAACACCAAGCAAAACACGGAAATGAAGATCAAAAGAGGTTTTCTGGAAAATTTTCTAAAGTTCATCACGTGTTCTTCACAAGTTCATACGTCCAAGAACAAATGTTCACCAAAATCAACAAAACGCATATCACTAGAAAGGTCTTTCCAAGCACATCAACAATCTCAAATCATTTTAACCTAATTCCTCCTAATTCAAGAGATTCGAACCAAAACATATTGGTGCATCAAACTTCTAATCGACATAACTTTCTCATTTCAGCATGAAAATCGATGAAACAACTTGCAGATTAACCTATGTTCCAAGATCTACCAAACGCATATATCAATTGCATGAATTATCAAAATCGAAAACTCACCTTCTTGGAATTGTAGATGTTGAATCGTGTGTTTCAGGCCATGGCGATGCAAAACAGATGCTCTATGATGATGTGGAAGATGAATGAATGCAAGGCTTTAGCTCAACAGTGCTTGAACACGATGAAATCTCCATTTGCCATTGTTGAGCACTCTTGTAACAGTCCACGATTCTTCAAGATTTCTCCAAGATTTTGCTTCAATCCACTTCCAATATGCATGTAGATGATGAATTGATCGAAGGCAAGGCAAAAAGAATGAAGAAAATTGATGAAGAAAGTTGAGAGAAAAATGAAAAAGTTTTTGATCTAGATCTAGAATTCACAATTCTGTTATGGTTAATCAGAAAACAGTTATGATTATGGTTTTATATGTGATGTTAATGATGTTGTTAATCCTAATTAGTGTAATTGCAAGTGTTTAAGTGAAAATCAAGTTTCATGCTAAATGGTAATTTGGCCAATTCACCCTCCCTTGTGAAAATCAATGTAACAGTGTAATTTCTGGTTTGGAGCAATTCAGAAATGTGGTTTGTAAGCTAATGCAAGTGGAATTGAGTGAAAACAAAGAATATTTCTCAAAATGCACTTTTTCCCTCCAAAATTCAAAATAGGTTCACTTGAAAAATGCACTTTTTATGTGAGCAAAATTCATGAAATGTAATGCTTGTTTTGAATAGAGGAGATCAAAAGAAATTTGCTCCAAAAAGTTTCACTCCATTTGGCCTTGTGAATCAAAAGTTATGCACTTTTGAAATTCAACTTTTCTTGACAATGATTTGATCATAACTTGCCAACCACAAATGAGAAATTCATGTTCTTTGACGTTTTGTAAAGGTGAGAGCAATATCTACAACTTTCATGTTGGACAAAATTTCATTTGAAGCATTTTTGGACATGTAATTTCAAGGAGAAAACCTTTCCATTTTTGGCAGTTTTGAATTACAAGTCACTTTCTATTTTTGGAAAGTTTCCATCTGACTTTATTTTCTTCATTGTTGATGTTTGAAATGTCAAATGAAACTTGTTTGGACATGAATGAAGTGTCTCTAACCCTCTCCCACCTCCAAATCCATCATTTGACTTGTGGTTGACTTTTGTTGACTGATAGATGAATTGGCCATGCATTGATGAACTTGAGCCTCAAACTCCTGATGAAATGGCTCAATGATGAAACCCTAGCTTCCATAAGCTCAATGAAACCATAGAATGATCCTCATCTCAATGAAGACCTCATCTCCTTGACAAGCCCTGATTGGCCCAATTCAGATGATTAGGGTTGACCAGAGGTCAAAACCCTAATCCCAAGGAATCTGATCAAGCATAAGGAATCTCCTGGTGATGACAAGACCATGAGGATGATGATGTACCACTTCAACCAAGATGATGATCAATCTCCTTGAGGAACCATGAAACCCTAATTTGAAGCACAAGCCTCAGATGATCAGTGATCAATCCAATGAAACCCTTAGCTTGAATCTCAACCTCCTATCTTCTGACCAAGACTTGGAGGATGACTTGCTCAATGTAGCCACATGATATGCAAATATGCAATGACTAAAACCCTAAAAAATGAAATGCAATATGCTAAGCTAGTCCCAAGAGAGGAGGGCAAATTTTGAGGTGTTACAGCTGTCAAATAAATTAGGTTGGAGAAAACTATGTTTGAAACCAGCTGTAAAAGCACAGAAAATTAAACATACACGGTGCTGGAAAATAAAGTAGTAGCATAAAAGTTGGCAAAAGCCATTGTTCAAATATTACATCAAAATAAAAACGGCTAAAATTGGCCGAATCTAGACTGAAATGATTGAAGCTCAAGATTGTAGTGCAGAGGCTTAGGTTCAAAATTGTCGGCCTGGACCCTAAGTTGTTCAAGTTTCTTTTCAGCGTTGGAGAGTTCTTCAGCTACAGCCAAGGCATCTGTGGTGGTTTGCTCGACAATATCTTGGGCCGACTTCACAACCTTGTCGACAATGCGGGATTCCTCCTCAGTAATTGACCCCAATTCACTGTCTAGAGCAGCAATCTGACGCCGAAGGTCATCAATGTGGAGGCGTATCTCAACAGCTCTTGTTTGTTTGGAGGCCAATTCTTTCTTCTTCTCCTCAATCATTCCCAGCATTTTGGTGACTTCTTCATCAACTTTCATCACCAGCTCCCATTTCTACTTCACAAAGGCCTTTGTAGTCACAATCTGGTGTTCATTTTCCCTAACGTTGTCGAGATGACGCAGCATGGGAACCAGAAGTTTTTCAAATGTGGTCATCGCATACTTAGCATACTCCGAAAGGTGAAGCTCCTTGAGTTGGGCAAGCACATGCAAGAGTTCTGGGCCGATAGTAGGTTCACTCATAAGCACATAGGGTAGATCTAGATTCAAGGCGTAAAAACGGGCCCTGTCCATCAGTGCTTTGACCTTTGTTGCTTCAGGACCCATCTTCTCAGAATGGAGTTGGTGAGGTTGCTTAAAATCTGAAGAAGCATCATGTGATCTTACTAGGTTACGAAGCCTAGCAATTGCTTCTAAAGCAGAAGGCTTTATTGCCAACGCCTGGGAAGATGAAGGGGAAGTAATTGGTAGAGGAGCAGTTTGAGGAGGCTGGATTTTTGTGATGACAACATCTCCTTGTCCCCTTGAATCCTGCAAAGGCAAGGAAGCTGAAGAAAGGCTAGAGTCAGAACTAGTCGAACCGGAATCCGTGTGCGTGGCAGGGCTAGTGACTGAACCAGAATCACTATCACTAATCTGGATAGGGGAACCAGTGAACTCACCAGCATTATCGACAGAGGTTACTTGGTGAGATGGAGAAGAAGTTATCGACAGAGGAGTATAGTCAGTAACATGGTGAGGTGGCTCACCAGAAGCATCAGCCTGTTTTAGAGCAAAAGGATGTTTGTAAGAAAAGTCCGGCAATTCAGGGAAAAAGATAGTAAAACAAGTGATTACCTGTGTCGGTGTAGGAAGAACAACATCCGGATTCCCTTCCTCCAAGATAGCAGCAGCAGAGATGTTGGTCGGCTTCGAAGTCCCCACAGCTGGATCAGGGACCTTATTAAGGATAGACGTGTCGACCACAATGGTGTCAGCGTCTAGAGAAGAAGGATCCTCTGGAGTGAGCATTTTGTGTTGTTTTTTCTTCTTTGCTTCACCACTCTTAGAGGGAGAATCATGCTTCTTCCTTTTATGGCCCTGATGGCCTTTGGATTTGTGGGATTGTTGAGAAGATGGCTGAGTCGGCTGTGGACAGGAAGAGAGGTTATAAGCAGATATTCTAGTTAGAAGATCGGACAAGCCGATAAGAAATACCTCAGGTCCTATGGCAGCAGAACGCTTATGTTTTTTGGATTTCTTGGACTGAGGAGAAGGGACAGATAGATCTGTCGAACGTGGTTGACCCTGCACATAAGTAAAAGGTTAGAGGCCATGTATTGTTTTTCTTAGAGAAATCACAGGGTTGAATGAGATTGCTACGTATAGTTGCATACCGAAGAACTGGATTTTTTCAAAACTTGGGAAATGGGTTGCTCATCATCATCAGAGGACTTCTCAGGAGTAGCCTGCAAGAATGGAAATGACAGTTAAGAATATATACCAAAGTAAAAGAAAATGGCAAATCAGCCAGATTTGAACCTGAGTCTTTTTTGTCGAAATGATAGGTTCATTGACAGAAGTGTGATCCACATGGTCTATGGGGATTGTTGTAAAGAAAACATAGAAAATCAAGTATCCGACGAAATCCAAATAAAAGGAGGTGCTAACTTTCCAGAAAAGTGTTACCAATTTGTGTGGTATCAAGCACTCTAACATATTGAGGATCAATATGAAATGGCCCTGAGTAGTAGGGCAGATAATGCTTCGTCGGTACCACTTTGTCAGCCTTTTTCTTATAAGCATTTTGCACGTATGAAAAGGGACAATAATACCAATCTGGAATTGAAGAGCCGAAGGCCAGAGCCAATGGGCTAGATGGCAAAGGAGGGAATTTGATGTTTCCAAAATGAAGGGCGTAAAGATACTTGTCTTTAGCGTAACCAGGGATTTTAAGCTTTGGGATCCTGTCGGTTACCTTCTCCTTTAATTCGACAGCGGCCTCAGAAATGGTCCGACGAAGATTATCAGGTCGATACACAACTCAAAAATATTTTTGAAAAGCTTGAATTTGTTTGGTATGGAGAGCCCTACACTTGGTCGATTTCGCCTGCAAATGGACAAGAGCTTGAATTAGTTCAGATAATTTGGCCTCAGAAGTGCCAACATAAACAGCAAAATATGATTGCCACCAATCATCAAATTCTTTGGTGCAGAAGAAGGCTGGTTGAAATGGGATGGAATGAATCCTGGGTCGGTTTTTCCAAAGGGCCTCAACATCTTCTTGGATCATACTCCAGGGCTGATCACAAAGGATGTTTGTGAGTATGTCGAGAGAAGAAAATAGGGACTTGCGGACAAACTGACAAAGTTTAAACTGTCTAGCTACCAAGTTGGGTTGGTAAGCAACTAGTCCAGGGTTGACGCCGGATGTGACAACCGACAGAAACTGGGGAACCAGAAAGCGTCTCCAGATAACAAAAGTTTCATTCATGTGTTCAGCTTCAGTTGGAGGGAAAGCCCTGGTGAGCCATTCAGGGCCTTCAGTTCGACTAATGAAAGGATCCATAGAAGGGTGAAAGTCGGCGTGCATTAACATAATGTCGAACAAAAGGAGAAACACCTTGACATCAGGAAAAGTTTTGTCGATGGGGGTCAGAGGGATCAGTCGCTTACAAAGAAGGTGTTGCTCTTCTGGGGGACATGCGACCCTTCCCATCCCCTGAAATGTTATATCTTTAGAAAAAGTGGCGTTGAGCCACAGTTGTAGGAACCAAAAGGGACCGTGAGCCAAGACATTCTTCTTTTTTGAGTTCTCAGGGTCAAAGAGTTTGATTTGGCAGACAACTTCAGATAAAGACTCATAAAGAGAGGCCAGTATTAATTGGCCAAGAGCGATGTCACGCTCTTGGTGTAACAGAGTTGCCAGGAGAGCAAAGTGTTTAGCTATCTGCATTGATCTATGTAGCGGGGTATTCGTTACCATTAGAGATATTGACTAAATCCAAGGTAAATCATACAAGTCGAGTCGCCACCACACTTCTATTTATCCAAAGGAATGGTTAGAAAGCAAACAAAAACCTAATAGTTTTAGCAAAAACTAGTAAAAGAAACAAAGATCTGGGTAAGGGGGCTGGTTATGCAATGGGAAGATGTTAGGCACCCAAAACATCCTAGGTACTCCTAGGGAGCCCTTTTCAAACTTGTTGTAAGGTTGGTATTTTGTGAAAGTTTATTTGTGCAAACATGATTGAAGAGATGAGAAGAGAATATACAAGTTATTTACATTTTGTGTTTGGATGGATAAACCCATTGCCTACGTACCATCTTATAAAAAGATTAGGATCAAAACCTCGTAGTTCGGGGTAAAAATCTCAAAACAAGCTGGTGAATTGATTGGTCCAAAAGCCTTAAGGTCTTTTGTTATCAAAGGGAGAAAACTCAACCAAACCACAAATCCACCATGTGAGGATAGCTTCAACATGCTAGTGAGGGGTTAACCCTATAATAAGCATGGAAGACTCATTCTCCATCACTAAGGATATAGGTGAGCATCACATCTACCACAAGGATAACTCAAACCTAATAGCTAAAGGTTATGAAAGATTTTGATTAAGAACGTGGCCATTGGAACCACAAAAGACATTTGAATGGGTTATATTTACCAATTAGAAGTATACACAAAAGTGGTCAAAGTTGACTTAAAGATTCAATTCAAAATAAGTGTTATGAAAAGGAAGTTTGAAAATCAAAAGCATAAGGCTTAGGTTTCTAATGTTTGAAAACAATAGTTAAATGTTTGCACAAAAAGTTTTGGCTTGGGTTAGAGTGGAGAGAAGAAGAAGAATGGCTAAGTCCTAAGTAAAGCAAAAAGAGAAAGGATGAAGAAATAAAACCACAATGGAGTCCCTCTCTTGAGATCATATTGATGATCCAAGTAGCTCCCATCCTTTGGAATAAGCAATCACAATAAAACATAAGCAATCATCAAACAAGCCTCTTAAGAGTTCCTCAATGTGTCTTGTGTCTTTCACTTTGGATGAGCATGGCAATGGTCCTTCAATTAAGCTCAAATAGCATTCCCTAGCATAAAAGCACACACATCAAAAGTTCCATGAAGTAAAACAAGAATGGACAAGAGTGAGTTTAGAGATTTGGTCCCTCTAATCCATCTTCATCATTAAGGTCCATTTACTCCAATTTTGCATAAGGAAGGTCCTAGAATCTAAGTCCATTTCTCCAATTTTGCATAGGGAAAGTCCTAGAATCTAAGTCCATTTCTTTGCATTTGGTCCACAACAATCAAAACAAAAACACAAGCACAAAAGTATATACATAATTATGTGCTCAAGTGAGCAAAAGACAAATGGCATTAACAAAAACATGTGCTCAAGTGAGCAAAGAGAAAAGCAAATGGATAATATGTGCAAGAATAGTAAATTGCATAAAAGTAAAGAGCAAAAAGTAAATGTTAATTGTCAATAGTTAGTGTTAGTAGTTAGTGTGCCTGTCATACCCCAAAATTTGCCCATTAATATTTCAAGACATTTTTCAGGGCACTCCGACTCATTTTTATGACACTGATCTTAAAGGAACAAAGGCCCAGCTCACGAGTGGCCCAATCCAGAAAATGGCCCAAACTGGCCTGCTCGCTAGGCGAGCAAATCCTTCGCCTAGCGAACGTTCGCTACACGCTCGCCTAGCGAAGCTGGCAGAAAACAGAAAATTCTGGGCTTCACTCTGAGCCCATTAGGTCACAAAAAAGAGCATTATAAATACCAGCACTTTAGTAATGAAAAGGGGGACGAAAACGGAGAGAGGAGAACCCTAGTAAGCAAACCCTAACACTCACGGAGGCAAACCCTGAAGGAACTCGGCGGCATCAAGGTTTACCTCCGCCCAACTCAATCCGATCTGCCGATTCAAAGTCGCAACTCAATTGCAAACAGGTTTACATTGCTATTACTGCCTTGTGTTCTTAATTCGCATATGGCATTATGATTAAATTTATGAAAATATCTTAAGTTTGTCATGTGAATTTTAGTGTGTACTTGAATACCTTAAATGATTAACCATGTAGGTGTTTAATTGGCTGCATTATATGGTAAAACACTAATGTCTTGACTGATGTCATGACATGTATGTGTGACTACATTGTAGTGACTGCAGGACTAGCTAACACAGGATTTATTGAATGTCAAACTGGATGTTGTGACACTCATACCTGTTAACAGATACTAAGGAATAGAACAGCAGGAGTTCTGTTAGAACTTAGTATTTATTTGCAGTCTGGTTATCAAGGAAGAACCAGACCTGGCATAAGGCCTACTGACTGAATGTCAAACTGGATGTTATGACATTCATCATTGAAAGCAGCTGCTGAAGATTAGACAGAGTGGTGTTCTGTTATACTTCAGCATGTAACTTAGTTTGTTCTTCAAGAGAATAACAGAACTAACTTAAGGGCAAATGTGTAAATGTTAAGTTGGACACTTTGACATTTATTAATGTAAGCTGTTACTGTAGTATGGTCATTTTGATCATGTACAGGTCAGCAAAATTGTACAGTCTGTTTTCTGGAAAAACAGACTCAGCATATGGACCTTGATGTCAAGCTGAATGTCGTGACATTCATGCCTGACAGCATATGCTAAATTGTAGGTTGTTCAGTTTTCTGTTTCAGCTTTTTCTCAGGCTATTCTTTAGGGATTCAACAGCTGAGAGAAAATCCAGGAAATCAACAACCAAGCTACATTCAATGAACCTAACAAATAGCCTATTTGTTAGTAACCTAAATGTTGAATTTATGGGAACTTGAGTGACCTTAAATTCAGGAGAATACAGGTGCAAAAGCCCAGATGCTGCAATATAAAAAGGAAGGCGTTCCTTCATTCAGTTTCGGGGATTTTGAGGCGTGAAGATTAAGTGTGTCCATCATACTTCACTGCTGTATTTTTGTGAGTCTTGTATTAGACGTATCTTGTAAGCCAAGTCATTATCAAGTAGATGATAGCTTTGGCATAGGGTGTTCATTGAGTTGTAAGTGTTGTGTCACTCAAAGCTTTTAAGCGTGAGTGCTGTGTATCTTGATTTAAGCTGTGAAGCATAATCAAGAGTTGTTTTTGAAGTGTGACTTCAAAGTGTCTTTAATATCACTGAGGTGATTGAGGGGGAGTGAGTAGGAACTTTGATCTTAGTGTAAGATTGAAATTGCATTGGGTAGGGATTAAGTGATAAGTTGTAAACGGGTGAGTTTAGCTTTGAATTGATACTACTAATAGTGGATTTCCTCCCTGGCTTGGTAGCCCCCAGACGTAGGTCATGTTGGACCGAACTGGGTGAACAATTACTTGTGTTATTTACTGCACTTACTGTTAAGTTCTGCATAATCCCTGTCTGTGCAGAATTGGATGTCATAACAACCAGTGTGACATCCAAAGTCTGATAACTAGAATTTCAATTGGCATCAGAGCAGGCACCCTGCCTGTGAATTTCTGGGTGAGATCTAGGGAAGTTACTTTCTAGTACCATGGACAAGGACTTAGGACACTCAAACAGACCACCCATGTTGGATGGATCTAATTATGATGACTGGAAGCCTCGTATGATAGCCTTCTTAAGGTCTCTAGACAGCAAAGTCTGGAGAGCTGTCAACAAAGGATGGGAACATCCAGTGAGGACAGGTGAAGATGGAGTCAGTGTGCAGATTCCTGAAGAAGAGTGGGACAAGGAGCAAGAGGCGTTAGCTCTTGGAAATTCCAAGGCCTTGAATGCACTGTTCAATGGAATCAGCAAGAACATCTTCAGGCTGGTACACCATTGTGAACTAGCTAAGGAAGTTTGGGATACCCTCAAGGTAACTCATGAAGGTACTTCCAAGGTGAAGATGTCCAAACTTCAGATGTTGACCACCAAGTTTGAAAATCTGAGGATGAAAGAGGATGAGACTATTCATGACTTTCACATGAATATTCTTGAAATTGCAAACACCTCTGGTGGACTAGGTGAGAAAATGGCTGAAGAGAAACTTGTGAGAAAGATTCTCAGGTCCTTGCCTAAGAGATTTGCTATGAAGGTCACAGCCATAGAGGAGGCGCAGGACATATGCAACATGAAGGTGGATGAGCTCATTGGTTCCCTCCAAACCTTTGAAATGGGCTTGGGTGAGTATGCTGAGAAGAAGAACAAAAGCATAGCCTTTGTATCTAATGCTGAAGAGGAGTCAAAAGCAGAATATACTGGAGGTGATGAAAGTATATCAGAAGCCTTAGCCATGCTTGGGAGGCAGTTCAACAAGTTCGTGAAGAAGATTGATCAAAGAGGTAGACCTAATGTCAAGAACATCCCGTCTGACATTAAGAAAAGATCAACTTCTGATGAGAAGTTCAACCATGGCAAGGGGATCCAGTGTCATGGTTGTGAAGGGTATGGACACGTCAGAGCTGAAGGCCCTACTTACCTCAAATTGCAAAATAAGGGGCTAGCTATCACATGGTCTGAAGGAGATTCTGAAAGTGAATCTGAAGGAGAATCTGCCAAACATGTCACTGCACTAACCAGTGTTTGTGCCTCTGATGATGACTCAAGTGCAGATGAACTGTCCTTTGATGAACTTGCTGCAGCCTATAAGAAGCTGTGCTCCACCAGTGCTGAAGTGCGTGCACAAGGAGAAAAGCAGAAGAAACTCATCAAGGAACTGGAAGATGAGAGACAAAAGCAACTGTCTGTCATAGAGGGTCTAAATAGTGAAATAGCTCTGCTGACCTCCAAGCTGAACCAGATGACAAAATCCATCAGAATGATGAATAAGGGAACTGACACCTTGGAAGAGATCCTAAAGGTGGGACAACAGTCTGGAACCAAATCTGGCCTAGGATTTGGGAAAAGATCCTCAACTGAACACAAACGCCCAAAGGCTAAAGTTCAGAAGTACCAGCGGAAGTCAACTCCAATGTCACAACATCGAGGAACTAGGATGAATGATCATCAGAAGAGGAAATACCAGGGTTGGAGGTGTCACCACTGTGGTAGGCTTGGACATATAAAAGCCTTCTGTTACTGGATTCATGGTTTCCCTAACAGAGCCTCACATGTCAGACCTAAGCATAAAACTCATAAGCGATGTGTTCCAATTAAGAAGCAACTATGGCATGCTAGGATAACACACACTGCCCTAAGGGCTTCTTCCAGAGAAGACTGGTACTTTGACAGTGGATGCTCAAGACATATGACTGGTATGGAAAATCTACTGGTAGATATTCAACCTCACACTACCAGCTATGTGACTTTTGGTGATGGTGCCAAAGGAAAAATAAGAGGTGTGGGCAAACTGGACTGTTCTGGAGTGCCAAAACTGAACAATGTGCTGTTAGTAAGAGGACTAACTGCAAACCTCATCAGCATAAGTCAGCTGTGTGATCAAGGTTTTCATGTTCAGTTTACTAGGGAGCAGTGCATTGTGACAAATGGTGACAATCAGGAAGTTATGAGAGGAACCAGGTCCAAAGACAACTGCTACCTGTGGGAACCTGAACTCTCTAACTTTTCCACAACATGCTCCTCAGCCAAGGAAGAACAGGAGGTGAAGCTGTGGCATAGAAGACTTGGACATCTCCACTTACGGGGAATGAAAAAGATCATATCCAAGGAAGCAGTCAGAGGAATTCCAAAGCTTCTGATTGATGAAGGAAGAGTCTGTGGAGAATGCCAGGTGGGCAAGCAAACCAAGATGTCACACCCGAAGCTGGGACATTCCACAACCTCCAGAGTTCTGGAACTGTTGCACATGGACCTAATGGGACCTATGCAGGTTGAAAGTCTTGGTGGGAAGAAGTATGCTTACGTGGTGGTTGATGACCATTCCAGATACACGTGGATAAGCTTCATCAGAGAGAAGTCAGATACATTTGATATCTTCAAAGATCTGTGCACAAGACTTCAAAGGGAAAAGGACAGTTGTGTGGTCCGGATTAGAAGTGATCATGGTACGGAGTTCAAGAATTCCAAGTTTGATGAGTTTTGCTCGTCTGAAGGAATAAGCCATGAGTTCTCCTCTCCTATAACTCCTCAGCAGAATGGAATAGTTGAAAGAAAAAATAGAACTATTCAAGAATCTGCCAGAGCAATGATTCATGCAAAGAAGCTCCCTATGCACTTTTGGGCTGAAGCAATGAACACCGCGTGCTATGTTCACAACAGAGTCACCTTGAGAAAAGGAACCTCCTCCACTCTGTATGAAATATGGAAGGGCAGAAAACCCACTGTGAAGTACTTTCATATTTTTGGAAGTAAATGCTACATTCTCACAGATCGTGAACAGAGAAGGAAGCTAGATCCCAAAAGAGATGAAGGCGTATTTCTGGGATACTCCACTAACAGCAGAGCCTACAGAGTGTTCAACTACAGGACCAATGTCCTGATGGAATCCATAAATGTCATTGTGGATGATAAAGAGGAAGGAACCGATGTCATGGAGGATGTTGAAACATACCTTGACAGTCCAACTGACAGTCCAGTCAAGTCTGAAGAAGTACAGGAACCTCCTCCTGAATGTGAAGTAGAGGCACCCACCAAAGTACCATCTATCAGAATTCAGAAAGACCACCCTAAAGATCTTATCATAGGGGATCCCACCAGTGGTGTAACTACCAGGTCAAGAGGAATAAACTCAAATTCCTGCTTTGTTTCCAAGGTTGAACCGAAGAATGTGAAAGAAGCCCTGACTGATGAATACTGGATCATTGCCATGCAAGAGGAACTCGAGCAGTTCACAAGGCATGAAGTATGGGAGCTGGTTCCAAGACCTGAAGGGTCCAACATCATTGGTACCAAGTGGATCTACAAAAACAAATCTGATGAGAAAGGAGTAATTACTAGAAATAAAGCAAGACTAGTAGCTCAAGGATACACTCAAGTTGAAGGGGTAGACTTTGATGAGACATTTGCTCCTGTGGCTAGACTTGAGTCCATCAGATTGCTGTGGGGGTAGCCTGCATCCTGAAGTTTAAGCTATTCCAAATGGATGTGAAGAGTGCATTCTTGAATGGCTACCTGAATGAAGAAGTCTATGTGGAACAACCCAAAGGGTTCTGTGATCCTAACCAACCTGAGCATGTATACAAATTGAAGAAAGCCTTGTATGGGTTGAAGCAAGCACCCAGAGCTTGGTATGAAAGGTTAACCGAATTTCTGACCTCAAATGGATACAGAAAGGGTGGCATAGATAAAACCTTGTTTGTGAAGGATGAAGAAGGCAAAATCATGATAGCTCAAATCTATGTTGATGATATTGTCTTTGGTGGAATGTCAGAACAAATGGTTAAAAAATTTGTTCACCAGATGCAGTCTGAGTTTGAAATGAGTCTAGTGGGAGAACTGGCCTATTTCCTTGGAATGCAAGTAAACCAAATGGAGGACTCTATGTTTCTCTCCCAAAGCAAGTATGCCAAGAACATAGTTAAGAAGTTTGGTATGGATAATGCCAGGCACAAGAGGACTCCTGCTCCCACTCATCTGAAGTTAACCAAAGATGATGGAGGGCCTAGTGTTGATCAATGCCTGTACAGAAGCATGATAGGTAGTCTGCTGTATCTGACTGCAAGTAGACCTGACATCTCTTATGCAGTTGGAGTGTGTGCCAGATACCAAGCAGAGCCCAAGGTGAGCCACTTGAATCAAGTCAAAAGGATTCTCAAGTACATCAATGGGACGTGTGACTATGGGATGCTATATTCACATGGGTCTGAACCTGTCCTATCTGGGTACTGTGATGCTGACTGGGCTGGAAGTGCTGATGACAGAAAAAGCACATCAGGTGGATGTTTCTTCTTAGGAGAAAACCTCATATCGTGGTTCAGCAAGAAGCAGAATTGTGTCTCTCTGTCCACTGCAGAGGCTGAATACATAGCTGCTGGAAGCAGTTGCTCCCAACTGGTTTGGATGAAACAGATGCTCACTGAGTACAATGTCTCTCAAAATGTCATTACATTGTTCTGTGATAATCTCAGTGCCATCAATATCTCCAAGAATCCCATCCAACACAGCAGGACCAAACATATTGACATTAGGCACCACTTCATCAGAGATCTGGTGGAAGACAAGGTGATCACTTTGGAACATGTAGCCACGGAGCTTCAACTGGCTGACATATTTACAAAGGCGCTGGATGCTACTCAGTTTGAAAATTTAAGGAGCAAACTGGGAATATGTCTCTCTGAGACCTTATAGCAACCACTGATGTTTGGGATAAATTGTTTAATATCTCTGCCTATTAAACAATTTGTACTAGGTTATGATTGGTCACCAGATCATACCTATGCTACTTGCAACAAGGGTGGATACAAGAGGGTAAGGAGACACCCTACTGTGAGAAGGCCAATGTACCTGCAGGAGTTCAAGGATGCTGTTCATGCCGGAGTGGTTCTGGATGTCAGAAACAAAATCATGGCATCTGATATGGTGGTACCTACTGTAAAGCAAAAGTGGGTGATTACTTGATCGAAGCTGTGAAGCAAGATCAAGTGGATGTGAACTTGGTTGAAGCTGTGAAGTAAAACCAAGTCTGGAACTCTGTCATTGTGCTCTGGCTATGTTGTTGGCTTTGGCAACATTTTTGACAAAAAGGGGGAGTAATAACCACCACTACCCCTGACAAACAGAGTGGGTCTCTACAACAGACTCTCATGACAGATCTGAAGATTCCCCCCCTGCAGCTGATGTTGAAGTTTAGGTGCAACTTCTAATATGTGTGCTGCTATGTGAAGTTTTTATTTAACTTCCATGTGTGTGAGTGTGCTGCCACTCTGAGTGTATTAGCTAGTATTATTTCCTGCTAGGTGTGTGATTCCGCTGCCATGAACTCTGTTATGGGGATCAAAGTGTTTTAGCCAAAAATTTGCCAAAGGGGGAGTTTGTAGGTGTTTAATTGGCTGCATTATATGGTAAAACACTAATGTCTTGACTGATGTCATGACATGTATGTGTGACTAAATTGTAGTGACTGCAGGACTAGCTAACACAGGATTTATTGAATGTCAAACTGGATGTTGTGACACTCATACCTGTTAACAGATACTAAGGAATAGAACAGCAGGAGTTCTGTTAGAACTTAGTATTTATTTGCAGTCTGGTTATCAAGGAAGAACCAGACCTGGCATAAGGCCTACTGACTGAATGTCAAACTGGATGTTATGACATTCATCATTGAAAGCAGCTGCTGAAGATTAGACAGAGTGGTGTTCTGTTATACTTCAGCATGTAACTTAGTTTGTTCTTCAAGAGAATAACAGAACTAACTTAAGGGCAAATGTGTAAATGTTAAGTTGGACACTTTGACATTTATTAATGTAAGCTGTTACTGTAGTATGGTCATTTTGATCATGTACAGGTCAGCAAAATTGTACAGTCTGTTTTCTGGAAAAACAGACTCAGCATATGGACCTTGATGTCAAGCTGAATGTCGTGACATTCATGCCTGACAGCATATGCTAAATTGTAGGTTGTTCAGTTTTCTGTTTCAGCTTTTTCTCAGGCTATTCTTTAGGGATTCAACAGCTGAGAGAAAATCCAGGAAATCAACAACCAAGCTACATTCAATGAACCTAACAAATAGCCTATTTGTTAGTAACCTAAATGTTGAATTTATGGGAACTTGAGTGACCTTAAATTCAGGAGAATACAGGTGCAAAAGCCCAGATGCTGCAATATAAAAAGGAAGGCGTTCCTTCATTCAGTTTCGGGGATTTTGAGGCGTGAAGATTAAGTGTGTCCATCATACTTCACTGCTGTATTTTTGTGAGTCTTGTATTAGACGTATCTTGTAAGCCAAGTCATTATCAAGTAGATGATAGCTTTGGCATAGGGTGTTCATTGAGTTGTAAGTGTTGTGTCACTCAAAGCTTTTAAGCGTGAGTGCTGTGTATCTTGATTTAAGCTGTGAAGCATAATCAAGAGTTGTTTTTGAAGTGTGACTTCAAAGTGTCTTTAATATCACTGAGGTGATTGAGGGGGAGTGAGTAGGAACTTTGATCTTAGTGTAAGATTGAAATTGCATTGGGTAGGGATTAAGTGATAAGTTGTAAACGGGTGAGTTTAGCTTTGAATTGATACTACTAATAGTGGATTTCCTCCCTGGCTTGGTAGCCCCCAGACGTAGGTCATGTTGGACTGAACTGGGTGAACAATTACTTGTGTTATTTACTGCACTTACTGTTAAGTTCTGCATAATCCCTGTCTGTGCAGAATTGGATGTCATAACAACCAGTGTGACATCCAAAGTCTGATAACTAGAATTTCAAACCATATAATTGTTGTAATGAAAGCCATAAGGCATAAAATTGGTTGAAATTGTACTGATATCAAAACCAGAATCCGCAGCCGCTCGCTAGCACGTCGCTAAGCGAGCATGCAGCGAGTATTCGCTAAGCCTTCGCTAGGCGAGGCAGGCGCGAACCTGACAGTAGCTGACTTTTCTGTTCTGATTTTTCACTCATGTTTTATCATAGCCAGACATTGTTTATCTGATCCTATTACTGTTGTGATTTCTTTTGTGGTGTAATCCTCGATTGCACCTTGATTTGGTGTTCTGACATGTTTTGTTGAGTTTTGTAAAGGTTCACATACCCCAGGAAAAGATTGTTGTTTAGGTCTTCCACTTTATTTGTGGGATACCCTTGTGAAGAGCTGCTCTAAATTGCTTAATTAATTTTAATGTATTAATTTTAATGTATTATTTTTAATGTATTGATTTTATTGTGGAGATTCATCCTAATTACCTAATTAACTTTAAAACATGGCCTTTAAATATGTGATCTTGGACCTCTCTTTTGCCTTACGATATTACGGTATTACGGTCATGTCCCGCGAATGTGGGGATACACTTAGCAAAGACCCTTCGATTAAATCATCATAAAATAAATCATGGTCCCTCGGATGTTGCCTCGAATATATGATTTTTGTCCCTCGATGACCCTTCGGTGTAGCCTACGGTTAAATGATGATCGTCCCTTCGAATGCTAAGGTATCCTTACAACTGTTGCCTTCAATGACCTACCGATGACCCTACGATGACCCTTAAACATCCAAAGGGTAAAATTACTTACTTCTCAATAGTAAGGACAGTTTTACCCTCATAAGGATAGGAAACGTTCATAACGACCTTAGGAAGTGTAGGTGTTTAACTGGCTGCATTATATGGTAAAACACTAGCTGGAGTCTAATGTCTTGACTGATGTCATGACATGGTGTGTATGTGTGACTGCATTGTAGGTTAGAATATCTAACTGTACTCTAATGTCTTGACTGATGTCATGACACACTTGAGTAGTTACTGCAGGATTAGCTAATACAGGATTTATTGAATGTCAAACTAGAGACTGGGACATTCATCCCTGTCAGCAGCTACTGAGGAATAGAACAGTTGGTGTTCTGTTAGAGCTCAGTATTCATTTGCAGTCTGGTTATCAAGGAAGAACCAGACCTGGCATAAGGCCTACTGTATGAATGTCAAACTGGATGTTATGACATTCATCATGGACAGTATATACTGAATAATAGACAGAGTGGGGTTCTGCTACACTTCAGTATGTTTCTTAGTTTGTTCTCCAAGAGGATAACAGAACTGACTTAAGGCTAAATGTGTAAATGTCAAATTGGATGCGTTGACATGTATTAATGTAAGCTGTTACTATAGAATGGACAATTTGGTCCTGTACAGTTCAGCAAATTATGTACAGTCTGTTTTCAGGAAAAACAGACTTAGCATATGGTCCTTGATGTCAAGCTGAATGTTGTGACATTCATTCCTGACAGCATATGCTATATTGTAGGTTGTTTAGTTTTTCTGTTTCAGCATTTTCTCAGGCTAAAATCCAGGAAACCAACAACCAAGCTACAATTAAGGAACCTAACAAATAGCCTATTTGTTAGCACACTAATATCTGGAAATTAGTTAGAATCCTATGTGGCATTATTTGTGGAGGTCTTGGAATATATATAGGCTCAAAATAAGGAGATATATATGGAGAGATTTTAGGATTGAAGACCTTGTTTGTAGCAGAAAGTTTCTGCTGACTTTGTAACAGCAAAGAACAAGTTGCTGCGATTTTCAGAAGGCCCAAATCCATTTGGGTGATTAGGTTATAAATAGCACTTTGTAACCTAGTATTTGTAAGCCTCCTAGAATGAATTTTTTAGGGGTGTGTGTAAGGTAAACCTCCCAATCTGTGGGAAGGTTACCATGTGTATCTCAGTGGTAAATCCTGAGAGTATTTGTAACTCAAAGCCTGTAGGCAAGAGTGATTATGTTCTTGAACGAAGCTGTGAAGCAAGTTCAAGTTGTTCTCTCAGTGTTCAAAGCTGAGAGTATTTGGAGCTCAAAGTCTGTAGGCAAGAGTGATTATGTTCTTGAACGAAGCTGTGAAGCAAGTTCAAGTTGTTTAGCATTACATTGTAATTGTGGTGATAGGAATGGAAACTGGAGGTTTCTATCTAGGAGTTCCTAGGTATAGATTGCATTGGGTAGGGATTAAGTGATAAGTTGTAAACGGGTGAGTTTAGCTTTGAATTGATACTACTAATAGTGGATCTTCTTCCTGGCTTGGTATGCCCCCAGACGTAGGTGATGTTGCACCGAACTGGGTTAATAATTACTTGTGTTTTTACCTTTTGCATGTTATAATTTTGTCAGTTATAAAATAAGGTAAACCTGTAATGCTGTAACAGATGATGTTCAAATCAATGTTGAGACATCATGCTGATAACTATGCAGGCTCAACAGAAGCAAGTGCTATGTTTGATCTCTGCTGTGTTTGTGTACCAGATGGACAGAACTGGGTGTTCTTCCATTCTATGGTGATATAGTAGCAGATGTCGTGACATCTGTGAATGTGTGCATATCAGTACTAGGTTGTAATTTGTATAACTGTCTTGCTGTATTAGTTACAATGTTAGATCAGATGTCATTACTTGGAGTAGAACATCTGAATACTGACTACGCCAGAATTTCAATTGGTATCAGAGCAGGCATCCTGTTCTGCTTCTGGATGAGATCCATGGGTGATACTTTCTGGTATCTTGCAAGGAGTTATGTTAGTACTGATGCTGGAACCTGTGAAAGGTTCTGTAACTTCCCTGAATGGTCCCTTGAAGTAGGTGGATGGACTGTTCATGACAGGAATGGTGTGTACCTGTCTCTAGAGGGTGGCAATTGGCCTGTGTGTGGGACAGCTGTGCCAGTATTGAATCACATTCAAACTTGGTATGGTCTTGGAGGCTGATCTGGTGAAGTATGTGTTCATAGGTTGAGTTGTATTATGATTTCCGCTGCATAATACCTGGCAAAACTCAAACTCTGATGTTGTTTCCCCTCATGTGGATGAAAGGCTGCTGTATTCAAGATCTCATCATAAACTACTGAAGATGTCAAAGATACTTGAGTCTCCTCAAGTCCACTCATCATGACGTTCTCACTTCAGGATGGTAAGAATCACTTAATCACTGATTCTTTTACTCACTTGAGTAGGGTGTATGAAGACCTTGAAGACCTTCAAGGAAGGTTTGTTCCAAGGAGGTGGAACTAATGTTCTATGCGATGTTAGAACATGTTGTTCAACTAGTATGCAGCTACTGGTTGAAGAGCAGATGTTTTTAGGTATCAAACAAAGGGATACTTCTGTTTGGAACCTACTCCTGACCTGGAAGAGGAGACATCTGTGTGTGCTAAGTTGACAAGGGAAGGGTCAACTGTGTGTGTGCTCAAGAAGATCACCTTTAGAAGTCTGATCTCTAGAAGTTGAGCTGGTTGAGATGTGACATTGTGCAATCTCCTGCTGTTTGGCATATTCCTGTTGATTGATCAGGGTTGGATAGTTGTTCCCTGAAGTACTATGTTGTGTTGGAAGACAAGTCCCCTGGATGTTAGTAGTCAATAATGGGATAACCTGATTGCTATACCATTTAAGAGGATTGGAACGATGAATCTTGTTATTCAAACACCACGTTTCAGAAGTGGCAGTTCTTTCGAGGAGTGAGAATATGAAGATTCAGAGGTTAGTTGAGGTAGTATGCTCTAGCAATGCATATTTACCATTGACTGGTGCTGTTTTGTATCACTAGTACTTATGGTCAGCTGGAGTCTGATTGGTGTGATTGGAGTATGTATAGGTATAACTCATAGAGTTAGTTGCCACTGGTAGGGATGGTGTATGTCAGGTTGAGACATGTATATACAATGCATGGTTATTGGTGTGGAGTTTCCATGATTGTTAAGTTGAGGGGGAGTTTTGGTTAACCTCCTCAAGTCTGGTCAGCCTAGGGTCTGGTTGGCTGTTGACCTGTGTCACATGGGTTCTGGTGGTTGTGTGACACATTTGCAAGGAAGAATTCATCTCTCTTATTCCTAAGGGTGAATTTAATCTGGGAAGACTTTCAAAATTGTCTAGGTGCTTGCAAGCAGAAGATGTTGACACAAGTTGAGTACTTTCAAAGTATTCTTATGGTGGAAGTATCTGAAAGGAAAATTGGGAAAGGATTTAAGATCAATGTCTACTTGTGCCAAGTACAAGTGTGTAATTGATTATCCTTGGAGCTCAAGATAACGGATGTTCTTAAAGATGTTGGAACATCACTTCTTCAAGACCCTGTGCAGAATCACAAGAAGGATAGTACATTGGCGTATGATCTATCTCTTTGGTGGCAGCAAAAGCATATGATCTCTGAAAAGGTTTCCTGGCAAGAAACATGCTCAGCCTTGGTATGTACAAGAAGAAGAAGACATCATAGTCTTGATGGTGGTTACTTGGATCAGTTTATTTCTGATCTAGGTAAGGAAGTGCATTAGCTTATGCACACTGTGAAGTCAAGAACAAGTGGCAGCAGTCTTGACATCATGGAAACAGCCTTGCTTTAGGAAGAGGAATCCTTGGCATAGCTGAAGGGATAGTGTCGAACTGTTCCTTCTGAAGACTCATACATCAAAATGTCTGATGTCTTTGGAGAAGAAGCAGGGATTCATCAAGGTGTGAGCTTGGATGACTTAACTGCAAACCTGCAGGATGGAGGTTGTTTACTCAAACTTGGTTCCACAATCAAGTCTATGAGAACATTGAACTCTTGTTCTGTGAAGGGAGGAAGTTCTTTCAAGTGGCAGAAGAAGGAGCTGAATTCAACAGCTAGATGTCAAAACACAATGTTGTGACATTTGGTTCAACATCAGACTCTTAGTTGGTGAAGTGGCACATCAACTTGAGATAGAAAGGTCTACAGGGTTGTAGATTGGATACTTCAAAAAGCTTGAAGTTCTAGTCTCACTTGAAAGGTCAGAATATCTTTGGGAGAAGTCTGATAAACTTGGGGAGGTCAAAAAGCAGCATTTGACCTTTTCATATGAGGATTCATGAAGGAGGTAATCAACCAGTGGCAATTGGTTCACCTCAGAAGTGAGTTTGAAGAATCAAGATAATCCACATATGGCAGCTGATTATTCTTGAGGAAAGTCTGGGACAAATTACTTTTGAGAAGAAAAGTAGTAAGTTGAAGACTAAAGGAGGTGTTTTCTATTCATCTCTTGGAGCTTGTGATAGGAGTTCTGAGCTATCTATGGAAGAGTATCTCTTGTAATGGGATGAAAATGTATATGTCCCAATTTATGTCTGGGTTCTTCTTGATCTGGCTGGTGACTCAGCAATATCTGAAGACTATCAGATGGTGTGCCTTGTCCTGTTATGAAGGATGTCCCAGCTGATGTTAGAACATCTTGTGAAGTGGTCTTCTGTTCTGGTTAGAAGAGAGATTGACACAGAGTGTGAATGTGTTCAGCTAAGAGGGTTGAACAGAGGGTGTGCTCTTGAAGACATGAAGATGCGTCTTATGTTTTCCATTCATCAAGTGGTTTGGATTCTCTTTGAATCAGGAAGTATGTGAAGGTCCAACCTTGGGATGTTGGATATGATCATGTGTGATCTCCCAGTTTTAAGAGGAGAGTGGGTTGTTCATGACAGGGGGAGAAGAAGTACCCTTGTGCATTGTACATTTGTGTGTCTTACTAGTTGCATCCATAACTAGTAATTCTGATTATTGCAAAGATTTAGGGGAAGGAGAAGTACCCTTGTGCACATGTGTATTACTAGTAGCCAGAACTAGTACTGGTTTTTGCTTCTGTTGCTGATTAAACTACTATTATGTGGTTTAAACTGCTGATAGAACAAAAAGGACAGAGTATTCACAAGATGTCATATGTGATGTCTTAACATAAGATATCTTATGTGCCTGCTGGAGTTCAAGAAAGTGTTCATGCAGGAGTGGATCAAGATGTCAGACTCAAAGTCATGGAATCTGATATGGGAGTACCTACTGTAAAGCAAAAGTGGGTGATTACTTGATCAAAGCTGTGAAGCAAGATCAAGTGGATGCTAACTTGGTTGAAACTGTGAAGTAAAACCAAGTTTGTAAGTCTGTCAGTTGTTTTCTGTTTATGTTGTTGTCTTTGGCAACATTTTTGACAAAAAGGGGGAGTAACAGGTGATACCCCAGACAACAGATTGGTCTGTTAAAACAGACGTTCATGACAGATTCGAAGATTCCCTCCCCTGCAGCTGATGTGTGTTGAAGTTTTGTATTTAACTTCTGCTCCTCTGTATGTGTGCTGCCTTGTGAAGTTTTTATTTAACTTCCATGTATGTGAGTGTGCTGCCACTCTGAGTGTATTAGCTAGGTTTATTTCCTGCTAGATGTGTGATTCCGCTGCTATGAACTCTGTTATGGGGATCAAAGTGTTTTAGCCAAAAATTTGCCAAAGGGGGAGTTTGTAGGTGTTTAATTGGCTGCATTATATGGTAAAACACTAGCTGGAGTCTAATGTCTTGACTGATGTCATGACATGGTGTGTATGTGTGACTGCATTGTAGGTTAGAATATCTAACTGTACTCTAATGTCTTGACTGATGTCATGACACACTTGAGTAGTTACTGCAGGATTAGCTAATACAGGATTTATTGAATGTCAAACTGGAGACTGTGACATTCATCCCTGTCAGCAGCTACTGAGGAATAGAACAGTTGGTGTTCTGTTAGAGCTCAGTATTCATTTGCAGTCTGGTTATCAAGGAAGAACCAGACCTGGCATAAGGCCTACTGTATGAATGTCAAACTGGATGTTATGACATTCATCATGGACAGTATATACTGAATAATAGACAGAGTGGGGTTCTGCTACACTTCAGTATGTTTCTTAGTTTGTTCTCCAAGAGGATAACAGAACTGACTTAAGGCTAAATGTGTAAATGTCAAATTGGATGCGTTGACATGTATTAATGTAAGCTGTTACTATAGAATGGACAGTTTGGTCCTGTACAGTTCAGCAAATTATGTACAGTCTGTTTTCAGGAAAAACAGACTTAGCATATGGTCCTTGATGTCAAGCTGAATGTTGTGACATTCATTCCTGACAGCATATGCTATATTGTAGGTTGTTTAGTTTTTCTGTTTCAGCATTTTCTCAGGCTAAAATCCAGGAAACCAACAACCAAGCTACAATTAAGGAACCTAACAAATAGCCTATTTGTTAGCACACTAATATCTGGAAATTAGTTAGAATCCTATGTGGCATTATTTGTGGAGGTCTTGGAATATATGTAGGCTCAAAATAAGGAGATATATATGGAGAGATTTTAGGATTGAAGACCTTGTTTGTAGCAGAAAGTTTCTGCTGACTTTGTAACAGCAAAGAACAAGTTGCTACGATTTTCAGAAGGCCCAAATCCAGTTGGGTGATTAGGTTATAAATAGCACTTTGTAACCTAGTATTTGTAAGCCTCCTAGAATGAATTTTTTAGGGGTGTGTGTAAGGTAAACCTCCCAATCTGTGGGAAGGTTACCATGTGTATCTCAGTGGTAAATCCTGAGAGTATTTGTAACTCAAAGCCTGTAGGCAAGAGTGATTATGTTCTTGAACGAAGCTATGAAGCAAGTTCAAGTTGTTCTCTCAGTGTTCAAAGCTGAGAGTATTTGGAGCTCAAAGCCTGTAGGCAAGAGTGATTATGTTCTTGAACGAAGCTGTGAAGCAAGTTCAAGTTGTTTAGCATTACATTGTAATTGTGGTGATAGGAATGGAAACTGGAGGTTTCTATCTAGGAGTTCCTAGGTATAGATTGCATTGGGTAGGGATTAAGTGATAAGTTGTAAACGGGTGAGTTTAGCTTTGAATTGATACTACTAATAGTGGATCTTCTTCCTGGCTTGGTATGCCCCCAGACGTAGGTGATGTTGCACCGAACTGGGTTAACAATTACTTGTGTTTTTACCTTTTGCATGTTATAATTTTGTCAGTTATAAAATAAGGTAAACCTGTAATGCTGTAACAGATGATGTTCAAATCAATGTTGAGACATCATGCTGATAACTGTGCAGGCTCAACAGAAGCAAGTGCTATGTTTGATCTCTGCTGTGTTTGTGTACCAGATGGACAGAACTGGGTGTTCTTCCATTCTATGGTGATATAGTAGCAGATGTCGTGACATCTGTGAATGTGTGCATATCAGTACTAGGTTGTAATTTGTATAACTGTCTTGCTGTATTAGTTACAATGTTAGATCAGATGTCATTACTTGGAGTAGAACATCTGAATACTGACTACGCCAGAATTTCAGGAAGGTATAACTCTCAATTGCTGGATCATAACCTAAAACATTTCCCACCCCTCACACTTTGCAAATCCTAGAAAATCACCACTTGGTATACGTTCATACTAGAATCATTACCAAGTTACATTTTTCTAAACCGTTTTCAAAATCAAACGAGATAAATACTTTGTATACATTCATACGAGAATCATTACAAAGTTAAACTCTCTTTTCGAAACATTTTTTAAACAATTCACGAACACTTTTCAGACAAAAATATAAGCGATCCAGCAATTAAGAGCCCATGGATAACCATGGATACAAAGGGTGCTAACACCTTCCCTTTGTATAATGTACCTCCCGAACCCAAAATCTATTGAGGTCTTTCCTGTTCTTTTCCACCTTTCCTTATTGGATAAAAGAAAAGTCGGTGGCAACTCTTGCTATCCGCGATATTGCGATAAAAAGCAAAACACCCCAAGTCAGTTCACCGTATGACAGAACTGGCGACTCTGCTGGGGATACTTAAAAAGAGAGGTTACCTTAAAAACAAGATCACTTATTCAAATTGTCTGACTTCATTTTAAGGGATTATATGCTTGAGTGAAAGATTCTACACCCGGATCTAGTGTACCTTAGGTAAGTAGCAAAAGATCATCGCGACTATCCGGCGTATACTGGAATGGTTAAAATGATGGCTACGGTTAATGCGACACTTTGGATGTCCTGATGTTCCTCATGTTTACTTGAGGAAAAATTTGGCATTCGCGTGGTGTCATCAAAGCATTAACCAGACCTTTAGAACCCTAATTGACTCATCCTAGCCATTAGAAAGTAGTGAGATAACTGACTTCGGTTCCGACTGGGGTTGGTTGATACTCGATACTACACTCTTTGAGATTGGACTTTAGGGAAGCTTTGGTCAACCACTTGGTGTTGCACTGAAGTGGACTTAAAGAAAGGTCGATGATTTGAGATCCTTCTAGAACCCGGTTACTATTCTAGGACAGGTTGAACCAACCAAACTTCAGTGGGGAGGGTACTTACCTATGGAACTCATGCAAGCCTTAAAACCTAGGAATGATTGTTGTGTGACTTGCTTGTGCGTGTTATTTACATAACATCATAACATCATAACATCATAACATCATAACATTGTACTAACCATTTCAAGGACTTAGGGATTTAGCTTTGCTCTGTTAAACAGGGCTATGACTTCCAGAAAGACCATTCGGATCAATTTTGTAGCAATCTCTCCTCAACTCAAGAATTTAGTGTCAGAACTTCCTGATCAGGCTCAGTTCGTCAAGAAACATGGTTATCTCCTCAATTTGGTTACCACTGGTTTCAAAGAAGATATGATGAGAGTTCTATTCCAGTTCTTCGATCCTAAACATCATTGCTTCACCTTCCCAGATTATCAGTTGGTGCCCACGTTAGAGGAATTCTCCAGGCTGCTTGGGATACCTATCCTTGATCAAACACCTTTCAGTGGTTTAGAAAAGATTCCGAAGTCTGAAGAAGTTGCCGCGGCTTTACACATGACAAAGTCCGATATTGAAACTAATTGGGTAACAAGAAGTGGAGTTAAAGGTTTACTCGCCAAATTTCTGATAAATAAGGCCCGAGAATTCCTAAAAGTTATGGATGTCCATGCTTTCGAAGATGTCCTAGCATTACTAATCTATGGTTTGGTGTTATTTCCTAATCCAGACCAATTCATGGACATGAATGCTATTAAGATATTTCTCACCCATAACCCTGTGCCTACCTTGCTTGGAGACATTTTGCATTCCCTTCACACCCGTACTATGAAGAGGCAAGGGTCTCTCATGTGCTGCGTACCTTTATTGTCTAGGTGGTTTATTTCGCACCTTCCTCAATCAGTCTTGAAGAACGAGCAGAATTTGAAATGGTCTCAAAGGATAATGTCGCTCTCCCATTCAGACATCCGTTGGTGTCCTCATCTCAAAGAAGATGTTATCCTCATCGACCGTTGTGGAGAATTCTCCAACGTACCACTCCTGGGGATAAGAGGGGGTATTACTTATAATCCAGCTTTAGCCCTGCGTCAATTCGGTTATGCTCGAAGAGACGGTCCACATGAGAGAATTATTCAAGGCACTGTGTTTGACTATGACAACGATTCCCAAGGTCTCCGCCACAGGTTTGTACGAGCTTGGGGCATGGTGAAAAGAAGCACTCTAGGACAGAAAAACTCTATTCCTATGGAGCCTTATCTCAGGTGGGTACGCGCCAGAGCTCGTGAACTTGTCATGCCATATCTTGCAGTCGGACCTCAGATTGTCGAACCAGAAATTGAAGGAGGTACTCCTCAGGTCATTCCCTATCCAGACATGCCTACTGATGTTGAAGAATTGAAGAGATCCTGGATCCAGTTGAGAGAGGAAAGGGATACTTTTGAGACTCAGTTCGTTGCAGAAAGGAAAAAAGTGTTAGAACTTACCAGTCAGCTTAATGAGGAACGAAGACTCAATGCGTATCTTCGCCCAAAAAGAAGTCGCCCCTGGGAGACTTGAGCTTTCATTGTATTTTTATTATTATTCCTTTTGTAATGAACATTGGTCAAAGAAATTAGCAATAAACATTTCTCTCTTGTTGGTGATTTACGCAAAGTTAAATTCCAAAAGTCCTTGAAAACATTTCACGCATTGCATAACATAACATAACACTGCATAACAGGTATTCTACAAGTTCAATGTTCTCACGGTCTTCATTGCAAACAGAAAAATGGATCTCGAACAAACTGTCAAAGATCTCCAGACTCAGAATGCTCAATTCAAGGAGATGATGCTAAGCTTATCCAAGGGGCAGGAGGAACTGAAGGCTCTTTTGCTCGAAAAGAAGAAAGACAAGAAAGCTGTGAGTTTCATTAACCCGGGAAGAAGGCGTAAAGGACAGGCCGCAGGAGTCAAGTTTGGAATCCCGAATGGTCCAGAAGAGGGGCGGAGAATGATTCAGAGGAAGAGAATGCTGATTTCTCCAACCCTGAGGATGACGATGAAGATTATGAAAATGAACAGTACTCTCCAAGAGATGATAAGTACAAGTTGCTGGAAGAACGTATGCTAGCTATGGAGGGTCAGAAGGCGCCCGGTCTGGATTTCGAAAGTTTGGGTCTGGTCTCCGATGTGACCATTCCTCGCAAATTCAAAATCCCCACTTTCACTAAGTACGATGGTGCGTCTTGTCCTCAGATGCATCTGAGAGCTTATGTGAGAAAGATTCAGCCGCATACCACTGACAGGAAGCTATGGATCCATTTCTTCCAAGAGAGCCTGTCTGGCACACAGTTGGAATGGTATTATCAGCTCGAGAGCTCTGACATCCGCACCTGGACTGATTTAGCAACAGCTTTCTATAAACAGTACCAGTATAACTCTGAACTAGCACCTACCCGGCTACAGTTGCAGAATATGACTATGGGATCTAAAGAAAGCTTTAAAGAATATGCTCAAAAGTGGAGAGATTTGGCTGGCAGAGTCAAACCCCCTATGACTGACAGAGAATTGGTGGACATGTTCATGGGCACACTGACCGGCCCATTCTACAGCCATCTACTGGGAAGTTCTTCATCAGGTTTCACTGAACTTATATTAACAGGTGAACGTGTTGAAAGCGGCATCCGAAGTGGAAAGATACAGGCGGCTACCTCTGCAAGCACCAAAAGGTCCTATCAGGGGAGGAATGAATCAAATGCTGTGTACGGTCAAAAGGGTCGTAACAAGAAAAACCGTGACCACGACATTGGAGCAGTTACGATTGCAGCACCACCATCTCAAAACTTCCAGCCCAAACAAGACAGGCCAAGAAGGCAGTTCACCAGGATCAATATGACCTTGGCACAGGCACTGCAGGGAATGCTAAAGGCAAATTTGATCACCCTTAGAGATCCTCCTACAAATCCCAACACTACCTCTTCTCGTTATAATCCCAATGCCAGGTGTGCATATCACTCCGATAGCCCCGGGCATGATACAAACGATTGCTGGTCATTGAAGAATAAGATTCAGGATATGATCGAAGCTGGAGAAATTGAGTTTGAGCCTCCAGAGACTCCTAATGTCATCACTGCTCCTATGCCTAACCATGACAAGACTGTTAATGCTATGGATGACGATTCTCACATTTCCAATGTGGCGGACTTAACATCTCCTCTCCCGATCATAAAGAGGAATTTATTGCAAGCTGGTTTATTTCCAGGTTGTGCCGAAGATTGCAATCTCTGCATACTCCGGCCCGAGGACTGTTTGAAATTGAAGAATGGTATTCAACGGCTGATGGACGATCGTACAGTTCTCTTCGAAAGGATTCCTAAGGCGGAAAACCCTATTGAAGAAATATCTGTGATTGCTAGGTCCAAAGTTCCAGTGAAGATTACCGCTACCAGGGCGCCTGTGAAGATTACTGTTGAGCCCAGGGTAGCTCCCCTAATCATTGCTGCACCTGGCCCGATCCCGTATTCCTCAAGCAAAGCTATTCCGTGGAATTATGGCGGTGATGTTTACGTCCATGGCGTAAAGCAAATTGACAATTCTACTAATCCTAATGGCATCGTTGGGACTAGTAAAATTACTCGAAGTGGAAGGATCTTCTCTCCAGAAATCTCACCTCCTGTCCTTGAAACTCGAGGAAAGGAACCAGTCAATCCTTCTCAGTCAGAGACGCCGGTCGAAGTTACTCCCGAAGATGTTGCCAAACAGGAAATGGAAGAAGTGCTGAAAATCATCCGCAAGAGTGATTTCGATGTGGTAGAACAGTTGGGGCATACCCCGTCTAAGATCTCGATGTTATCCTTGCTGTTATCTTCTGAATCTCATGCCAATGCATTGATAAAATTCTTGAAGACTGCTCATGTGCCTCAGGAAACATCCGTCGATCAGTTCGAAAATTATGTTGCTCACTTGGCTGTTGACAATGGCCTAGGCTTTTCCGATGCTGACCTGACACCAGCGGGAAAGAATCACAATAAAGCCCTGCATATCTCCATTGAGTGTAGGGGAATCACTTTGTCTCATGTGTTGATCGATAATGGCTCTTCCTTGAATGTGTTGCCAACAGCTGTGCTGGATAAGCTGGACTGTAAAAGCATCGAACTGAAACCTAGTGACATTGTGGTACGTGCTTACGATGGTGCGAAGAGTGTTGTCCATGGCGAAGTAGTCCTCCCTATCAAGATAGGACCTCAAGTCTTCAATACTACCTTCCATGTAATGAACATTCGTCCTGCCTATTCCTGCTTACTGGGACGCCCTTGGATTCATGGGTCAGGTGCTGTAGCTTCGTCTCTCCATCAAAAGCTGAGGTATCCCACAGAGGGCAAAATTGTCACCGTGTGTGGAGAAGAAGAGTACATTGTCAGTAGTGTGCATACCTTCAGATACGTCGAGATGGATGGTGAATTCATTGAGACTCCTTGTCAGTCATTTGAAGTAGTTCCTCCGACCAATCCTGTCCTTAAGCCAACTTCCGGTGTGCCCAAGGTTATTCGGACTCCTCCTGCTATGATTTCCCTGAAGGACGCTCAAGCTGTGGTTGAAGATGGTGGCTGTACTGGCTGGGGTCAACTGATCGACGTACCGTACAAGTCTGACAAATTTGGCCTGGGGTTTAGCTCTGAGAAGGTAGCCAAGAGTCAAATTAATGCTATAGAAGACGCTGACAGCGATTGCGACCTGGATAGCTGGATTTTCCCAACAATTGGCGACGGACTCAATAATTGGAAGGCTGAAGACACTATCCCGATTTCCTTTAGTCAGGAGTAATTGTTATTGTCTATTTTGGTGTTGCAATTTTTTGTTTTTTTTTACAATTGAACTTCTCCAAGCGTTGTGTCTATGCCCGGGGCACAATAGCTAATTTGTTAAGGGTTTTGTCATTTTCATAAGCATATTCATATTCAATAAATCAATGGACCTTTTGCATTCAAATATTGCGCTCTTTGTCTTTTCTGTCATCTTCCAAACAAGCTATGTTTTCTTACACACACTCACGTAACGAATTGCAGATCCATACCCACTCTGGATCCTGTTGACAATAGTTCTACTACTGTTCATTATGACTTTGAAAATTCGATCTACCAAGCCGAGGATGGAAGTGAGGAAGATTGTGAAGTACCTGGAGAACTTGCCAGACTGTTACTGCAGGAAGAAAGGACTATACAGCCACACGAGGAGTCAGTTGAGACTGTAAATCTGGGTACTGAAGTAAACAAGAAAGAAGTCAAAATAGGAGCAGGCTTGGAAAACAGTGTCAAGAGAAGGTTGATTCAGATGTTGCATGACTATGTAGAGATTTTTGCTTGGTCTTATGAAGACATGCCAGGACTGGATACCGATATAGTAGTACATCGGCTGCCAACGAGGGAAGATTGTCGTCCTGTTAAGCAAAAGGTTCGTCGCATGCGTCCTGAAATGTCTGAGAAAATCAAAGCCGAGGTTATGAAACAATTTGATGCGGGTTTTCTGGCTGTTACTTCTTATCCTCAATGGGTTGCTAATGTGGTACCAGTGCCGAAGAAGGATGGCAAGGTGCGAATGTGTGTAGACTACAGAGATTTGAATAAAGCGAGTCCCAAAGACGACTTTCCACTTCCGCACATTGATGTTCTGGTAGATAACACCGCTCAACACAAGGTATTCTCATTCATGGATGGATTCTCAGGTTACAACCAGATTAAGATGGCACCTGAGGACATGGAGAAAACTACGTTTGTAACGCAATGGGGCACGTTCTGTTATAAAGTAATGCCATTTGGTTTAAAGAATGCAGGGGCAACGTACCAGCGTGCTATGGTGGTTTTGTTCCATGATATGATCCATCATGAAATAGAAGTGTATGTGGATGACATGATAGCCAGATCTCATACTGAGGGAGAGCATCTCGATCATTTATACAAACTGTTCGAGAGGTTGAAGAAATACAAGTTGAGGTTGAACCCGAACAAATGCACCTTTGGAGTAAGATCCGGCAAACTCTTGGGCTTTATTGTCAGTGGTAAAGGGATTGAGGTTGACCCGGCTAAGGTGAGGGCTATTCAAGAAATGCCAGTTCCCCGTACAGATAAAGAGGTCATAGGTTTCTTGGGACGGTTGAACTACATTGCCCGATTTATCTCCCATTTGACCGCTACTTGCAAACCCATCTTCAAATTACTGAGGAAAAATCAAGAGATGATATGGAATGATGAATGCCAAGAAGCTTTTGACAAAATCAAGAAGTATCTTCAAGAACCTCCAATTCTGATGCCATCAGTTGAAGGAAGACCTCTAATCATGTATTTGACCGTGTTAGAAAATTCAATGGGGTGTGTATTGGGGCAACATGACGAGTCCGGTCAAAAAGAGCATGCCATATACTACCTTAGCAAAAAGTTTACCGACTGTGAAACAAGATACTCACTGCTCGAGAGAACTTGTTGTGCTTTGGCCTGGGCTGCTCGCCGACTAAGACAGTATATGTTGAATCATACCACTGTGTTGACTTCTAAGATGGATCCCATCAAATACATATTCGAGAAACCTGCCCTCTCCGGAAGAATAGCAAGATGGCAGATGATCTTAACAGAGTATGACATCCAGTATACTACTCAGAAAGCAATCAAAGGAAGCGTGCTAGCTGATCATTTGGCTCATCAAGCGGTGGATGATTACCAATCTATGAATTTTGAGTTTCCAGATGAAGATGTCATGTCTGTTACCAATCATGAAGAACATGGACCGGATGAAGGACCCGCACCGGGATCCCGATGGACTATGGTTTTTGATGGATCTTCTAATGCGTTGGGCAACGGTGTTGGTGTCGTAATTATTTCTCCCAGGGGTTGCCATACACCTTTCACTGCTAGACTATGCTTTCATTGTACCAATAATATGCCTGAGTATGAAGCATGTATTTTGGGACTCAGAGTTGCCATAGACCTAAGGATCAAGTTTTTGAGTGTGTACGGAGACTCAGCATTAGTAATCAGTCAGATCAAAGGAGAATGGGACACTAAACATCCGAATCTCATCCCTTATCGAGAGAAGGTGTTGTCACTAATCCCATACTTTGGAGAGATTACATTCGAACATATCCCACGAGAAGAGAATCAGTTGGCAGACGCATTGGCTACCATGTCATCTATGTTCAGAGTCAGATGGGACAATGAAGCTCCCATGATCACCATTGAGCGATTGGATGAACCAGCACATTGTTATGAGCTTAATACTGATGAAGTGGAAGAGAAACCTTGGTTCCACGAAGTAAAAAGATATTTAGAAACTCAGGAGTACCCCGAAGGGGCATCCATCAATGACAGAAAATTTCTGAGGAAGTTCTCCGCTAAATTCTTTTTGAGTAATGGAGTATTATACAAACGTAATCATGATTCGACTTTGCTTCGCTGTGTGGATAAAAGGGAAGCAGAAAAGATTATGGGAGATATGCACGACGGTATTTTTGGGGCTCATTCTAGTGGACATACGATGGCCAAGAAGATTCTGAGATCAGGGTATTATTGGTCTACCATGGAAGCTGATTGCCACCATCACTCCAGAACCTGTCACAAGTGCCAGATATATGCGGATAAAGTACATGTGCCTCCTGCTCCGTTAAACGTGTTGACAGCCCCTTGGCCCTTTGCAATGTGGGGCATCGATATGATTGGGGAGATTAAACCTACTGCTTCTAATGGACATCGCTTCATCCTTGTCGCTATTGATTACTTTACAAAGTGGGTAGAGGCTGCCTCATTTGCTTCTGTCACCAAGAATGTGGTGGCACGGTTCATCAAGAATAGTCTTATTTGTCGGTATGGTATCCCTGAAAGGATTATCACCGACAATGGTACTAATTTGAACAACAAGATGATTACTGAACTCTGCACGCAGTTCAACGTAAAGCACCATAACTCTTCTCCGTACCGACCAAAGATGAATGGCGCTGTAGAAGCTGCTAATAAGAATATCAAGAAGATCATACAAAAGATGACGGTGACGTACAAAGACTGGCATGAGATGTTACCATTTGCTCTTCACGGTTATCGCACTTCAGTACGCACTTCGACAGGAGCAACTCCTTTCTCTTTAGTCTACGGAATGGAAGCCGTTTTACCAGTGGAAGTTCAGATCCCCTCTCTAAGAATCATGAAAGAGGCGGGCTTAGAGGAAGAGGAATGGATTCAGACTCGACTCGATCAGATAAACTTGATTGATGAGAAGAGACTTGCGGTTGTTTGTCATGGACAGATATATCAGAAGCGCATGACCCAGGCATTTAACAAAAAGGTCAAGAGACAGGTGTATCAAACTGGCGACTTGGTGCTCAAGCGTATCATTCTACCACAAGGTGATCCTAGAGGCAAATGGACTCCCACATACGAAGGGTCGTTTATAGTTAAGAAGGTATTCTCTGGTGGAGCCATGATACTAGCTACAATGGATGGCGAAGACTTCCCGCATCCCGTGAACGCAGACATAGTCAAAAAATACTACGCATAAAAGAGACCTGCTAGGTCGACGTACCTAGGCAAAAGTAAGGGCATCCCGGCGAACCAAAAGGGTTCGGGCAAAAATTAGGGATAAACATAAAAAATGTGCACCCGGCAAGTCGAAAACCTGAAAAGGCGGCTTGGGCAAAAAGGGGTATCCTGGTGGATTGAAAACCTGAAAAGGCGGTCCAGGCAAAAATTAGGGATCAAAGCGTATGACTATGTCCCATTCTCAGACAGCTTCATCCAAGTTCAGAGGACTGAACAAGCTAATCACTTCTATCCGACAGCAGGAGATGAGAGGCTTGAAGACATAATGACAGTAGTAGAATTAAAATCAATAGGGTTTTTCCTTCATAGCTTTCTTTATGTTCTCGACAATTTCCTCTTACTAGGATTTATGTCTCCTTGTACACAAATTGCCTGTTTATAGGCCCTTTTTCAAAATCAATAGAATTTTGTTTCCAAAAAAAAAAATGCTTTTGTTTTACTTTCTCTGTTTTGTTTGCGTAAACGTCCATTGATTTAGGTTGAATTAATATATGCATTTGGATATGATCGATGTTTACCAAAAATGCGTGCATAAAATAGAAATAGCGATTACTACTAGGCTTCAGGATCGAGGAGAAGGTCTAATCATGCTTTCCAATGAATCCGTTGCTAATCCTATTCCCCAGCAAAGCCAGTCATTCCCAGAAGAGAGTGGCATTACTAGACAAATGGGTCATCTCTTCCACCCCCAGCCAGGCTTCTGTTGAACATTTCTACCATCAGACAGAAATCAAGCATCCCCGGCTAAGAAAGGGTCATCGATACCAGTATCTCCCAACCAGAAGATTGAGATTTATTTTCCCCAGTAGAGTCCTCTGGAAGAACTTTTCAGATGCATAATTCATTCATTACAACATTTCACAGCATACGCATGCATACATCGTTCGCAGTTATTTTCGAAAGCATAAAACATCTCATGCATCATGACATGGCATGAAGCTAACTTTATGTTTCAGGTTAATTATTCCCCTGATACAGTCAAAACAAAGGTCCAGTCAGACGGACATCCTCATCAATTACGTTCAGGATTCAACTACATCTTTCAGATATACTCCATGTCAACATTCATTCTGACATCCTCCTAACGATGGCATCTATAAGCCCATCCCAGACATTTATTGCAAATACAACATATACAAATACTATCAGATATAGCCTAGCGTACGGTTCATTCTGATTCAGCTCAACATATGACTCCTTCAACTCAGATACGATCTAACGTACGATCCATTCTGACCTTCAACTACTCCAATACGGTCTAACGTACGACCCATTTGGATCTTCAGCTCGGATACAGCCTAACGTACGATTCATTCTGATTCAGTCCAACATATGATTCCATCAACTATTTCAAGACGGTCTAGCGTATGACCCAGTCGGATGTTCATCCCCTCAGATGCTACCTAGCGTACGGTACATTCTGACGTGTAGTCTAGCATATGACTACTCTTTTCATCATCAGATACAGCCTAACGGACGGCTCAGTCTACAACTCAGATACGATCTAGCATACGATCCATTCTGATCCTTCACCCCCAGTAACGATACAGCCTAACGGACGGCTCGTTCCGCAACTCAGATACGATCTAGCGTACGATCCATTCTGATCCTTTATCCCCAGCAGTGTATGACTCATTCGGATTCTTATCTCATTTTGATTCGGCGCAACATATTACTCCTCCAACAATACGGTCTAGCGTACGACCCATTCGGATCTTCATTCCTCAGATACTACCTAGCGTACGGTACATCCCGAGGTGTAGTCTAGCGTACGACTACTTTTCGTCAGATACAGCCTAACAGACGGCCCATTCTGCAACTCAGATACGATCTAGCGTATGATCCATTCTGATCTGTTATCCCCAGCGGCGTATGATCCATTCTAATTCCCCAGTGAAGTCGACGGCCTAATGAATGACTCACTATACGGTCTAGCGTATGACCCAGTGACACCCATGACTTCAGATATCTTCTAACGTACGACGTACTCTGAGGCTCTCATCATCAAACTTCCTAGATGGCATCTTTAAACCCATCTCCATCAAGACTAACTAATTGACAAGTGCAAATTTTTGGGGCATCCTAAGTGTTCAATAATCTTCCACCTCCAGACCACGAATGGCGTACATACCATTCTGACTCTCTCGGTTCAAGAATATTGAACAGGGGCAGCTGTCATACCCCAAAATTTGCCCATTAATATTTCAAGACATTTTTCAGGGCACTCCGACTCATTTTTATGACACTGATCTTAAAGGAACAAAGGCCCAGCTCACGAGTGGCCCAATCCAGAAAATGGCCCAAACTGGCCTGCTCGCTAGGCGAGCAAATCCTTCGCCTAGCGAACGTTCGCTACACGCTCGCCTAGCGAAGCTGGCAGAAAACAGAAAATTCTGGGCTTCACTCTGAGCCCATTAGGTCACAAAAAAGAGCATTATAAATACCAGCACTTTAGTAATGAAAAGGGGGACGAAAACGGAGAGAGGAGAACCCTAGTAAGCAAACCCTAACACTCACGGAGGCAAACCCTGAAGGAACTCGGCGGCATCAAGGTTTACCTCCGCCCAACTCAATCCGATCTGCCGATTCAAAGTCGCAACTCAATTGCAAACAGGTTTACATTGCTATTACTGCCTTGTGTTCTTAATTCGCATATGGCATTATGATTAAATTTATGAAAATATCTTAAGTTTGTCATGTGAATTTTAGTGTGTACTTGAATACCTTAAATGATTAACCATATAATTGTTGTAATGAAAGCCATAAGGCATAAAATTGGTTGAAATTGTACTGATATCAAAACCAGAATCCGCAGACGCTCGCTAGCACGTCGCTAAGCGAGCATGCAGCGAGTATTCGCTAAGCCTTCGCTAGGCGAGGCAGGCGCGAACCTGACAGTAGCCGACTTTTCTGTTCTGATTTTTCACTCATGTTTTATCATAGCCAGGCATTGTTTATCTGATCCTATTACTGTTGTGATTTCTTTTGTGGTGTAATCCTCGATTGCACCTTGATTTGGTGTTCTGACATGTTTTGTTGAGTTTTGTAAAGGTTCACATACCCCAGGAAAAGATTGCTGTTTAGGTCTTCCACTTTATTTGTGGGATACCCTTGTGAAGAGCTGCTCTAAATTGCTTAATTAATTTTAATGTATTAATTTTAATGTATTATTTTTAATGTATTGATTTTAATGTGGAGATTCATCCTAATTACCTAATTAACTTTAAAACATGGCCTTTAAATATGTGATCTTGGACCTCTCTTTTGCCTTACGATATTACGGTATTACGGTCATGTCCCGCGAATGTGGGGATACACTTAGCAAAGACCCTTCGATTAAATCATCATAAAATAAATCATGGTCCCTCGGATGTTGCCTCGAATATATGATTTTTGTCCCTCGATGACCCTTCGGTGTAGCCTACGGTTAAATGATGATCGTCCCTTCGAATGCTAAGGTATCCTTACAACTGTTGCCTTCAATGACCTACCAATGACCCTACGATGACCCTTAAACATCCAAAGGGTAAAATTACTTACTTCTCAATAGTAAGGACAGTTTTACCCTCATAAGGATAGGAAACGTTCATAACGACCTTAGGAAGGTATAACTCTCAATTGCTGGATCATAACCTAAAACATTTCCCACCCCTCACACTTTGCAAATCCTAGAAAATCACCACTTGGTATACGTTCATACTAGAATCATTACCAAGTTACATTTTTCTAAACCGTTTTCAAAATCAAACAAGATAAATACTTTGTATACATTCATACGAGAATCATTACAAAGTTAAACTCTCTTTTCGAAACATTTTTTAAACAATTCACGACCACTTTTCAGACAAAAATATAAGCGATCCAGCAATTAAGAGCCCATGGATAACCATGGATACAAAGGGTGCTAACACCTTCCCTTTGTATAATGTACCTCCCGAACCCAAAATCTATTGAGGTCTTTCCTGTTCTTTTCCACCTTTCCTTATTGGATAAAAGAAAAGTCGGTGGCGACTCTTGCTATCCGCGACATTGCGATAAAAAGCAAAACACCCCAAGTCAGTTCACCGTATGACAGTGCCATAAGGCAAATTTAGCGCTATGTTAAGCAATCGTAATTGGACTTATGTAGAAGTCACAACTATCTGAGGCCGGTCAATAATAATGTAGGCAACAACACAAGTTAGAAGTCTTGATTAGTGAACCAAGTTCCAACAACTTGCCATGCCAAAAAGAAAAAAGAGAATTGATCTTGTATTGGTTTAAGCCTTTTGCATGATTTAGAAAACAACCTATCCTTAATGCAAAGCCATTCACTTGATCAATTGATCAAGATGAATTAGATTTGGATCAAGGAAGATTAAGTCTCCCTAATCAATGCTAACTTATCAACCTTCAACTCATTGATCAAAAAGGAAGAAGAAAGAAGAAGAAGAAGATGAAGAATGGATAATAAAAAAATTGAAAGATCAAAATGCATAAAGTGAAATAAGATGTACCAATCCATATGTATTGACCAAATGACATTGAAAGTCAAAGTCAAACAATGATAAATCAGAAATGAGATGAAGATTGGAAATCAAACCATAAGCAAAATATTTTTTGGCATTTTTAATATTAAAATAAACTTGAATTAAAAATAAAAGAAAGGTCAAACTTCAAAATCACTTCAAATCAACCTTGAAAGGTTCAAGTGATTTATCCCAAGTTCAACAAGGTCAAACAAAGTTTGACAAAAAATTTCAGCATTTTTAAAAGTCAGAAACTACTTTTAATCAATTAAAAATGAATAAAAATAACCTAATTGAACTAAAATCTCAAATAAATCTCAAATCAATTTAAAAATTGATGAGAATATTTTTCATAGATCCATCATTATTGAAATAGGTTAGGAAAATATTTTTGTATTTTTTTAATATAAAAAACTATTTAAAATGAATTAAAAATAACCAGAAAAGAGAAAATTCACAAAAAATATCAAATGATGAAATAAAAAATATTAAAAATCAGAAATAGAAACTAGAATTTATTTGGAGACTAATGCAATTGGTCCCATAATTTTTGGATTAAAAATGAGAGAGATATTGATTTTTGAAATAAAAGGGAATTAAAGAAAATAAAATCAGAAAATAAAAAATGCAAAAAACAAGGAGCGTTAGATCTGAGCTCATTAATTGAGCTGGCAGATCACACGCTCCAGAGGCGCGCTCCCACCATACGCCTTGGTCAACTGAACCACACGCAGCATTAAAACAAGTCATAAGAAGGAAAGGCTCTGATTAAATCTGGAAAACGAATCCAAGGGTCCACAATGCATCTGGCAAAGGGACAGCCACCGGAGCCACCTTCTTCTCCGGTGAGCTTGGATTTTCCGGCCACATTTGCAGACAACAAAATCTCTACCAAAATGCATGATCTATACATCTTTGGAAAGCTGGGATGATGTACATCATCCCTGTGCCACTTAATTCCACTCTAGATCTATATATTGAGAGAAATCAGAGATGGAAGTTCTGTGGTGTTCATCATGAACTCAATGGATTTCAAAAATTAAATGCACAATCATGATGCCTCTATTGAGAGGACTTCAGCCAACACAAGATCCAAGCAAATATGTCAATATATTATGAGTTTCGAAGAAAAAACCAGTTGCATAACAACCTTGATTTCTGGAGGCTTGAGCTCGATTCCTTGCTTTCTCTATCAAAACAGAAGATCAATGGAGTTAAGTATGAAGGTTTAGAAGCTTTAGATCTAAGGATTCAACCAGATGTAGTTGAATTTTGGATCTGAAAAATTTAGAGAAAAATGAACTAGCTTCTTTGGTGAGAGGTTGGGTTTTGATTTCTGCAGCAATTCAGGTTTAATCAGGTGTGTATTTTGAATGGAATAGGGTCTCTATTTATAGAGGAAATGGCAAGGAGAATGTGATCAAAGCCGTGTGCATGAATTTGGATAATCCTTGCATGGGCTTGCGTGATCATGCACAAAGCCCAAAACCAAAGCCAAATGCAATCTGAAATCAAACCAAGATGGAATGGACGTGTAATTTGAATGGCAAATGCTTATGTATGGAATTTTGAAGTGTTATGCATAATTGAACCAAAAGCTTTTCCTCTTCGAAAATACCACTTGCCAAATCTAAACATGATCATGTGAGTAATGGTTGGAAAGGTCTTGATGTAAGGAACAATTGTTATGTTGGACAAAAATCCATTTGAAGTGTGGAAATTAGTGAATTTTGAGTTTAAAGTGTAGTGTGCAAAACATGTCAAGGCAAAGTTTCTAAATTTGGCCAATTTTCAAGCCCTTCTGTTTTGATGATGCAAGCTTCAAATGAAAAACCTCCAACATCAAAGTTATATATCTTTTCAAGACAATCAAAATGGACTTACATTTTGCATCATTTGGATTTTTGATGAAAGAGTTATGGGCACTTGAAGTTGGACTTTTTTGTCTTTTAATGCATTTGACCCAAAAGGACCTATAATGTCTTGCATTATCACATGTATTTCCTTTGAGATTTTTAAATTTTGTCCAACATAACATTTTAAGTAGACATATTAAGCTTTCAAATTCATTTGATCCCACCTCAAAATCATAAAAAATGAATGAGTTATGTCCTTGGGAAGCTGACCTAAAATTAGGGTTTCAGTCAAAATGACCTATAATGTATTGGAATGGGAGATGGCCTTCCAAGCTTCAAATCAATTTTTTATGAACATGAAAGTTGTTCATATTGTCCTTAATAACATTTTTTCTTTTGGAATCATCTCCATTTGACCAACACATAAAAAGTTAGGTCTCAGTGCATTTCAAAATAGTCAGATGAATTGACTGATCAACTTCTCAAGTCCATGCCTCATATCTTGATGAATTGATGATTGAGGACACTCAAATAAGTTCAAATATGCATGAAATGATGAATTAAATAACTTCCCTTGATTGTATTTGATCATGGGCTGAGGTTGCTTCAGGAGCAAGGCATTGTGGTGCACAGATGAATTAGGGTTTCTTTGGGGAACCAACCTCAAACCCTTTGACTTGCTTTGATCAAAATGATGAATTGAGATACTAGGGGGGCATACTTGATGGATGAGAGCTTTGGGAACCATTACCATTCTTGCTATCATCTCCTCTTGACCTTACCATTGCATAAGTGATCTTCTTGAAGCTCTTGACCTTGTGATTGCTCAAGCTACAAACAAAAGATGTTAGTGACATATTTTTGTGCTTTTGGTTAGTAAACAAAATAAGAAAAGCAATGATATACAATTCAAGCATGCTTGGTGATCTCAAACCACTCTCAAGAAGTCCCACCCAAAGGCAAAGGGAACCAAGATGCTAAGGATACTTGAGGCAATGCAAATGCAATGTTATGATGCCATGAGGGATCTTAGGGACAAAATTAGGGTCTTACAATCTAGAGAAGAACACAAAGCGAGACAGCCAAAGAGTTAGAAAGACCACATGTTCTTCAGTGCTCATAGGGCCCGAAGATGTAGCATGATGATCAATGAAGTTATTGTATGTCGGTTTGCAAGAATCATCAACGTCGAACCTTAGAGAGACTGGTGCTACGGCTTCACAGTCGAAGACTTCGCCGGTCGGTTTTAGGCCTGTAATGGCAGCAATATCTAAAAGCGTCGGCGTAATCATGCCACACTTTGTATGTAAGGAGTTGGTCGAGCTTTCCTAGAATTGGAGGGCAGCCAGCAACATGCCACATGATTGAGGGGGGCCACAACGAGCAATCTGCAAAAGGGTATATATACCTATTCGTTTCCAATGGTCGATTTTCTCTGCCTCTGAACGATCCATCCAAGCACAAAACTTATGACAATTCTTGGGGGAGCAGTTCTAAAGTTCCTTTCGACATAATGGAGGGAGAAAGGTTTTTGAGAAGAAACTAGTGGTTCAGAAAGATGACTGGTAGGAAAAAAGGAATTTTTCTTAGTTATCTCAGGTTGACGATTCTCTGGGAGTGGACCTAAGAATGCTAGAGGTTTGTCAGATAGGGAGAAAGGGATTAATACCCGAGAACGCCAGATTTTGGCTTTTTCTTCAGCAAAGGGAGGTTCAGGAACATATTCCTTGCCATCAATGGTGAGTGGTTGCGTGAGCTTCGCAACAGATGGAAGTGTTTTGTTTTTGCTTGAGTTGGCCATGGAAGAAGTTGAAGGTTTGAAGAAGAGAGGAGTTTTGTTCATTTTCGTTTACTGAAGCAGATGGTAAAGATGAAGAGCAAAAAAAGGAAAGAAGAAGAAGAAACAAGGGTCTTATAAGAGTTTAAACCCTAGGAAAAGAAAAAATGGACGTTTGATTTTCTTTTCTCTGATACATGTGCCCATGTTCCCACATCTGCAGACACGTGGAGGAGAAGGGGCAGTCGTGGATGGAGACATGTTTCCGTCATAAAGACGTGAAATGATGGAGACGTGATTTTGTGAGTCTCGAGAGAAAAAAGAGATGTTTGTCATGATTAGATGACGTCAGCAGCATGGAACAAGCAGTTGTACCACCAAGTAGAAGTGGAAACGGTAAAGAGAAATTCGACATCTCAAAGATGCCATTATCTCATAAAAAGTCGACATTCAAAAATGGCATCTCTGGGGGGCATTTTGTTACCACAAGAAATTGATAGGGTATGTTGAAGGCGTAACTAATGAAAACGCTCTATGGATTTAAGGATTATACCCCACCAAGGGGAGATTTGAAAGAAAAGCTGAGCCCAAGATAAGCAAGAGCTGGGAAAATCACAAGTTACCAGAAGATGAAATCGACGGAAGAAGCAAGTTTGGTCAAAACCCGTTCTATCGATTGAACCGGAGATGAGGACTTAAGAAGTTCTTGATTGTACCAAACACATAGGGGATGGTGTCGACATAAATACCTGAGCGGGACAAATTTGAAATTCAAAATGGTTAGCAGTTACAAGGAGAACAAGCTCCAAAGATATGGAGTAGTTTTTAGATCGTGTGGCACGACGTCTGTCCACAGACAATTATTTTTGAGTAGTTTTGCTTGTAGACAGTTTCTTTAGTTCATTATAAATAGGGGATCCCACAGAGGACTCGAGGTGTTCACTTTGTACCAAAATCACTTGTAAAAAACTTCACCTTCCCAGCGCGAGGAAGCAAGAGTTTTTAAGAGTGCTATGTACATGAATCACCATATTTACTTCAATGCAACTTCCTTATTTTTCAATTGTTCCCATTGAACACTTTATTTTAATTTCATTTACGTTTAAATTATCCTTTTATGTTGTCGTCTACGTTGTCGATACTAATTCTATTACGATAATAGAATTCACCAAAAGCGTGTTCGTTGTGTATGTCTTTTGAATATTATAGCGTTGTCGGTCACGAGTCACCCATAGTCTACAGCATCATCATTTTGTGTGGAAAAACCTTTGCTTGTTCAATATTTTGTCAGAAGTCGTTTCTCACAAAGTTAATAGTCCGTCGAATTGAACGAGTTACCCTGTTACATTAGCACATGTCTTAAGATCAACTGGTCGATCCTGCAAGTAACCCTTAGTTTTAAGGCTTAGGGAGGACCAGCGGTTGTTTACCAATTTCCACAGTAAACACATGTATGATGAGACTTTAAGTCCCTCAGGTAATGCGTTTAATTAAGCTTGTCTGATGAGGCTCTAAGTCCATTAGGCGAGACTTTTAGAGGATTATGTCTGATGAGAATATAATTTGAATCCCTCAAGAAAGACTTTATGTTGAGCCAGTTTGATGATACTCTAAGTCCTCCACTTTATACTTTAAGTTGAGCCTGTTTGATGAGACTTTATGTCCCTCAAGAGAGACATTAAGTTAGGCATGTCTGATGAGACTCTAAGTCCCTCAGACTAGGCGTTTAGTTAAGCATGTCTGATGAGACTCTAAATCTCTCATGTGAGGCGTTTATATGAGGTTGTCCCCCTTCACATATAGCTCATACATATTACTATGAGGGAGGAAATGATCTTCTAGTGGAAGTCCAACATTTGTTTATTGTCTTAAGTGGTGTCAAGTATCTTCTTGTGGAATTCCATCATACTTGCATTGCCTTACGAGACAACAAGGATCTTCCTGTGAAAGTCTAACATTCGTGTATTGCATTAATAGGTGGCAGGGATCTTCGTGTGGAAGTCCAACATGCTTATATTGTCTTAAGAGGCAACAAGGATCTTCTTATGGAAGTTCATCATTCGTGTATCGCTTTAAGAGGTGGCAAGGATCTTCCTGAGAAAGTCTGACATACTTAACAGTAAAACTAAACATTCTTCTAGTGTCGAGAGTCTCTTGTATCAGTGTTCGAATGTACTTCATCGTCTTCATGCCAGAGAGTTTAGACATAATGTACGCTCTAATTTTTACTTCACTTCGAAAGACTCGAAGTGTGTTAATAAATCTTGCACCATGTGAAGATATTTTATAAGTCGAGGCTCTTATACCTAGTATTCCCCAGCGACTTAATTGGAAACCAATTAGGAATCACTTTTTTCCTTTAGTCTTGAATTCAAATTTTTATGATTTCTTGATCAGTATGTTACCTAGTCCTTCTAGCACTATCTTGATGTCGCTGCCCTTGATGTTTGAGGTGCAACCTGTGGAACCTTATTTTGCAGGTTACTTCTATGAGATATTCCTTTAATGAGGACAACTACTTTTAATGATGACAACTAGTGTTTAATGATGACAACTAGCCTTTGATGACAACAACTAAAGTCAAGCATAAAATAGTTAAAGATGAAAACCAAATTATTAAGGTTTCATGGACTTGAATCTTTAGTTATGGAAACCAAATGGAATATAACTTAAGCCTCATCTCAAATTAAAACTTAAGAAATTGTCTATAAGAATGAAGCATATGACAATTCTTGAAGTATATGAAATTCGGCCTCGATACGTCTGAGTGACTATATTGTAAAAGCATAAACGAATTCTTGTAAAGTGCATGGCTAATCATACACACACATAAACAAGTTTTCAAACTCATTTTTCTCAGTAAAATTCGTTTAAATATGATTTCAAGTCTCTCTAGACAAGTTGGGAACTGTCAAAAAAGATATGGGTGACACGCCGCAAGTGCGCGACTTTACGAAGTAGTAAAAAGTTTATCGAACCACAGAGACCAATGGTTTAAGTACTTTTTTTAAATTTTGTTCTATCAATGTATATATAGAGGAATCAATAATTTGATGTGTTAGTAAAAATAACTTATATAAATAATACTTATATGAAAATAACTTAATTATAAAATCACTTAAATCACAATGGAGGCAAACAGGACTTAGGGTTATAGTTCTCACTCTAACACGTTCATATAATCGAGTCACTTATATTACGAAAGTTTCGACACAAGTTATAAAAAAATACATAAATATGGGCAATACATGCTTTCTCCAGCGCATTGTCATATCGATGACGAATAAGTCATCTGCTTTCGCACGAGCAGATTATTCATCAAGGATTCGTTACTTTTGCTCGGCTATAGAACTTTCACAAATTTATCCAAGTGCTTTCGTTGTATTGGACATGTTTGTTTAAAAATTTGCGCTCCGGTACCGACACATTTCCTTTCAGACTAAGGTCAATACCTGAGAACACTTTACTTTCATACAAGGGTTGGAATGCATAAACCGAGTCATTAAAATAAACTTAGAAAAAATACCCTCGTAATCGACATGTGACAGATCATACAAACGGTTATAAGATGATCCTCATAATCCATAGCTCTTAATGGACTACTCACTCATTGTGAGGGAAAACATAATTAAATCGATGTTCACAAATAAGTTTATAATAAATAATTGAAGAAAACAAGCAATTGAAATAAAAACAAATAGGAAAACCTGAATTGAAAAGCTTAAATCCAGTGCTCTAATGGAGACTTGAGTAAAAAGTAAAAATAAAATACGTAGAACTCTTGCCGAATAAAATCTATAAACCCTAAACTCATAACCAACTATGAGTTTTATAGGAAAAAAAACTAAAACTAGGATAAAATATCTTTGTTCAATGGTCATTATATAACAAATATACCAATATTAACATGCCAAAAGCCAAAAACATGAGAATCAGTCTAAAATAGGAAAGAACTAAAGTGTATCTCTCCCTCCTGCTACGGGTGGTCGTAGCATGCTTTTGCTTCATGTACTAGAAACATCAAAATGAGGGACTCCTAGGACCTTTCTGCTACGGCCCGTAGCAACCCTTTGGATTTTGTATGAGGAATTTCTGACTTTTGACATTTTTCCATATTTCACTTGTTTTCGATCCTTTTTCACCTCGAACACTCATTAGACCCTAAAAATGGCAAAAACACACAATCAAAGCATAAAATACGAGAAACTGAAACAAATCGAACAAAAAGCGATAAAATTCTAAGTAAAAATGACTAGAAATAACGATATGAAAACCACTTATCAAACTCCCCCAAACTTAGACTGTTGTTTGTCCTCAAGAAACAAAGCTTGCTTATGCAAATTTTTGGATCAAGCAGTTCACTATGTTGGAAGAAAATTGGTTTGTCCAATATCCCTTAGGTTTTTATGATAACAAAGTATTTAAAGAACAATTGGATAATACTAATAGTTGTTCAAGTGTGTATGACCATAGACTAAAATTTCATGAAAGTTGAAATATTGGTTCTGACTATGAACATCTAAAGAGAAGCTTAAAGACCAGAATCTGATGGATCAGAAGCTGAAGACCAGACTCTGAAGAAGCCAACTTCTCAAGAAGTCAACGCCTAAAGGTCAGAGTCTGAAAGAGTCAGCATCTAAAGACCAAAATCTGATGAAGTCTGCCTTTGCTAATAGAACCTAAAGACTAGTTAAAGCGCAAGTACCAAGGTGACTCTGATAGGTTTCTGTCAACCTATGATCCTACTTTGTCACGTGAATACCTAAGAGCTTTTTCTTCATAGATTATATTGTGATGCAACTTGCTGTTGCTAAAACAAAACACTAAAAGGTTGACTTTCCCAACGCAAGTTAGAGAGCCTCAAATGATTGGTTAAGTGTATGTAAAGGTTTTCCTTAGGTCATTATCCCCCCTCTTACTCTTTGAGGAAATCTCCTTTTATACTCCCTCAACCATCAATGGTCCTTCAAGGGGTGTTTCTTCATATTCCTTATTAAGGGGACTTGAAATAACGTCTGTCGTCTTCCATAATCATCACATAACGTCTTTTTCCTCAAATTATATAACCCATTCCCCTAGCACCATCGTCGGACCCAACTTGGTTCTTCAGTGATAATACGAGATCGGCTCTGACTTGCCTACCTTATTTCTAATCGAACCTAATTGGATTTTGATTTGTGTAAGGATATGGATACTCAGCCTTTTTGTCTCTTCGTACTTGGTTCTAAAAAGCCCGCCTCAAGGAATTATGGAATGTACATAAGCCCCCCGATCACAAAGTTCTATTTGGATTGAAGTGTTTGGTCAAGATAATCTCGAAACTTCCTCTTCCCTAGACCAACCTCCTACTCGGCGAATAATCGAGGTGTCAGTCATCCTAATGATGACAAATCTTTCTCTTTCCTAATCATGATGGTTTTTATGGGAACTCTCACTTGTCATCATTGCTCTTTTTTTATATTTATTCTTGACCGTTACAAACTTGTTTTTAAAAGGATTTTGTTTCTTCATTTTGTTTATTTATCAAAACTAGTGTTTGCGAACAAATTTCTTCTTCATTTCTTATTTGATTCATTTTCTATCTTAAGCCTCAAGTATCGTTTTCTTTTCCCTTGTTCGTTCTTTTTTTCTTTCATTATGTTAAGCTTTGTGATGCGTTCGCTTTCGACCGCTCAGAATCCTTTGTGATGCGTTCGCTTTCGACCACTCAGAATCCTTTGTGATGCTCGACTAGATCCAACGTTTCTCGATTAGATTGATTATGTGATATTGGTATGGTAACCTTGCGACGCGGAGGGAGAAGGGCCCACATACTCGTTATATGGTAGTTTCTTACTTCGCTACTAGGCTTCCGCTTCTTAGACCTTGCGTCCCATCGGGAACAACTATAAATTATAGTTTCATACATAATCAATTCTAGAGACAAAATTAATTTTATTTTTTAAAAAGTATATTTGTCAAAAATCATTTATATACCCTCAAAATCATTTTTAACTTTTCTAAAAGTGGAACCAAACCTACACTAAATTTATGTTTTATTCAATATTTCAAATTCAACCCAGACACATATCTCCTATCAAATATAGGCAATAAGGATAACGACATTTTCATTAAGTCGCATTATTTTAAGCTTTATTGGATTGACGTTAAGTTTTCATTCTTTAACCATTGTATAAATGAAGACGTTGACTAGTATCAGTCTTCAAGTTTCATGGCCCACCTGCATCTCGATTATATTTTCAAATTCAATAAGACTTTCTATATAAAAGGGATGCCATATTTGAGTACATTAAATTTAAAAACCAATTAGCCTATATTTGGTGTATTTAATCATTAAATTGATTGTTGGTGCATTGTGTTTTATGTTATTACATTTACCATGTAAATTGGTATTTTTTTGTGCATTTTCTATTTGGTGTATTTTCATCGTATGATAAAGTTCGCATGGATCATGTTTCTTCCAAACATGTTTAATATATTTTCACAACTTTCAATTCATTATATTCGAATGAATTGAATTTAATGATTTTTACAAAATAAAATACTCAATCAACAAAATAAAAAAAATTATTTTGCTCTGTTTCACACTACTCCTCTTTATTTATTTTAGAATATTCAAATATAACAGTTAAATTAAAAAATATTTTTAAATTTAGAAGAAAAAAACATAATAGTTAGATTCCACTTTGTTTCATTCTAGTTTAATATACTTTAGTTTTTCTGCTATTACTATCAATTTGATTGATAGTTTTCATTTTATTTTGGAATACTTTTTCCATCCTTACGGATACTCCCACACCACTATGAAAAGTCCAGATTATCCATATAATTCAGAGATAAATCTTCGGATACATCTATTTTAGTCATTTCTCAAGTCAAATAAAAGATGCACCTTCGTTGTGCCAAAAATTAATCGGAGATGCATCTGTATATGTATAAAAAGTGTGTCTGAAGAAACATCTACTTAAACACCATTTATTCAAAAAGTTCTACAACAATGAACATTCTTATCCATTCATCTGAACACCATTCATTATAGTTCTGCAACATTGAAATTTCTCCTTTTTTTCAGCATCTCAAACATTCAAACTACTTCTCATCATTTTGATTAGGTAACTACTCCTCCTTTTTATTTTTTGATTTGTAGATAGTTGTTTAGCCTACATTAGATGTATTAGGTACTATAGACAATAGTGTAAACGAAATTGATATGCTAGAAGAAAATGCATTGAGGTTTTTTTGGGACAGTTAGGGCATAAATGGCGTATCGGCCATGGGAGACAATTACGGGTTTGTCCGGAGATGCAACTCCGAATTTGGTCTGCATTGTTTTCGGAGATACATCTCCGGATTTGACTTTGGAAAAACTTTGGTTTATTATGTGGAATTTGTGAATTTCTCCATACATGTTGTTTATAACTGTCTGTTTCTAACACATGTGCAATGGCTGATGACAACACTGGTTGGATTAGACTCATGCGTGTGTCCTAAATTGTGTTGGTACAACGTGAGAGGACCGCAACGAGGACCATGATGCCACGAGTTGCTAATAACTCGTTTGATGGTGCATCTACTTTGCAGCCCTGAGGTTCCCATCTGTTTGTTCTCATAGCCGACTCTCAGGCCTCACAGGCAGCATAACCTAAAGTTCCTAAAACCTATGTTGACTCTGAAGCCCTTAAAGCCTAGGAGGAAATTGTTGTCGATCCCAATGTCCCATTAGATAGTTACTCAAGAGGCCCATTTGACACCTCTTTACTACATCTTTATGCAATCCATGTTGCTAGGCATGTCTGGCATTGAGAGGTATATTTCTTTTCTTTTGCAATACATATGTTGTCAACTAATTAAATTCATACTGATGGTTATATTTTTTTATAGAAGCGTGATCGTTTGAAATTTCTTAACCACAACATGAAGGTTTTGGAGCTGCCACAATCCACTACTGCTTGGTTCGTTGATGTTATCCGTTATTTCAAGCTTGTCGGTTTATGCTATTCGGCTTACATGACCATAAACCACGTCATGTTGGTGGCTTTTGCTGAAAGGTGGCACTCAAAGATGTCATATTTCCACCTACCTATAGGCGAGATGACCATCACCTTGGATGACGTCTCATGCCTTCTGCATCTTCCCATCAGGGAGATAGATTATTGGACCACGGCAGGATCATGCGAGAGGAAGGGGTCGACATGATAATGCGCCATTTGAGGGTTGACCCTACTAAGGTCGCACAGGAGGCACATGACACTAGAGGTGCTCATGCGAGATTTAGTTTTTTGGAAAAGATTTATAAAGGCCATTTGCGAGGGGCCTTAGATGTTGATGTTAATGGCATGCAGGTTGAGTATCATTGCGCATTGAGGTGTTACCTCTTGTTCCTGGTTGGCACATCCATGTTTGTGGAAAAAAGTACAACCTATGTCGATGTTGTCTACCTTAAGTACTTCACAGACCTGACTGCGATTCACGAGTACAACTGACGCATCACTTCTTTGGTCTAGCTGTAGTCGAAGATGCGCGAGAGTTGTCTTTGGAAGATAAAGCAAATGACAGGGAGTTGCACGTTCTTATGGTAATTTTTTATTACTAATATTTTCATAATCCATTTGTTACACTTGTAATTAATATTGTATCTGAATCATTTGCAGGGATAAATCATCTCTCATTTCCCTCACATCACCGGATGGAAAGTTGCGCCTGCCTACGATGAGGATTGGCCACGTGCAGCCGCTTTTGTTCTGTACAGGGGGAATGGTGCGGCCGAGCCATTCAAAGTCTCTCTTGATTGTATGGTACCATGTGATTGCTTTTACCCATACTAGGGTCACCGTCATACACGTTAGTTTGACGTCATTTACTTATACTCCGGATGATTGGCATACGAGTCATCTCTTATGTATCCCTATCTGCCCTTGCGAGTGGTACGCTAGTTTGGCTACTTGCAGATTATTCAAAGACCTCCCCATGAGTTCATTCCTCCCGACATTCGTCGCATAGATCTACAAGCGAACTGGATGATTCCAAGAGTTACCTAGAATCATAGAAGTATTGCAGGGAGCTAGCTCTTATACAATGGGTTGTTGTTGAGGGCTACATGACATGGTTCTATAGGGTGTCACACCTTATCACTACGTTAGACGCTCCTGGAGGACTACTTAGGTCAGCTAATTAATAGGTACTTGAGGTTCAGAATGAGCAGACAGAGAGCGTGAATGCGATTTTTCGGCGTGTTGCGAAGATGGGTAGAACAACCATAGAGTCGGGACTCTTTCAGGATGACACTACTCAGTTGTCCCCCGTGGAGCGCATTGTTATCGAGTTACGACATGTCGTGCAGTAATGGCGGAGGAAAAGGCAGGAGTTAGACATACCTAGTAGTTAGTTTATGTTTGGATGTATGACTTTTTAGTATTTTTGGATAAATGTTATATATAGTCTTGACTTTTTGGATTAATGTATAACTTTTTGCTTTCATTTTAATTTAATATAACTTTATTTTATGTTGATTTTACTTTGATATAAGTTGACCTAAAAAATTATGATGTTAGGACAATGCTGATGTTCTAAAATGATTCAAAGAGTTATTCGAAGATGTATCTCGGGATACACCCAAACGATATACAAAGATGCATCTCCAGACCTTAATTTGATTTTGGATGCGTCTTTTATGTCCTTTTGTTTTGGCAATGGTTTTATGGCTGTCACCTTTTGTTTTGGCAATGGTTTTATGCCTTTCAACAACCCTTCTCAGACTTTGTCCAAAGCCATAAATGTATATGCTCCATAATAGGTTGCGTCCATAAGATCCTTTCGAATATGATCAAAATGAAAATTTTAAAAGATCCCTGAAAAATGCATGGTGTGAATTAAGAATCTCTCATCTTTCTAAGGCTGCTTGTGGTCATGAGAAACTTATGACTCACATTTTGAATCAATTCAGGATTGATGCAAGTTTAAGGATTAATTGTTCAAAGTCCAAGGCCATCTTTCCTTATACATGTATTTTGGTTCTCCAATTTTGGCTAGAAGAATTGAGGATCATTTTAATTACATTATGCACAAAATGGACATGCTTACGGTACGGTACATTGAATATTGGCATGCCCAACACTCTTCAATAGTTAAATATCAAACAATTAACTGTTATAGATCTTCTGCTAACCAAACTTGCCTGCTTTGCAGAGACGACACGCCTCAGACAGTTCACTCATTTATCTCGCAATCTATCTCTAGTTGATAGAATTAGACAAACATGCTTCAAAAAATTTCAAATCATCCTAGAAACGGGCTAGCTACTAAAATGTCTATAAAAGCTACTTCAAAAGAATTGTTAAAACATTTAAAGAGGGGAGCAAACATGTTCAGGGGCATGTCATTAACATTCTGATACTTCCTAAATACTAGTTCTCACTTGAGCTTCACAGTTTCACTTTAACATTTCTTCTTTTTTTTCCAATCTTTTGAGTATATATTCAGAAAACTAATGATTAATCAACGAGTGACTTTTACCTCAAAATCTATTTTTCAATAATATGAATATTCAGAAAATTAATTACCAAAGGAAATGAAAACGAATAGTCTGCTGTCAACACAAATGACTCATTGGTATGTGCTTGGCATTTTCAACCTCCGTATTCAAAATTACCATAAAAGACAACATAAGCTCAATTCAGTGATACATCAGTAATTATTGTAATAGATGAATTCCAATTGATAACAGAATACACAACAAGTGACAATTGACTTAATGTGAGAAAATGTAACAGTAAGAATTGGAAAGAAATTAACATTTTAAACAGTATTTTGAATCAAATAAATAGCTTATTTTACTTTGGCGAACTAATGAGGGAAAAGAAACACTAGATCTCTCTAATACTTTGATGTGTATAATGGAAGTAATGATGTCTAAGCCTAGGACCTATCATGTTAATCTCGGATAGAGTTGCTCAGCATCAAACCCCTAAAATGCTATAGCGGTATAACAGATAACAGATAGCCACTTTTGTAAAGACTAAAAACCAGTATACAAAATAAACATGAAATACTAAAAAAATAGACTAATTCACAAAATTAAAGAGTTAAAGAACCTAAGGTATATAGTAATAAAACTTAGGCAGAGAAGAAGAATAAAACATACCTGAAGTAAAAATTGAGGAAGAACATAATTCACTACGCTATTCCGTTATAGCGGTGTGTTAGACTAATTCACAAAATTTCCCGTAAGCCCAAATGATTGTGCGAAAAAGTTTTGGTATTTGTAAAATCATTATGGCAGTAAAACAATGCAAAGTTACTGAGACAGACTTCAATCCACAATCAGTTCTTCTAGATGAATCAAACCAGATCATAATGTCACGTCCTCAGTTAAGTTTAAGCATACTGATAGATAGGACCAAAAATATGTAAAGGAAAACTGAATTGTATTGATAGAAAGATGAATTATGTTACAAGGTAAAACAAAGAAGCTGAAGTGAATTCACAACTTATCCGAGCACTATATGCTAGCATTCTTCCCCTGATATAGCCTTAATAGCCTAGATGATTCCTTCTCATAGCAATTGACATACTTTTTCATGAACAAGTCATCAGACAAATGAAACGGTGTACGCAAGCTAGCACCCTTCTTTATCAAACCTTTGGATAGAAGATACCGGACAACTAAAGCTCTTGGAATAAGCCTTTTCTCTAGACTAAATTCGAAAAGATCCGGGGCGGCCATGAGCAGGGAAGGATCCCAACCAAGCTCTTTGATCCAAAAACTCATGACCGCGTTGAGTTTATCCGCAGACCGAAGCATAATCTTAGGGTTCCTTTTAAATGCATTAAAAATTGCATCTTCAGAGAAACCCCAGCACTTGAATGCATCAATTTTGGCATCCCATTGTGATTTGGTGATAGCCCTTTTGGCTAGTAATGCCAAGCAAAACTTGTAATTGGAAGGGTGAAACCCTAATCCCTTTATCTCCTCCACAACCTCCCTCAAATCAGCAGAACAAATTACAGAAGGTCTAGAACAAAACAAACCGTAAATGCTTGAAGGAGTGACACCGGAATCAATTAAAAATTGAAGATTTGGTTTCATGAGACGATCGCTAATGGAAGTGGGACATATGATAATCGAATCAATGGCTTTTTTATCAGAGGGACAGAAACTTCTTACCAATTGAAAAGAAGGGATGATGTGTTTGTGAAGACTTGCACAGAGGAAAAAAGGGCTTCTAGTGACGGTGGCAACTATGTCGGTGGGAGAAGCGCCTTTGGAAGCTAAAAATTGAAACTTTGGGAGAATGGTTTTGATGGGGTTGGAAAGGATGAGGTGAGGAATCCTGCGAATAATGGATTGTGTGTGCTGAATGGAGAAACCGTGGGTTTTGAAGAAGGTGAGAACGGAATCGGGTTTATGGGGGGTGTTGAAATGGATGCGTTTTGATGCTTTGAGAGCGTCTTGTGGAGATAAACCACAATTGTTAGTGAGGTAGGATATGGTGAAAGAGTTTTGAGTGGTGGTGGTGGTGGTGGTGGTGGTGGAGGAGAAGA